>NC_092859.1:44746387-44951094 GCF_032062135.1 Pyxicephalus adspersus
TTGTACATAGACTTACTGCTGCAGAATCAACATTGTTATATGAAGAAAGTTGAAGTTAATAAAGAAGTTATCTAAAGTATTCGGTGTGCTCTTTAAACCTACTACTTTTATGGAACGGTATTAGAGGAATTATAGAGTAAAGACAGTCTGAGAAACAAAAGAGAAACAGAAATCATAATTCTTTTAATGCCACAGCGCACAAGGCACCTCATGGTGCTGCGCCTGCCACACACATGTTTTCCCCAACTCTAGAACCACTAGATATTTGCAACAGGACGCCGAAGTCCAAAAAAGTGTAGGTAACTTGTCAGTTTACTGCGTGCAGGCAAAAGTGTATCTTTACAACTATAAAAAGTTGGCAAAGTTGCTAACACTTGATAATGCAAACCTAAATAACAAGAGAAGGAAAACTCTGACTGTTTCTAATCTTGCCTCCCAGCTAAGAAAGGGTTATTGTTGATTATGTGAAAGCTTCTGCAGCTCAAAATAAGATTTTGCTTTGAACTAAAAGAAAAAAAAATATGTGCTGAAAATATATATTTCGAATTGCTCTCTGACTACATCAGTCCAACTGCTGTGCACCTAAGGGAGGGAAGAAAATAAATATGTATCTGTATATTGTTGGCTGATCATATATATGGCATTTGACATCTTACTCAGGTGGGTCCGAGGTGATGACAGCAGCTTCTGCCACTTGAGACTACTATTGAAGAAGATGTCTAAGAAAAGATCCTGAATGAAATCATGGTATGTGCTATTGTGTTATGCTTTTGAAAAGGCAAAATGTACGCTGTTATTAAAGAGAAAGTATGATGACTGTTGGTCATTTTTAAAAGATAAATAAATGTTTTTGAGAGTTTACAGAAATTGTTTTGCATGACTAGGGTAGAGCTGAGGAAGCCATGAACTGCACCACCAACCAATTTAACCCCAACCCCACTCCCTTCTGATACCCAAATCAAAGACACAAGACCTGTGTTGGAATAAATTAGCTATAGCAGCTCATTTTATTTAACAAATTTACAAATAAACATAACCTCTTGTCTATCATCCATAATAACAACATTTATATATAACCATAAACAACACTTAAACCGCAGAAAATTATTTTCTTTCTTACAGGTCCATGAAACCCCCATATTCCCTTTTTAACCAAACAGACCACCTCTGCTCTTTAACCAGGCCCCCAGCCGCTAGCACACAGCCTTGGGGACAATTAGCGGATAACCACCTTGCACACCTAGCCCCCACAGCAACCAAGTGTCGTGCAGGGCCACCATCAACCAACCACAAGACCCATACCCTGATGGGTCTCATCCCCTTGTTTCCTTTCTTCCCCAAAACATTAACCCTCCAATGGACCTACTATGACAGAATTCGTCCAAAACTTCAAAAACAAAAGGGAGGGAGGTTGGGAGATGCTCGCTATCCCCCTTGTCCTATAGCCTGACACTTTCCCCACCCACAATCAACCATTGACCTATCACATTATTATCCCTTTTCCCGCACATTTTTCCTTTCCCACATTTTTAATTTTTTTCTTTTAACCCTCAGTTTTCCTGTCTTCCCTCCCCACCAAATCATGAGACTCTTTGCTAAATGCTAGCTCCAGGCCTACTTTGTATTGAAACATTTAAAAAAATCTTTATTTTTATATATAAACTATATAGGATGTCTCTAAACTGCCATTTTGCAAAAAAATGCTGACATTTCTAATAAAAAAAAAAAGAACACTGTCTTGTCCTGTCATGTTGGCAGCATTTGACAGTGTATGCCAGACTAAATATATACTTTCTGGTATTACTTATCATTTAAAAAAATACATTTCCTGGTTAAATAGGTCTCCAATAATAATACAAATAATACCAATTAGCCAACACAATGGCTGGGAAAAATCTAGTTGTTTTTTATAGTATATAGTATAGTTTAGTATATAGTTTATAGTAATTTGTGCCCTTGTTTAAACTGCCCTTTAAGCTGATATTTTTTAAGCTTTTGAGAACCCAGGCAAATTCTTAGGTTTGAAATCCTTATATATTGTTGTAGAACATTATACACTGGCATTCAGAGGTTGTGTTTGATTAGAGACAAGAGACTTCCCCCGCTTTGCATCTGTGGTTGTGCAGAATTAACAGGATTATGTACATGGAGGATCCCATTTCTAGTATTTGAAGATCTGAAGCAAAGTTCTGTGGGCTCTGGTATGAGTGCTTTCAGAATTCTCTGGATTAAATCAACCATCACCTAGACCTGCCTAGTACTTTTCTCAGTGAGGAATGTGGATCAAGTGTGGAGGTGTATCCTCCTTCTTCATCTTGCCCATTAAAGCAGATCTTTCACCCAAAAAAAGCCCTCAATCCATCTACAAACCAACTTCTGTGCTACTGCTGGAGATCGGGTGACGTATATGGAAAAAAAAACTTGCCAATCTCAGTGCGCATGCGGGAGATTGGCAGTTTCTTTCCCTTTTTGGTGAAAGGGCTTCTTCTGCGCATGACGAGATGCTCGGGCATGCGCACAAGGAGCAGCCAGGAGCCTCCTTGGATGCATGACGTAGGTATCCCGGGAGGCTCTGCGCTCCCATTCATAGAGATTAAGGGGGCGGTGCTGCACTCGTTGCATTAAAAAAAAACACAAACAAACAGAATTTTTACCTTACATAAAAGGGTTGTCTACCCTTTTATGTAAAGTGAAAATTCTAAGTTTAGGTACATTTTAACTATCAATAAGAAATTTGGAGACTACCCAGACACACCGCAAACACACTTTTATTCTCACATTGATATGCTCACCCCCATGGGTTGTCTTGGACATCTGCATGAGTTTTATAAAGCTGTAATGCACAAGAGAAATGATGAACGGCTTGCAGTCAACTTTTCATTTTTTCTGAACAATCATCACTGAACAGATGGTTACAACAAAATTATTGTTCTATTGAATAAAGCCTACACACTATTTTCAATTAAAAATGCTTAATGTGGCTTACTACCATCTAGTAGTTCCTCAGATGAATCTCCAACCTGAGCTTTGGTATTGTTACCCAGTGTACACGCCTCAAATTTTAAAGCCTTTACAAAAGCCACAACGTCAGCCTCTCTAATTTCTTGCAACAACTGATTTGGAATGACACTGCCATTTTTATTGGGCGTGAAATTTAATCTAAGTACCTCACCATGCTGAGGTTTCCATCTACCATTGCAACATCCCTTGTTCATTGTCAAAGAAACTCCTTATCATATATCCCAGGTATTCAATTTTCTATAATATCTGCCAACATACAGTGGGGCCTGGAGCAGAAGAGAACGAAGTGAAAAATCAGTGGAAGGCCTGCATGACTGGGAAGGGATGGGAGCAGGCAGGGGAAGGGTTGAGAGTTAACATAGAGAAGGGGGGGAGTTGCTGAATTCGTATGCCGGGAGTGACGTACAGGGGGGAGGGAGAAGAGGAGTGAAAATGGGGTGAGCCGGAAAGGGAGGGTCTTTTTTCAGCGTGACGGAAAGAAGGAAGATAGTTTTTCCCACCCACCCGCCCTGTTTTAGGTGTGTCAGTGAGGTCCTCGAGGGAAGGTGTTGTATAGGACTGTTTAATTGGGGGTGAGGGTCTCATCTATGGTATGGGACCCTCGGTAAGGTTGTTGTTGGAAGTGTTACATTTTTTTGTGGTAGGGCTGCGAGTGCTGCTGGTATCGTTCCCGAGCTTAAGGTGTGGCTGGGAGCATTACATATCACGGCGGTGCAGACCCATTAGGTGCAAGGGGTTACAATAGTGGGGCCTTCGAGGACCAGTAACCAGGGGGTGTGTTTAGGGGTTATGTTTTATTAATGTATTGGTTACAGTTATTTGTGATTATTTGTAAGTTGGTATTATTTGTTGATGTGTGTTGATATGTGTTTATATATTGTTATTTATGGTTATTTTATGGTTATTTATTAAAAGAGTTAATATTTAAGTTATTTGTTAATAAACGGCCCAAAGGGGCCATTTAACCAAGTTGTTGTCTCAGTGTTTGTTTGGGGTAAAGTGGTGGGGTGGGGGTAGGTGGAGTGGCATGCTGGAACTCAGCCATATCACAGTCAAGAGTACTGAAGCAAAAATACACTGGCTTCCTATGGGGAACTATTACTAAGCATGCAAACAATGGTTTATACTCGTAATTGACTGATTTTGAAGGCTGCAATTCTACCAGGAATATTTTTTAAAAGTGGTAAAGTTTGCAGTAAATTGGTGAGAGGTATGAGATGCAACGTTTATCCCTAGATGTTTTAATACCTATTGGTAGGAATAGGAATTTGTTAGTAGTAATTTTCATATGGGTATTAATAAAAAGTGTAAATATTAGGGATGTACGTGCATTTACTTTGTTATATTATACTGTTCCGAATGTGAACTCATCCCATAGCACACCTGCTGTAGTACCTTAGCAGAGGTGGGTGAATATAACACTTTATGGCTGATAGAATCCATCCTGAGAACCAAATTTCATAAGGACATGTTGTAGAAACCCCCAGTGTATCCCCTCAAATCCCTTTTAGGCATCTAAAGCAAGTAAGAGTAATGGTATTTTAGAAGTTTGCACATGATGTACTAAGTTTGAAACTCTAGTGGCATCAGGAGCTTGTCTGCATTTAAAAAATCCTACTAGGTCTGGTGTAATCAGTGTAGGTAAAAAAGAAAGTAGTCTTTGGGCTAAAACTTTTGCATCTATTCTATATAAGAATTTAAGAGAAAGAGACTTTTGAGGTATTTCCACATTTGGCAATAGTCACTACAGTAGTGATGAGTGAGTGAGTTTTTTAGGGATGAGCGGCGAATTCGGTTGTTCTCGCTTACCAAAATTGTAAATGGGAATGCCCGGTGTAAATTCGCCAAACCAGATCGAATTTAAAAAAATAAAAACATTTTCACAAAAAAAAAAAAAAATTGCGAGCTGTGCTGATCAATGAATGCAGCCGTGGCTGCATTCATTGATCAGCTCAGTGTGCGATCCCCGGCACTGGAGGTCAAATAGGGACCGGTCTCCCCATTCAAAACCTCTAGTGCTCTCTGATTGGCTGAGGAAAGCTGTCCCCATTTAACCTCTAGTGTCGGGGATCGCAAACAGGATTCCCAGGGCTGCAAGAATGAATGCAGCCCTGAGAATCCATTGCGATCCCGGGGCACTGGAGGTTAATTAACCTCTAGTGCCGGGATCGTAATGATTTCCTTGATCTTCGGATGGTTTCGCAAAATCGTTTCGCCGAAATTTCGCTGACCCATCGGAAGTTCGAGTAAATTTTTGCGAGAATACCCTACACTACAGTGGCTTCAAACATTTCTTTAGGGAAGGAGGCAGGGGATGCTGCAACTCTCTACCTATTAACTTGTATGATAATCCCTCCTTAAAAGGTGCCAAATATTGTCGAAGGCTCAAAAAGTAATGTACAGGGCAGCGATTGCCTGCTGCCCTAGTATAAACAGGTGCCTACCCTGCGACAAAAGTAGCCAACCATCACTCCTTAAAGATTACTTATTCTATAACTATCCGGAATACACCTTGTTAACTCATCAGGGAATCTCACTAGACTTAAAGAATGCTTACAGTTATGTAAATTATGTGATATATGGATCATTACTTTGGGTTATTTATTTACCTTACATTTAGGAAAAATAGAATTAACAGGTTAAAAGGAAATATTAACCCCCCCTAGCGGTAATCCTGAATGGGTGAATTTTCCATGCAAAAAGTCACACTCGGGGTTGCTTAAAACATAAAAAAAAACACTTACCTTGATCCGTTGTCTTCCCCCGCCTCCTGCAGCTCCTCTGGACACGTCTTCCTTCTGATGACTGCAGAGACAATCTCCAGTGTTTCCCGGTTAGGTTGGTGCATGCGTCGGTGCGGGCGGGAGGATCAGTGGGAAATTTAAATCATTTTGTATTGTATTCAATACAAAAAAGCTGTGTTGAGTCCAATACAAAGAAATCTTGGTATATATATATATATATATATATATATATATATATATATATATATTATATATATATTATACATGCTACTGTACAGTTATATTACTATTATTATTTTTTAACAGATTTTTGTGTTTTTTTATTTAAAGTTTATGTTTAAATTTATTAAATGTTGGACATATTTCAGTGAGTTAGGCCTAAAATTATAGGCCTACAATGTAAAATAAATTTCCATGCAAAAAAGTGTAACGCTTTTTGCTTGGAAATACAGACAGAATTAGAACGCTAGGGGGCTAAATAAAACACAGCCAGAGAAACAGTTTTTCAAAAAAACATTTACCTTTGGAAATACCACAGTCCTTGTTGTTGGGCATTATTGACATTAGTAGCAGCGAAGAGCAACTTAAATTAAAATGTTGATACTCTGACTAAAAGAGCTATGGCCCTCATTAAGTAATGCGCCTTCTATTCCTGGCCAAATACAGAACACCTTGCATTGTGAACAGACAATAGCTGGCCAAGGTGAAAAGAGGGCCTACTAACATGAATGGTGCATCACTGAAAGAGAGTTCCATGGTTGGAGCTCTAGAAGCACAGAGGAACTGTAATTTTTGCTGGTGTGTAGATTTTACTATTATTCAACAGCCACAAAGTCATTAGTAGAGAATTTTTTCTTAATATAGAAATTTTCCTTGGAGTTCCTTATTTTTTTAAAGGCGTGCTTTAGGAAAGTAGCACCTATTAGGTTATAATTGTTTCTATATAACATTTTGCACTGTAAATAGTGTAAAATTAAATAATTATGTGTTAGAACTAATTAGTATATTAAATTTACATTGACTATTAGAAATCTGCAGAAGTACCCTGTGAAGTACAAGTATTTATATGTTAGCTTGTACCCAAGATATAAACGCTATAACACGACAAATGCCAAACGCACCTCTAGATGAAACACAATTCATTTTTCTAAAGAAAAAATGTTTATTTTCCTTCTTTCTGAAATATCATCTGTTTTCTTTTTTTTCCTAGATTCAAAATTGAAGCAGTCACCAACAGGTACAGTGTTAAATGGGATTTGCTAAATTATTTACCACATGAAGCAATCTTCAGCACATTTTCCTGTCTCTTCCCACACGCTAAGAGTGTATTTGCATGTTATATATGCATTTAAGCCATTCACTTTTAAACTAATACACCGTAGACCGTGCATACATTTAACATTTAGATTGTTCCCTCTTTTGCAGTTTACTTCAGAGCTACCTCAATCTAAATATTTTTTTCTGTTTGGCTCGCCCCTTATGTTGATTTATTTGGCATTTCAAGCCCCATTCAAAAGCATTTTCAGAGTATGGATTGCTCAAAATAAAGTAATAAAAAATAGATTGTGCTGTAGTTTCCTCCATCGGTTTTTCAAAATGAACAGTAAGAGCACACCTTCTGCAGCTCTTCAATTTTTATCTGTGACATAAAATCCTCCTTATGTGGGATGACTGTTTCAGAATGCCAGGACAAGGACTCAAACATTTTCTTTTTAATTAGAAAAGATGTATGCGCTCTCTCTTAGAACCACAGCTTGAAAGTATATTTATTCAGTAGACAGAATTTCAAACTGCAACTGACAAAGTGGAGGACAGTGTTTAGAAGTTATTTTACTACTGCAAGAAGCAAATTGGTAGAGGTGATTTACAAGTAATGATGCCCAGGTTAAATTTGTCATGGGTTTCAATTTAGCTTATGTCTACCTTTCCAATGTAAGCATTGGTGGTAAACCCATTGTTAAAATACACATAGGGCAGCATTTTATCATTATCATATACCCTGCTCCTCTAGGGGCCAGCAATCCCTTCCAATGACCTATGCTCTGCAGTTTGGGTGGGCTGCCTCCTATAGAACTGATGGTGCTGCATTGTAAGGGGTGACATAAAAAGCACAAAGCTTTTGTTTTCCAAGTTTAGGCTTTGCTGTACAGGGACAAAAAAGAAATGATACCATATTAAAATTCATGTAATTACACTTCTTAAAAATAAAGAAGTGGGGTTTTTTTTTGCAATTTTCAGTGCAGAAATAAATAGAAAACTAGTCTTGACATATCAAATATACAGCACTGTGCATTTTATCATTCTGACTCAATCATTCAGATCCTCCTCCTCCAAAGCCCCCCAACCCATACAATAAAAAATGTCCAGGGGAATTCCAGTGTAATGAATATAGTCCTCAGCAATGGAGATGGCCATGCTGTTCTATGCAGCATTGCACTGTAATTCCAGGCTTTTTGGTGATGTATTCACATGCCATAGTGCTTGGCAAATTCTTTAATGTAGGGGTGCTTAGCTTATTTTTGTTTTATTTTAGGTATTAAATATTGAATTTGGGCTTTGAAAGGTAGTCCTCCGATTCCCGTTAAGTAATAGTGTTTAGGCCAAGTTCCTAGAAGAATGAGGTTATCAATCTGCTGCAGACAGGAGGAAGCATTTCTTCAGTTCACCGCAACCTCTCAATAGGACTATTATAGCATGGTCATTTTCTAATATATTTTAAGGTGCAGGTCCATGCAGTAGAATGCAAAAAAAAGCAAGAGCAAGAAACAGCACAAAAAGCGAATCAATTGTGCTGCATTTGTCTTGCGCTAAAAGAGCCAAGAAGCAGAGCAACAAAGGGATCGGCTTATCAGTCAACTGCTTCTCATTTCTCAGTTCAGTCTTAGGAACAGGAGAAATTATCTATAACAGAGAAAATTATGTTTTAAGCCCTGCTAGCCAAGGCTAGTGTGGCAGATCAGGAAATAAAGAAATATAAATTCTTTAGCAGGTAGAACAGCTTTTTTGTATGTAATTTATCTGTGAGTGTAACTGTTTGCCTGGGGTTTAACTTTAAGTCTGGGCAGCAGTAAAGAAGCAATTGTTAATCAACTCTGTCATATTCCACCCAAATAAGTTTATCTCCTCATACCCCCTTGGGCTTTGTTTTTTACAAATTAGATAACTGGCTATAAAACATTAACTTATACTACAAAGTTTCTGTTGCACTCTAAACAACTAGAGAAACTTGAAGACTTCATAAGCTATTGAGACTTTCACTTGCTTATCGCCTGCCTTTTCCTCATTTTCATCTTACTTTAGGGCTTAAAACTCAGTTTTGCAATCATGTTATCAAGTTGTATAAAATACTTGTTGTTCCTTTTACTGCTGTAGCCCTAGACTAGGAAATGATGATGAGATAACTCACATTACGTTATGAATACATCAGAAGCTCACTTCAACGTATTTTTCGAGAAAGAAGATGGTGTGATAAGAGGGAGCTCAATACACTTGAATGCAGCTCATTCTGCTCACACTAAAAAGAACAGAACAAGAACACAACTTAACGGAATAATGCAAAACATTCCTGACTTTAAATTACTGAGGCAAAACTGCAAAATGAAACCACAATTTGCCATCTTGTGAGTGGACCATATGGTAAAAATGGTCTGTAATTGTCTGTAGGAATATAGCAGCTATGTGTCAGTGATATTATAAAAGCAAAACACAAACCTCCCAAACACACATTGCAATGTAATGTAATGCATCGTATTTTGTGTGTATTTTTGTATGTATTAAAAGTTTTAAAACTATTTAAAAAGTTTTAAAACACCTTACAAATTAAATCTTTACTTTCCTAGCAGCAAATAGATTTTTTTTTTTGTTTTGCTTTTTAGGCATATTTACTAATTAATCTGATCTGAAATTTTAACCATCCCTTCACCAATATATACACAATGTCTTCTGAAAGTATTAACATTTTTTAGTTTGTTATGTTGCAGCCTAATGCTACAATCGTTTAAATTGATTTTTTTTCTTTTTTCGCACTAGTCTGCTGTAGAGCCCTGGTCCAGGAACAGTACTCACCATGAACCAGTCCCTCAATCTAATGCTGTTTTCTTCACCTGTATGTATTTCCCAACACCTGGTTGACCCCAGTGCGCAAGGGATGGTGTCTGGGAAAGAGCTGGTAGAGGACCAGTAGCCCACTAATAAAGCAGTTCCAAAATTCTAACAGAGGCAAGTCCAGAATACAGAGCCAATAGTTACTGAGCAGCCTTCTAAACTCTACTGCAATCACAGAACACGGGACATGAATTGGTGAAGTAGGTAGAGAGCTTGTTGGGCAGTTGACAGCATTCGTCTACCCCACACTGTTGGTCTTGCATACCACTGATCCTACTAGCAGCTTGTGTGGTCAGCCATGGTTACATGTGGTTTTCCCAGCCTAAGTTTCGTTCCTCTTAGTAATAAGAGAGAATACATATATGTCTAACCCTGAATAACCCTTTACCAGATTTTGACATTATGGTGCAGAATAGCATGCTATAATCTCTATTGCAGCAGCTAATTTGTTTATATATTGCAAGCACTTGTTCATTGTATGTGGCTTTAAATATGGCACCCCAATTCTCCCCCTCCAGATCATGCATCATGTGTTCCAGAAATATCCAAAAACTTCAGTAGAGTGGTGAAAGACCAATAATGTTCCAATCCTTGATTTCACCACCCCTCAGTGTGTGGCTTCATCACTGGCCATCCAATGGCTGAAGATAGAGAACGCAAAAAGCATCAGGATAGATGGCAATGTTGGTATATTTGTACAATCCGGCAAGTGCCTCTGCTCCCTCCCCAGCCTCAATTCTTCTTTTATTGTCACTGCAAACAAAGCAATATTTATACTTCTCTTTAGAGATATGACTGATAGACTATTCAGTGATTATTCTGCACATTACCAAGAGACTTTTTTCATATTCTTGGCTTGCCCAATCTGTCTCTGCTAAATCTGTGTAGACAGAGTGAGTTGGTTTCATTACAGGGCACAATCAGAAAGGAATGGCACCGTCTAGTTATGAAAATGATTTGACAGCTTGACATATCGAGAAAAGATGAGAATACTGATTCTCTGCAACTAGGGGCAGGGAGAAACATTAAGAATGCATTTAGCTTGTTTACTGAAATTTGTAAGTGATGCATATTAAGACAACTCCTTTGTTTTCATTTATCATGACTGCAGTGAAAGGACACCCACAGAGGCAGCCAAATTAGATTAATATGAATATAGTGAGAATATTGGACTCCAGGTTTTCTGAGGCTTCAAAATTGAGGTGCCAACATCCATCAGAGGACAAAGATCCATATTATGCTTTGAATATCATAAGCGAGCTGTGGAGTAATAAATGGATATTTCATAATCTGTCTATGAGAATACTAAACAGTGACAGAATGTTAAGTGCACCAGCATGCAGGGAAATACACAAGGACTTCATTTTTAGTAAACAATATTGTAAAGCTTTATTTATCTTCTTCATGATAACACAGAAAAGAAAATAGGAAAAACATAACCATACTTCTTTGCAGAAGAGCTCTTTATTTAATTCTTCTTTAAAAATTGAGTTTGGGCTGTTTACTTAGAAAAGTGTGTTATCACTGTGTAGGGTAAAATTTACTTATCAAATAAGAAAAAGGTACCTTAGCAAAGAATATACAATAAATTGCATGGAAATATGTTTTTTTTTCCTTGCTCATGATTGGATGGCTGGAGTCATCAGAGCTTTGCAGCGTTAAATAACCAAAGTGAAATATCCCTTGCAAAGTGAACAGCCTAAACGCATTCAGTAAATCATCCCCACTGATGAATTTATTGGAAATAAAAATGCTTACAATTTTAGGTTTTAGAAAAAAAATTTTTAATAATTCGATTCTTTAATACAAAGGTCAGTAAACTCTGGCCTTTAGGCCAAATATGGCCTAGCCGGTAATTTGTTCCAGCCTAATGCCCAATAGCCGATCTGGCCTAATGCCGGAGCCACCGGTTACCGCCGAGATTAGGCCCGAACAAACTACCGGAGCTGCCAGGGCTCTGGAGCAGCATGCTGCTCTTAAACCTCCTCTTGCTGTGGCTCCCTTCCCTATTTACCACGGCCAACGTTACCACTTCAGCCCCTGCGGTAAATAGGGAATATTCCCTCTCCTCCGCATATCATACGGAGAAGAGGTATTTCCCTTCAGGGATGTTCCTAGCAGGGGTGGAGCCATTGGGGCGGGACTCAGAGAGAGTCCGGCCTAGTGTGCTCCTGCCCACCCCGTAAATGTCCTAGTGGCCGAAAATGTTTGCTGACCTCTGGTTTAATAAACAATGCTAGGAAAATCATTTACCTAAATGCTGTACAACTGTTCGTGTGAGCAAGCCCTTGGGATATAAATGGCCCAGTCCATAACAACTTTTAGTCCTTGCCTCTGTACACTTTCCAACGTCAAGTTAGGATATCAATATTTTGATCCTTGGCCATATTGATTGCCCAGGCAGGGATTGTGTAAAAGCACTTTCATTCAGTTCCAGCCCCCAGGGGATGCCAAGATGTGACAGGTATCCTGGCATCCTATACTGAGTATATACGCAACTCAGCATTTTTCCTTTTTTTTTTTTTTTCAGAAGAAAACAGCAGTAAGGTAGGTCAGTATATGTAAATGTAGAAGGGACATCACCCTCCTTTTTCTGCAAAAATGACCTGCACAATCACAAATTTTTTAAAGCGGAAGACTTTATTAGCAGCTACACATGCCTTTCACAAAACTGTACTCTGACTGCAATACCGTACTACCTTATATTCATTGAAAAAGAATCATAAAGTCTTAGACGTAGCAACATTTCCTATGTCAGGATTCTTACTAAAACCCTCAGATGATGAAGGAGATCATCATAATAAGACAATGACAGCTGGAGAATACTAACAAAAATAGCACTAGTAGACACATGAATAAAAAAATAAATATATCATCTTTTTTTTCCCTTTGACACACAACAGAACTTTTCTCATGTTTTGTTTGATGAAGAGGAAAAAAGGGATCCTGTTTAAGCTGGTGAAAAAAAGCCACACGTCACAGTCTTTGAAAGTGACAGTGTGTTTCCTAAGCTGTCATCTTACAAGTGGAAGATACATTCTGTTGTGTCCCAGATGGTACAGTCAGTTGAAGTCTTGTTGTATCACCATTTATTTTTTTTAAACAGTGGACCTGATGAACAAAGATTTCAGAACTCAAGTGTTCTAAATAGTAAAAATATCACACGTGTTCATATTGGAACAGGCAAACATTTTATTCAAGCAATACCAATAGGTAATGGTAAATGAATGACAACTAGATTTGTCAATGTCCATTTGCTTCTCTGTATACCCCAAGAAAAACACCACTTCCCCAGCATGATTCCCCCTCGTACTCCAATCAGGTAAGATTTCAACCAATCCCAAAATCCCTTAGATTTATTGCTATCAGGGACTGATTCCTCCAAGAGTCAGACAGCCCCTCCATCTATTAGAAGATTATATGCCTGCTTAAATGTATTAATTAGCATAGACTAAATTATCAAAAATGCAGGTTTGTCATATAAAAAAAGGAAAGTGCTATATTTCCCACCACTTCATATTTATTAAATTAGAATCAAGTGTTATTATATAAAGCCTCCAAAGGTAATATGCTAGTGGAACCATTGTTACCTAAAGCTTAGGTATTTAGGGTCTGGTGTTCTGTTTTTACTGCATGTGGTGTCAATCTGGCTAGATCCAAAGAGTTTTCTGAGACCCTCAGAAAGGGTGTATGTATGTCAATAAGGGTCTACTTAGAATTCAGCAAATCTGACATGAAATATTTCCTGGTGGAGAATCTTTTATGTCCATGTGTTTCATTGCCAAAAATTAATTACCCACAAGGGAATGTCTCAGGAAATGTCAGATTCACTACTTCATACAATATATAGTCCCCTATGAGTCAGAAAAAAATATCTGAAATTAAACAGTTTTTTTCTGTATAAAATGATACAAAAGTGGAAAAGCTTTCCAATATCTGCTAATATGTCCTGGACTGGCAGTCCCAGCAATTTGTGTAGTAAATGATCCATAATGTGCTGTTGACTGACAGTTTAATATACTTAACATGCTATGGGAAGCAGTTCATATGCTTGGCACGAAGCGAAGAGTGCATTTCAGAAGAAGAATCTCCTGTGAAGCATGGTGGTGGAAATGTTATGTTATGCATTGTCTTCAAGTTTTCATTGTGGACCCAATATGGTGAGCTAGACACATCCCTTGGCATACACCAGCTACTAGAGAGCTTGATTGACATTTGAGGTTTGGTGGTTCCCTGAGGTGAGCCCTGATTTGAATCCCATTGAAATGCTGTAGGAAGATTTGAAAAAAACTACAAACATTTTGAAATTGAAGGAATTTTGCAGGTAAAAATGCCACCATAACTAAATGGGGCAACGCCAGTTTCTGAGAAAAAGGGTGTGCTTATTTTTTTCCCCAGTACACCACTACAATGAGTTCCCTTTACTTTCTGTATGGAAAAATGTTGTAATGACAGGAAATTAAAGTAATATTCTATAATGGGACCTCATGTAGCGGGGTGACAATGTATTACCCTTTAGGTATTCCATTTAAAACTAGTGAAAATAAGTGACTATACATATACTTTATCAATCCAACATTGCCGAAATACATTAATGATATGTTTATATGTTTTTGTATGAAATGTTACAAATAAAATTCATATTAAAAAGGTCCCTTAGGCTTAATATAGTCAATAATATATTTACCTTGATATTAATGTTGTATAGTATAAATGAGTAACCAGTGTAAAATGATTTCATGAATTATTGATAAATAAATATCACATTCATAAAAAGTCTTTTACATCCTTAAATTAAGGGAATAATGAGTATAAGCAGGATTGAGTATCAAAGCATGCGTAATTTGCAGCTTTCGTTCTATTGTAACTAATTACATTTTATCAACAAGATATTACTCTTTACATTCATTTAAGGCGTCATTAATTTTTTATCATAACATGCAAAATATTTTATGTTAAGATGCACTAGATTCTTGGAAACATTTAACCTTTTCATCTTCAGGACTGATTTGTCCTTTTAAGACCAAAATATATTCAAAAATATTTATTTTTTAATTTTTGTACCATAACCTAAAAAGTAATATTAGCATAAAAGTCTTTAACTAAGAACTATATTTAGTATGTAGCTAATAAGCAGGTTATTTATTGCAGAAAGGAGAGAAAATGCCCCTTCCATACTAAAATATGCTTACCTGCCTGTTTGCAATCTTCTTCGCTAAGTACACTCATCAGTGCACACTAAACTTGTTGGGTTTCCTGGGATCCCCCGGGGCAGCTTGAACTGAATGAAATATTTCATGGTGATCTGGCCAATAGAGATGGTCAAAGATCAGCAACCTGTAAGAGGAGAAGAATATCATGGTGCCTGTCTCTATGTATTAAAAAAATTTAGGCAGGTAATCATTTTATTTTATTACATCGCCTGTCCTTTTTGCATTTAAAGCCTGCCTGTTCGCAATTTTAACGCAAGAGTTTAGTTCCACTTTAAGCATTGAGTTGTGGTGCTGCTAGTGGTTTGTACATTATATTGCCCACTACATTATTTATATTGATTTCTGCTGTCATTTTTTTATTGTGTCGTGTCATTTGTCAAAACCACTTTATATTATGGTTGTGAAACAACAAAAAAAGAAATAGAGTGTGTATATTAGTGATTAAAACGGTTTGTACAGTTTTTAAAAGGGGATTGTCATTTTTTTTTATTCTGACAAACATTTTGTATCATTACTGTGAAAAAAAAGCAGCTGAATGCTCCAGAATGGAACTGTTGTAAATTCTAGCAAACTATTAGGCACCCTTGCATTCTATGAAATATTTCTTTTTTCATCAGGACAAGACAAAATCTAATCTTTCTGGTTATTGCAGAGTCACAATTCCCTATAGCAAAGCAAATCTTCAATTTTGAGTTTAGTACACTTATCCATTTCTACCAATCACCCACTCCCCAATCCTTTTAGTACAGATTATAATTACCTGTAACCCTGCACCTCTGAGATATGCACTGTGCACTTTACAGCCTCTCAGTAATCTTTGCATCTCTACCTGTGTATGCACGCTGTAGTCTTGTCTCACTTCAATAGAAAGGTTTGTCTGTTGGTCTATTAGGCTGTGGGTGGGCATTCTATTAAAGTGAATAGAAACAAAGCTATGCTGCTGTTTTTTGTTATAAATGTCAAAATTATAGCCTTGGAAAAAAGAGAATGGGTATTTTTACATAACCTGTTTCAATTCGAACTCCAACCAAACAGCTAAATACTGTACTTTTAAATTTGAATTCTCTGCAGGTGTACAGTATATTATAGTGAGCAGACAACCATTTACCTTCCCAATTTACTGAATACGGAACAACTCTCACTCCTATGTTGACGCTAAAATCTTTGCAAATCCCCCCCCCCCAATGCTGTATTGGTCTAGCAAAAAGTTACTTAGTAACCTCTGTTATCAGTTCTTCTCTGCCACTGTTTACAGCTAAATAAATCACATACTTTATCAATTGTTTCTCTGCTCCAATAGTAGAAGGTGTACAGCCCTGTATTACTATGACTTACTGAACTGCTTTGTAATTCCACTAGGTGTGAATTTAGCAGACATTGACCTGTGAAATAAACATCATGACAGCAGAATAATAAATTCCAGCAAGAACAAATCATTTTTCAGCTCTTAGCACTGCCCCTCACACACTGTATCAGCACAAAGAAATTCCTGGACAAACTGCATGTTCATGTAGGAAATGCTGAGATGTAATGATTGATAGAACAGAAAATAAAACAGTTGAAAAGGGAAGGTCTGAAGAGCATAGATGGGAATGAATGAGCTGGATGATATTTTTAATTCATCAGACAAGAAATAATTGCCAGGAAACCAAAAAGGGTATATAGCTGTCTTGTGTCTTGTTTCAGGATTCTGTGAGCTGTGAAGCGTGCAAACAGAATGAGTAAGTTACAATCATAGTATTAGGCGGTGGGCCCTTTATCCTCAAAGGTTAGCACCTAAATTCCTTTCTCCGGGTAGAACACTGATTGGCCTGACTCACTTTTAAATGGCAAAGATGTCTACACTCACAGTTCGTTGAAAATCCCTTTACCGTGGTTCCATACTGTGTTTTAGAAATGAAATGGTCACCTTTTTCAAAGCAACAAACATAGCAAGATAGCAAAACCGCAAACTCTATTGGTCAAAGCCTAACACCCACAGATTATAAATGTAAACAGACCAGGCAGAGACCCACTGCATCACATTTTTCAGTTCACTGAAAATGGAAACAAACCAAACAGACAGGCCGCAGCCAGGGTCTACATGGTATTGGTCCCCGGATGCTGCCCATCCATGCTCCCAGTTGTGGAGAGACTGGGCTTCATATCAAAATTTCTCCTGACAAAACATCCTACAGAAAACATTTATTGCTATTAAAAATCAGATGTAGCCTATTGGACATGTCGATTACCATATTTGCCAAATTGACTACCATCAGACCCAGCTACCCTGTCTAGACCCAGCTGTTTGTTTTTTCATTCCTGTCTCACTACTTTTTACTTACTACTTGCTTACTCTGTCTTACTACTCTGTTAATCCTCAGGATAAATATGTAGTCCTACTCAATTTATGAGTTAAAAAGCTAAACTGTAGCTTGCCTTGTTTGGGCGACACTTTGAATGGCTCAATAACCCACTACATAAGCTTCTAGGGGTGATCAAATACCAGTGCTTGCATATAATTGTTTTTCGAGTGGCTAAAAATAGTGAACAGTAGGGATGAGCGAGTGAGCAAAACATGAAAGCGAGAGCGGCCTTGTGATTCGCCACGAGGTCGTGTTTTTGCCAAACTCAGCTGTGACTTCAGGCGAACTCCAGGCGAACGATAAGTACAGCTCAGTGACCGTGGGAACTGAACTCAGGTAAACTCTCAATGCCTTTACAGGTGCTAACAAGAAATCAGATTTGATTTCCTATACTTTTAGACTTTTTAAAGATAAGATAATAGACTGGTATGGGTTATTGCACTCTGTACTTCACTGTCCTTCCTTGGCCCTAATAATAAATAAGCTCAAATACCATGCATAAACCACATTCTTACATTAGGAAAGGAAAATATCTTCCTGGAAAATACAACAGTCTTTGCCAATGTAAAATCATACTGCACTATTCTGTAAACTAGAGAAAGTTTTAGTCTGATTGGTTTCTACTGGTTACTTAACATCACTATGTTTAGCAATGTCACTATTGATAAATGATTCGCACAGACATCATTATTCCTTGAATATTTCCCTCAGTACCAAGCTTGTTTTAGTTTGATCTCGATTAGTGGCAACATAAATATGACTGCCAGTTTTGTTTCATGGTTTACTAACTTTTATTGCTCCTTTTCTATCCATGTTCTCCTATTAAAAGAAGATAAAATCAAATTAGGACACTTTACGTAGCCACAGCAAATTGGCAAAGGTTTTTGAGGAGGATGAGTAGCCGCAATTCTGATAATTTCAATCCTCAACCAAACATCTGACCATTAATTAATTAGGAGATTTTCAGTTTTGCAAAGTGCTGCCAACCCAAGCTAATCACTAAGGCTAGTCACATATATAGAGCACCTGTCACCTCGTATTTTCCAGAATATTATAAAAGAGCAAAAATTTATCTCCCATATGTGTGCTTGTATTTATATGAAGCATGTATGATTGAAGCAATAATCACCTTTTTTTGTTAGCGTATCCCTTCTTATTAATGTGCCAGCAAGAAAAGTTACTATAAAATAAAAAAAAAGCCCGGAGGGATGTTTCTGCCTTTGATTGACAAGTGATACCCTGTTATTATTACAGAAGATATGAACTCGTGTGACTTATTTTAAATGGTGAAACGGGGGATTAGCTGTCAACAAGCAGGAAGTAACTTTTTCAGTCAATTCTTTCAATAATTTTACGTCTACTGGCAAGATTTCACGGATGATTGGATGATTGTAGTTGCATTAGTGCACTCTAGTTATATTATTACACTCATAATCATTTAGGAGGTAAATGCTTTGCGAAGGCAAGTTGCAATAAAAGGGGTGAGGCAACTGCCCGCTAGCCATTTAAATCTGAGCCTAAAATAAAACTATAATCAGAATTTACCCTTTGTTATTATTGATTTGCCACAGTATTATTACTTTTAGAAACAGCATCTTTAAAAAAAGAAAAAACTACCTGAAAGGGTTAGTCCTACTTAGTTTTTTATCCAGGCCTGGCCAGGCCTTTGACTTAAACTCAGACTCAGACTTAGATCCTTTGATGAAAGAACAGATAAAGATAAGCTTCTAACTGCAGTGCAAACACACCAAGAAGACTGCTCAAAGCAAATAGTTTTACAGCAAGTACAAAATTCTTTATTGCCTACATTAAGTGCTCTCCTTTACATCAGGATATGATCTAACCAAATACTATTGTGTTGTGTATTGAGGGGTTGGGTTTATACACAGATGACATTACTCTGGGACAAAGGAATGTAAAATAGCTATATGGGTAATATAGAGTTGAAAGACAGTACATATGTATGTATTCTCTATGGATTTGAAAATCCAGCATTTGGGGACAGATTTAGTAAACAAATTCAAGGGGAGCAAAGCATTTTAACAATGCATAGTGATGAACATCACAAGACGCACCAACGCTTATTTTTATCGGTGGCACTCACAGCAGCAGAGGAGTTCTGGGAAGTAGTGCTCTGTGCTTGCAGCATCCTTGTTTCCCTTTAGCTACGTTTTTCCTCTTGGCATTCCCTACACTGAGACTGCACAGCTGGGGGGGATTTTGAGTTGTGCTGCAGCTGATTAGCAGAATGGTTCCTGCAATCCCAAGCTGCCATGGCTGCTGGGACTTTAAAGCCTCTCTGTTCAATGGCTAATCTGAGCTGGAGAGATTCTCATGTGATTTTCTGTTGCTGACCATTGCCTGTTCCCTGACTCATCACTTGTGCTCAGCCTGGAGCATCTTCTGGCTGTGACCCCAACTCTGCTTGTGCCTACTGCCTCTGTACCTCATTTGGATGTCTGATCACCCGTGTATGACTTTGGCTTTGTAATCTGAATTGCCTGGTAGTTCTTGTATAGCTTATCTGTAGGCCCCTGGCCTGCTGCCAGCCCATCTCCAGAAACCATCCTTTGCACACTGTCCTGGGGGTAACTGTGTGCTGGGGATGCAACCAGTCTCTTGAGACTTAGCGGGGGCCTACTAATGCTAAAGACTGTGGCGTTAGATTCGGGGACTGGTGTCTGGTGAATATTGGTGCTGACCAGGGCATTACATTGGGTATGCCGATTTCAACTATTGGAGCCTTCCTGCAGATTTGACCGGCACTGGATAGTTCCTGCTTTTTAAATTAGGGGGGTGAACCCTATTGCTGTATCAGTTTTTCATTTTGGCCATCTTTAGGAAGTGTTTGAGGGCTGAAGATTCGTATAAGGGGGAATATGCCTCTGACTATGCCTATGACTACTTTAATACTGGGGCAAGTACAGAAGTGGCAAGATGGGGTCCTAAATAAAAAAAAAATACATATTATACTCATACTAATATATATACTGTAAAATAAATGATCTTGAAAACAATGTACTGATTTTACACATAAAAAACCAATGTATTGAATTCAGTACAGTTATTTTGCATTGAATGCAATACAAATGGTTTTTGAATTTTCCGCCCTGCCCCGCCGGCAACATACACACGCACCGACGTCACCGGGAACTCTCCGGTGACTCATCGGGTGCAGAAGCCGGACGGAGGAAGAAGAAAGAACACAGAAATCGCGGCGATGGACGACACGGGATGCCGGCGGAATAGGTAAGCACTGTATTTACTATTACCTTCCATAGGTTTACATACCCCGAGTGTGACTCGGGGTTACCGCTTTCAGCAACTTTTTTCTACCGCTAGGGAGGTTAAAAGGTGAATAAAGATGTAGGCAGATTTATTGCTAGGAATGGGGGGATTGTCAGTACTTAAGAGGTATGGAGTGCATCTTAATGCTGCAGGTATTGATTTCTGGTCCTTAGGTCTTCAGAATGGGATCCACAGAGCCCTGTGTGTAAAGGGCTGCACAAGTGATGTGATTGAGTTGGTGTCAATATTAACAGCAAGTGTGTAATTGGGCCCGGGAATAGTCTGCTAGCAATTGATATGGTTCCCAAGGAGGCAGAGTTGTGGAAGGCTGTAGAACTGGTGATAAATAGGGCTTCAAGAACCTTCTGACTGATTGGTTAAACTGTTATTTTGGTATTTGGTATTACCTTGTTACGGGTTTATTTATGGGATATAAGTTATTTTTAAAATTTTATAATATATAATAAGATGATCAAATGTTAATAGTAATAAATGACCATCAGGCTATTTTGGACCACATATGCAAGCTGTCTTATTTTGGGCATGGAGGTAGAAAAGATGGTGTTTTTAGCCAGCGATAGGATCTTAACTACCACATTCATGTGCATTTACACATGAAAGGGCTAAAATGCACCTGAAGAGATTTTTTTAGGCTGCGTACATAAGCCAGAAAATCGTCACCTGAGACAAAAAACTGTGCTCGTTTATAAAATATGACATGTGTAAATCAAGTGTCCAGTGCTACTTAGGGAAGAGTGGCTGATATGCATAGAGGAGAGCACAGCGGGGTGCCACACACTCCCACTTTAGACTTAAAGTGAAACTAAAGTCCTTAAGTAATTTTTAGAAAAATACACAACCAAGGAGGCGGTTATTGCAGAAAGGGACAGGCAATGTTCCTTCTACAATAACTATTCCAATCGGCCTGATCACCGACCAGCTAGAAGATTTTGCTGAGCTGCGCATGCAAGAAGGAAGAAAGTGGCACCCTGCAAGAGAATGGAGACAGGTGAGTATCACAAGTTTACTTCCAATTTAAAATATATAATACCACTTTTAATTCACCCTTTTTGAATTTGAGACAGCCAGACAAGATATTTATATAGAGAGCAGGTCATGTTGCCGTCCACTCCTGCTGCAGGTAGGATTGCCAATGTTTTTGAAAGTAATAGAAACAAATGTCAGTAGGTTTGCATTACCAACCTTAAATATTATTGAATAGGGAATAACAAGAAAGTGCTAATGTGTGGTCAAAATGATTTATTTCTGTAGATTATTTATGTTTATAAATTTGCCTTTGAGCTGTTATGAATGTATTTTCTCTCTATGTGATTGAACTTTAAATATGATGGAAATACAATTGGCCTAATCCAGTTTCCTGCATCAGGTTGCTTATCTCTGTTTAATACAACATCCAGGAGTACTTGTTTACCTGTGTTTTCTTAACTTGTAAACTATAGTTTTGACGTTTGTTACATGTTAATGTGTTATATTTTCATAATTATATTAATTTGCCTTAAGGGACTTTTTTTATATGTGTGTTTTTGTTTTTTCATTTCAACCTTTGCATGAGCTCCATCTAGTTGCCAGTAAACATTATTTTATATGTGTACATATCCCTGTTTAATGAGGGTTTTGAACCACTACCTATGGCATGGTTTTAAAGTGTTTAGTTGTGACACAGTAAGATGAATCTTTGCAGATTTGCTGTGTAGAAGAGACAGCCATCCATTTGGTTTTGTGAAACATTCACTGATAAATGTAAGGCTGGACTGAAAAAAAAACTTTTGAAAAATGTTGTGATATTTATGCAAAAACTACACAAAACAAATTGTAAATTGTAAATTTTGCAACAGCTACTAATCATTTGCAGGGCTTCCATTGACTTTTCTTGTGCTGTGCTTGCTTCCCCTTTGCTGTAACCCTTTAGTTGCTGAAATATAACTGTAAGAAACCAGCTTCATGCCTCCATATCACTATAGCATCTAGATTCTGATGTATGATGGTATATTTATACAGATTTCCCACAGAAATTTATTGATGGAAAATGCCTCTTCATGTGTTCTGCACAAATTAGGCAATATTCAATCATTAAGCAATGGGCTACCTTTAAATCATTTGGAGTTCTGCATATGGTGTTTATTTTATGTTCATGAGATGAATGTGAATATTGCTGGAAGCCAGATGTAGAAAAATCATTCTTTTCCTGACAAATTAATGTCCACGTGGGGCAAATATAGAAAAATGAAATGTTTGCATTATTTGGATTTTAGAAACGGGCAAGGTGCCCGGGTTTTGTTTATTAAAGGTTATGAAAATGATTATTTAGGTTGTGTAAACCTTTTTTGAGGTTGGAAAAATGTTTTTGGGTGAACCAAATTGTTGCATTCTTAGGTATTTTTAAGAATTTAAGAACTTTTAAGAATTTTGAGAAGATATATTACCTATCATGGTTATTGAGATTTTGAATGGCATATTTAGAAACTACATAAATATGGAATAAAAATACAAAATATTTTATTTACATTTATGATTATAAAAATTTTTATGATTATTAAAATTTTTTACAATATGATTAAAATTTAAGGCCAAAATAGGGCTTGTTATTTGTCATAACCAACTAAAGAGACAATGCCGATAATGGCCCTGATTTATTAAGGCTCTTCAAGGCTGCAGAGGATATATTTTTAGGAGATCCAGAAAACCTGGACTGTATTTCCTAAGGTCAATTGCTATTTGTTAGCAAATGTTTTTATTCCTGGATGTATATATGCAATACCATACACTTTATGCAAGATTTTTTTTTATGTTTTGATCCCAAGTTTTACACAGCCTATTATTATATACCAATTCAACAGCCATTTTCAATGTAATTTAGGAACTAAAAGTTCCCAAATAGCAGTTAAAACACAAATTGAAGCAATTTTCTATGTACAAACCTCATAAAGCAAAAAATTTCCTTTAGCTTTAGCGATCTAGCCAAATCCTCCTTCATTTGTGCCTTATATGTTATATGCGCAAATCCCATCGGGAAGCTTTTAGCAACAGAGGAAGTTCTGCCAATCCAGAAAGAAGTGTGAAGGACAATGTATAGGGCTACAAACATGTGAATCAGCAGTCACAACGCTTTTAGCATGTTTCCTGCAACATTTTTTGCAAGCAGTACAACAAACATGGGGGTGGCAACTCTGCTATATATTCAGGAGCAGTGCAGCATTGTTGCCACCCCATCATATGGAGCTGTGTTAGGTGGATTTCTCTTGAACATGTATCTGGTAGGTAGTATAACCGGTAGGACTTTGCAGGGGGGCTGATGCACTTATAATTAAGTGTTTTTGCCTAAGACCTGACAGAACCATGAACAGTATTATTCTAGGAAGATGGGACGGTCAGGAAATGCTTTATCGGAATCTGAGCATCCTTTTCTTGACAGGTAATTTACTGGAGCTCAAGCCTTTTAATAATAAAGGTAATTTTAAGAAAATGATACTGGTGCTGTGTATTGCAGTAGAACAGGAAATAATTAATGTAGACTTGCACAGTTACTGCTTTAAGTAAAGGTCTTTCCGCAATGTTTAATATGTGCTGCGTCTATGCTTAGTACTTTGTGGTAATCTGTTTACCATTTCTAATTCTTAAACTGATGTTATCTACAGCCATATAATAAATTATTAAAATAATGGATTTGCCTAGTGATTGCTGCCAGTATACGCCCCAATAGCAACGTGTTTAGAGATAAGTTAGTGGTTAGAAGACCCGGCTGACATATTTATTTTTTAATGACCCATTAAAGCTGCTTGCATATTCCAAATTGCCTTCAGGCATTGCCATCTGTTTTAGAATAACCCCAGATTTATCAAGTTCTTTTTCTGAGAAACACTTGTGCGGTGGTTGTAAATCTTGATGACTTAACTGCAAGTTACTTTATGATGGAGTGAGTTAACTCTTGTCAGATAAAAATATTCAGATACTGTAAGGCAGTCCTCTGCAAACAACTATTTTATCCAGAAAAGTTAATCATTTACATAAATTAATGAAGACTAGCTATCTTTTTTTGTATTGATTGTCTGTGGTATGTTTTAATTAACACGAAACCTGTTCTGTCTGTTCCACTGAGATTTAATTTCACACTTAATAAGAATGTGTTGAAGGACTGGAACCTCAAAACCACAAGATACAATCAAAGTTTCAAATCAGATGTTTATCCTAGGAATTCATATTGTACCATGGCCTTGTGAACCCCAAAGTAACCATCACATTCTTAAAGCCAGAAAGGTTATTGGTATTTTTGTTTCTTGATGTGGCTGTATTGATTCCAGATAACTAGGTTTTACTCTAATGATATTTTTAAAATATATATTTTTCACAATATATAGGCAGTAAAAGTAAGGAATTTGTTAAAGGCACAGTAGTATTAGCACGTTAGTAATGTACTTCTATAGCATATAGCTGAGAAGCAGAAAAACTATAGGCTTATATTATACTGTAGGGTTGGTGCCAAGGGACTCACCAAATGGCTTCTTATTTCTCTGGATTGCCTGAGCCTGCCATTAAAAACCCTCGGAAAACGGTACCAAGCTTTTTAAAACTATTTCACTAGCAACTTGTCTGACCCAATCCCACTACTCAAATCCTTGGCTCTCATCCTAAAAGATGGTAACCCACTACACCCATACCAGCAATATACCACAAAAGCATTTCTTGCATAGAATCATTTTATTGCTATCCATGAATAATTTTTATTATTACACCTTGGAGCTGATACCCAGGAATGGGCACTATCACTACTACTTTACTTATCCCCCACCCCAATCATGTCATGCATCAGATCCCTAGTCTTCTATGTTTCTTACTGCAGAGTGGGAATGTTTACTCCGATTGCTCACATTAAAAAGGCAGAGATTGGCTTTAACCTAAAAGTAAAATGCACCCTCCAACAGTAAATTGTTCTACTTCTACATCATAATCCCAATACTCTGCATCAAAATCAAATATATCATGCATCAAAACTACCTATATCCAACCACATCCAATTACAGGTGCTGCAAAAATGCATTCAGTTTAAATGTAACTTGCTAACTTTTCAGATGGAACAGGTGCAATAAATCCCTTTTTATCAGTTAATTGTATGCCCTATAGTGCAGGAGTTGCTTTGTTTGAACATTGTGTTGCTGTGTCCTTTTGTTCACAGACAGATATGCTTCTTGCATGGTCCTTTAAACTTTGGAAGTAGAACTAACTCAGCTCTATTTACTTACCTGGGAACTTGTTGGAAGTTGTATACATAGTTTTATCCCAATTGATAACAATTATATTTAGATGTATTCTTATTACAAACAAAATAAGAAGGTATCAAAATACAGCCACTATAGCACTTACTTATATGCATTCTTCTACTGTAACACAGAAAAGCACAGAAGCACAACAAACTAAAATATGTAAACAACATGAAGTCAAAAATACAAACATAAAAAATATAAAACAAGAAAAAAAGAATGGAGAGACAAAGGAAAGAAAAAAAAATTAGCTTGTCAGCTACTATTTGCATTTGTTTTTAGCAAATGACCTGAAGCAGCTTAAACATATTGTGAAATATTAATTCCAGTTAGAAACAAGTTTTTAAAAAATATTTGTAAAAGAGAAGAAACAAAAACACCTGTATGCTTGTACTAAAAGTCCAATATTTTCAAGATAGAGTGAATAAGGAAGACTTGTCACCACTGCACAGCAAATAAGGCTATGTGGCGGAGCAGTATGCCCCCCGGGCAGAGCAATAAGGTGCAATTATAGCGTGGGTTGGACAGTTATGAATGAATCTTGAAAAACACCTCCCGGCTTGGTAATGTGTCTGTCAAAGGGAATTCATGCTCATGTTCAACCATTGCTGCTCAGCTGTGGAAAAAAAAAAGAGAGAGAAAAGAACTACAAAAAAAAAATACTCTTTTGCCCAGTGTTAGCAAACTAAACAGCGTTATCTTAGCAGTGATTGTTATTTTCTAGAGAGACATTTTCTGTATTTTGGCAAGGGTCATCTTGTATGTTTTTGTTTTTCAAGCAAGCAATTAGTGTTGGCTCTGAACTTCTCATCTCTTTCTAATGGTAAGCCTAGGGATATAACGGGGAACAGAAGGATGAAATTTTTCTGATTCTTCCAAATACCCAAGCTGAAGGGTAATACAAAGCAAAGCAATTCGTGTCAATTAAAGCCAAGTTGTGACTTATGGCAACTATTAACGTTATTTGTGTATGGAGTACAAGCATTGCCAGAAGCAGGCTGCAAGACAGGGGCAAGAGGTGGCTGTCATCATTGGCTTTATAATGGAAATAAAGCTAACAACACAAAGGTGGGATGGGTTGAATGAGTTAAGAAGGAAATAAAGACATAACAGAAAATACAGCAATAAATAAGCCATAACAATAGATGCTTACCTGTGTCTGCTTGTTGTTTTTGGATGATCTGTCTGGCAGAGAGGCTTGCAATTATACCTCAAAATTTGGCCATTATATTTGCAAAAGCCTGATTCTTTCTTTTTTATCTGGGCAGGGAGGTGTCGCCTGTTCAGGAGTTAGTTATGTGTATGTGGAACCTGAAAAGGCACCGATAGAACAAAATACAACCAAATGTAACTATGACAATGAAGTTTAACACTTTTTTTGTTCTAAATGTCCAATTCAAAACTAATTTGTTATGGTCATATAAGGCTTTAATTTGATACACTGTTTAAGTAAATTCCTTGACCATAATCTAATATTAACCAATCGATTAGCAAAAATGTTAAAAACTTGTTCAGTTATTTTTAATATAACAGTTCTTAAAATGTTGCAAAATAATATTTTTCATGCAACTGTAGTAAAAGCACAAGTGTGTGATTCTAGTTCTGAAAAAGAAATTAGAATTATTCTATCTGCTGTGAGCAGCATTAATGAATAAAATTATTTAGATGATACACTCAAATTCTTTGATACACTCAAATTCTTTGAACCCCCCCCCAAACAATATTGTTAAAAGTATTAAAAACCCTACCACCCTTTATCAAGCCATAATTGGTGCTTATAGGCAAATTGTATCACCTTTAGAGAACCTGAAAACTCTGAATACTATGTTGTGCAAATATATTGAAGCCTGGGAAATGAAGGGGTTAAAAGCAGGAGCATTAGGTCAAAGATACATTGGGCTAGGGGGGATTGGAGCAAAGTTAAGGGGGTGAAGAAAAAAGAGGTGATAAGCTGGAGGGTACAGGTCATCTGAATTCCAGGGATAGAAAAGGGAAATTTCAACCATCTTGTACTGTGTAAAGTAAAAATGATATTGTCAGTTTGAGAACCTCGAGGACAGTAATTTTTGGTGATATGGTTTTAATACAGGGAAATCAACTTAGGTGTGGTGTCTTCCCTAATTAAAATATGATGACTCAAGGATTTGTTTCTTCGAGAAGTTGCTGGTGATTGATATTATCCCCGAGGAGGTGCAGTGCATCTGGAAATAGGAATATTAAGTAGTAGTGGACACCAAGGTGGTATGGTAATGGTGGTATTGCCACCTGCAACCTGCAACCTTTTCGTGTTGACATTTATATTGTGATTTATAATGTTATCTGTAATGTTTGTGAGGAATTTTGTTAATATGGTCAAGACGTTCAGTTACCATTCTAAGGGGTAAAAAGTCAAGTTTGGGATGAGACATTAGATCAGAGCATTGGCTTTCTATTTGAAACTGTTATTTTATAGAAAATCCCACTGTACAAAAAGTAAACTCCAGTCATAAGCATACAGAGGTGTTTACTTTAATGCATTTGTTACATTATAGTGTAAGCTTAGCAGTACTGTTGACTTACTTTACTGATACAAGGGCCTCTAAAGACAATATTTAACTCAAAATGTCCTGGTCCGGATACTATGTGAGTCACTTACCATTGCCACTCTCCTTTGATATCAGGCAGAATTTTGTATTTTCTATCAAATCAATTTGTTTGTGTTGGTGGGTGTTACTATCACATACTCTGTTTTCCATTCAAATGTATTCACTTTTTAATATAGTATTTGTCAAAAAAAAGATGTTATCAATCTGATTTGCCTGCAATTGAATTACTTCAACAAGACAAGCTTTATCCAAAGAAACAGAGCAAAGTGTAAACCTGGTAATTGGGGGCTGTCCTTGGTATTCTCATGTGCACTGCTTAATTAAAGTAAATAGGATTTTGCTGAGCTTTATTTGTCGTCTGTTCCAAAAGCATGTCAAACGTTGGAAAACAACTCGAGTCAACATGAACCCCTACATGACTGAGAATTTACAATAAACAATCCAGCTGAGTTGCTCAAGGAATTCATGTAAAATCCAGTCAATATATAGAGCAGTGTTTTTTAACCAGGGTTCCCTGGAACCTTCCGGTTCCTCCAGAGCAGGGGTGTCAAACTCAAATACACAGTGGGCCAAAATAAAAACATAGACAAAGTCGCAGGACAACCTTGAAGTTTATTGAAAAAATTCAGGAAGTTTTCCTTCTAATTAGATATAAAACCTTTTAATATGTAAACAAAAAATTCAGGAAGTTTTCCTTCTAATTAGATATAAAACCTTTTATTATGCAAACAAAGAAGTTTTGCTTAACATTCAACCAGGAACAAGCCTATAATAGAGAAATTGCACTGTTACTACAATTCTCAGCGTCAATAAAACAGTTCAGTGTGGGGCTGGAACTCCCTGCTTACTGAGATAGCACCGCTACTACAATTCCATGCATCTATAAAACAGTCCAATTCGGGGCCACGCATAGGCGGAGAGCCCGCTTGTCTATAGACGCAGGTGATGCCGGGAATTTTAGTAGCGGCGCTATTTCAATGCAGAGGCAGGCCAGCTGCAGTTCATATCTAGAATTCCTTTGGGGCCAAAATAATTCCTTTGGGGGGGCCAGATTTGGCCCTAGGGCCAGAGTTTGACACCCCTGCTCTAGAGGTTGCTAGGGGTTCCTTGAGAAATGAGCAATTTGTGCCTCTCAGGTCAGTTTAAGTGACACCAACAATCTTTTTGGCTATCTGTAAGGATGACATTCTTCCCACTGGCCAGCAACATAAGAGGTATTTTCCCACTGACCGCCAAGCTAATGTACTATGAGCTGTGAATATTGTAAATATAGTTTAGTTTCCCTAGGACCTAAAAGGTTTTTCGAGGGTTCCTCCACAATAAAAAAACACTGATATAGGAATTGCAGACCAGGTGGATAAAATAATTATAGAACTCTTTTACTGAAACTGGCATGCTCACTTATGAGCTGGGAACTAGCATGTGTATCAGGCAGCTAACACAGCACTGCCAAACCTCAGTATGGCTATTAATGCAGTGGATGGAATGGAATAGAAAAGGGCCAGTTCTAGATAAGTCTAGCATATAATAATGAAAAAGTAAGTGAAATGCAGATCATGCAGAAGAACCCTTTTGGATATATATTTATGTATCAGGTGAAAAATGTAAGTTGAATAGGAGTAGTTGAACAATTTAAAGACAAAGAACACTGGCTCAATTCTAAGTGGAAAAAAGAAACCAAAGTAGGGATTTGCAGAGAAGAGCAGCAAATGAACAGTAGTGGGAAAAAATAATACTAGCTTGAGCATGAATAATAGATTGTGAAGGTGAGAGTGTAGGAAGAGAAAGAAGTGGGAGTAAAAGAAGATGAACCAGTATAGTCAAATACATCAAGCTGGTGTAGAAGTAGTCAGATGGTGTGTGGCCTAGTGGTGGTATAGATGTGATTTCAGACCTTTTTACTGGGGGCTCTGCAAAACTTACTTATTACTCAGTCAGCTTTTCTCAGAGACCCAGTTTTGATGCATGGAAGAAGAAGAGCTCTCAGAGACTGTCCCGTTTCATGTATTGAACCCAGGGTGGAGTGCAAGGTCAGCAGAAACCTAGGAACCAGTCCATTATGTTGCGGATTTCAGAATAATTTACCTGGCTTCACTGTAGATGCAGCAAAGTATTGTGGCTATTCTGATTTCCTCTAATTCTTGGTTCAGTTCCCTGGTTTAATTTGCAAATTGCACTTAATTTGCAAAATTGGAACATGGCTTATGATCATATATGTAATTTAAATATATACTATGGCCCTGGCATGGCTGAAATAATGATTGTCAATAAGACAGAAAAACTGGGTTCTTTTAAAGAATTATGCTATGAGAAAACAAGGAAGCTTTTATTTCTGACCATTTCTGAAAATGCTAACTAACCATTTGTAATGCTGACCCTGTAAATCATAATCCCAAATCAGACACACAAACAGATTCAGAACAAAAGTTCTCGAGATTGCATATTTATTATGTAATAGACACGATGAACCTGATTTATTAAAGCTCTCCAAGGCTGGAGAGTATACAATTTCAGAAGTGAAGCTGGGTGATCCAGGAAACCTGGAATAGATCTGGTCCAGGATTCAAAACATTTGCCAGCAAATAGCAAATGATTTTTAAAAATCCATTCCATGTTTTCTGTATCACCCAGCTTCACTTCTGAAAGTGTATTCTCTCCAGCCTTGGAGAGCTTTTAAAAATCAGACCCAGAATATTGAACTATAAAGGCTTAACAAACTTGTCAGAATTAGGGCATAAATGGCAGGCCCTGTATTTCTCTTCAAACATGTTTTTTTTAAGGGAGAGGTGTTCTAAATTTTCCCATAGCCGACAATCTTATTCAACCCCACAGTAACAAATGACACTTGGAGAACAAACATCTGAATGATCATTTGTGGCTGTGGGAAAACCTAAAGCGCTTCTTAAGGCAAATGATAAATGAGGCTGAAAATGATCACTTTCATCCTAAATTTCCCATTGAGAAATGAAATCAAACCTTGATTTCATCAAAAAGTCCTCAGTATGGTTTATGGAGCACATTTATCAAAATGAGAAGTAGCATGATGAGTCTGCATCATTTTCTGCTCTTCTGGCTTTTGACTCTATTAATATGGAGGGTCTATCCTTTTCACAAGTGTTCAAGAATTATTCTTCCAGGTAAGAGCCAAAAACTATTGTTTTCTGTGGGATGCTCACTATTTTGTAACTACTGTGTAATTAAAAACATTTTGTTATAGCAGAAGATGTTTGCTTTGCATTTACTTTTACTGATCTAAACTGCTACTTCTTTGTATGAGAGATTTATGTTTAAGGGTCTTTGCTCAAATTGGTATTTTGTGTCACTTCTAGGGCTCCTATCCAGCAATAGAAGACAGAAACATGCCTAACTCCCAGAAACAGCGGTTAGCATGTTTCTGCAGCAGTTTATTCAGTGATGTGCGTACTCTAGTGCTAGAATCTCTTCCTGAACACTAGTCTTATCTTCAGTCTTGCACAGCTGTACAAGCTCACTGTAAAATGTTCACTTTGTGCCTTGGGCTATGTACACACATTAGATTACCTTTCCTTGTGACACTAGAATGAACATGCACTGTACACACAGCACTGATCGGTCCTATGAAGAATAGAAGAGAGGATAACCAAAAGGCGCCCCGTGTCCCCTTCTCCATAGCAAAAGCATAGCAGTCATCCCGGAGGCCATTTATAGATCCACCAGAACAGATCAAAGAATGACATCAGACAACAATACATTGTTTCATCTGAGACTAATCACAATCATTTGTCTCAGGCAACAGTTATCTAGTATGTACATAGCCTTTGAAACTGCAGAAAATCATACAGAGCACATCTCATTTCCTGACTGAAGGAACTTTAGCATCATCTAGCACATTCTTCCTCAACCGTATGACCTGTAGCCCTCCACTTTCATGAATTAAATTTCAGTTTTTTTGCTCATCGAGGCTCAGCAATACAGTTTTCAGGAAGCTATGTTAAACAGCCTGCCACACAGGCATATTTTACTTGCATTGCAATAAAGTAGCACAAAGTTCTAATGATGATTTTATTGGGTCTAAATTGTGTAGATGAATGAGAACCAAAAGTTTTTATTTATAACATGATGGAGGGTTGATGAACAAGGAAGGCAAAATGTAAGCACAATAAACATCAGCTTCAATGTAGCATTTACTCACAAGCAAAGGTTTGCACCATTAGCATTTAAAGTATAAAAATCAAAACACAAATTAATGAATATGAGGATTACCTAAAATGTAATTTAGCACAAAATGGTACCATGAAGTTCTTTTTTACCCATTAAGACTTTGAGGGTTAAGGAATGGGCAAAAATACTGACTCTATTTCTTGCTTCTGTGGGCTTCCTTCCTGCCATAAAACCAGTCCCATAAAAGCTGACCCACTGTCAGGAGAATAAATTGTTATAAGAAACCATTGTGTTGTATTCCCCTACTAGATCAAAACTCAGCAATACTTCTTTATAAGTAAAATATGAAAAAGTTTCCTATATTTCTATCCTAGTTACAGCTGAGCAATCAGAATACGTGAGTACAAGAATGACTTTCATTTTTGTTGCATTATTTTTAAGACAGTTTTTGTACTTTTCTGCCGGAACATCTTGCTGAGTAATTGCCAGAACAATTTTGATTAGGTTAATTATAAAAGGCCAGATGTCAGCTCCACACTGTTTCTATATAGCTGTGAGAGATCAAAACTGGTAACTAGAGATGACTAAACTGATCTCTGAGGATCAAAACCCAACCTTGATCTGACTGGTTGATGGATATCAAATATCCACCAGTAACCGATCAGCTGGATGTCTAGTTCTGAGGGGAACAGATGCAAATGAGGTGAACTTCTGGCAGATTTTTTATATTTTATAGATATTTTTAAATATTTCTCCTATTGTTTGCCAGAAACATCAGTACTTCAATTGCTGCAGGTCGAGTGTCTGTTTTTGTTTTTGTTCTATTGTTATTTGACTCCAGACCACAATATGTATTATGTCTGACTTATTATGCCCAAATGTAAATTTTTCATTATACTCCTCCTAATAATACCTTGATACACCACCTGTATGGAAAAGTGCACAAAAGCATTAGTCTACATGGCTATGACTAAGCTCATGGAATAAAAAGTATCAAAGAATTTATGCCCAGATGTGTGATAAAGACTGGTCACTACTTTGTTGCATTTTGTGATTTTTTGCATTTGCTAAATTATTCTTAAACCTCCCTTAAATTCTTGAATAACCCACCAAAATCTAGAGGCTCAGTCTACTGCCACTCCAATGAGCTTAGGAGCTTTCACGTGGCTGTCTTTTTTGCTGGGAAATGAAGAAATGGTAAGTATATGCTGCTTTTGATAGAAGGATATTAAGGAACTTGTTGCTTTTGTCTCCAAAGGTGAACCAGAGCATGAAGCATGAAAGAGTCTGTAAACTCCTACAGAAATACATGTAACTGCAGAAGAAAACAAGACTTAAATATTAGATAGCTAAACAGACTAAGAAAAAAAAAAAATAATAACAATATATTTGTTATTACTAATATCCCGTATTGATTATAGGAGAGTCAGATCGATGTATAACATCTCCTCCAGTAAAGATCTCAATGGGGTTAAGGACTGAAATCTGTGGTGGCCAATCCATGTGTGCAAATGATGTTCCATACTTCCTCAACCATTAACAATGTAAGCAGGGGTGTGAGGAGTGAGGAATGTCGTGCCCTAATATTTTTGGGAATGGGCACACGTGCCCACTCTTTTTTTACAAAGAATTCTTTGGTGATCCGCAGCTCTGGCCAGTCCGCCCACCCGCGGGGTCAGAAGAGAGAGAGAGATTGATAAGCTGACATTTTAAGTGGTTGAAAATAGCTTTTTTTCCTTTCTGTCTAAAATTCCTCTTCAATGAAACTTGCACCATTTGTGACTGCTGATAGGCAAGACAGTCGCTTTAAGAAGAAGACTTAAATGTCCAAGTAATGGTGCCTAAGGAAGATAAATTTGCTTAAGGGAATCACAGTAGTACAGAGTAATGACCAACAAGGAAGCACTGGCAAATAAGGAATCATAAATATGTTTAGAGCCCATAATGATCAGTTTAAACAACAATTTGCTTTTAAACTGTTTATTTATAACTTGTTTGGAGATGAGCCATCCAAACAAACAAGATAAGCAAATTATCAATTACCACTGGCTCACTCCGTTATTGCTGCAATGCATCCCAAGGAGATCTCCCAAGCCTGGTATATGTTTCCCAGAGTCCTCTGTTGTGCATCTTGCTTTTCTACTGAAAGGAGGACATTTAAAAAGAAACCACTTAAACCAAATGTTGATAGCACGGTAATGTAAATATGACATGCATATGGTGTCAATTTGTTCATTACAGGGCACTATCTGCAGTGCTTTCCAAAAGCAGGTAATTTTTATGTAAATTTATATTGCTCTCATGGATTTGCACAGGCTGTAAAAGATGTATATATTACAAGAGGAGGAAAGGAAGTGAGAATGACAGTAAACCGTATTTCTGCTCGGCAGTTCCTGCTAAGTGAAGGAAAGCAATGCAGATTAGGACAGGGCTGTATCATTCTATGAATAAAATATAGGAATTTTTTATTTGTAATATATGCTTTAAAATCTAATATCTAGAAAGCATTCCCCTAACATGCAATCCAAAAAAGGACAGAAACACAAGGGTAGAGGGGACAGGGGCATACCTAAGGTTCATAGGACATGAGATGTTTAACATTGTAATCGCAAGATTTCATGTTGATTATATACATTATGATGCTCCCTGGTGCAGGAGATAAATGCCAGGATGAAAGTAGAGTCACTAGGATGCATTCACTCCCCTTGGTTATTTTCATTTTTTAAAATCTTACCTTGCTTTGATAAATAAATGTGTTAAGATAGTGAAATGTCATTCATTCTGATGACTGCAAAAAAGCTACTCCTTTTGCTACTCCTTTTGCTCCCATAGAAGCAATCCCATAGAAGTCTATAGACAAGAAGACATTTTATGTAAGGATTCTGTCGATTCTTCCAGGCCATAGTCATAGGATAAGGGTAAGGCTCCATCTAAGGTGAGGGAGGGCAGTTACTTTAGTTTAGAGGGTAAGAAAAAGGGATTATTAAACTTTATCTGAAAGTGCAGTTATCCTTGAAAGTTTTCTGCCAAATTAAAAAAAAATGTTAGGAATAAAACAATTTTTATTAATCGTAGATTACATAACAGCTTGTGTAGCAATTATGTATATCATCGTTAAATGAAAGTGGAGTTAACCTTTAAATGATGAATGTTCCCATCTGACTAGAAGGCAGCGTTTAATTTTGGGAATATGATAATGATTTCATTATTATTATACTACAAGCATGTTATAGTTGCACCTCTATGTATATGTGATATATAAGGACATGACTACTTATTATCCTGTTAATGTGATAGACAGATCAATTATAGTACATAAATATGGATTCATAGACCTTCTGTCCTGAACTAAGTATGCATCCCAGATAATTACTCACGTATGGAAATCTGCGTTGAAGAGCTTCATGTGATCCATCATAATTATTGATTCACTCTTTAATCGTAGAAGTAGAAGTGTTCCTTTTTCTTGGAAATCTTATTTAAATGAACCTATCAAGTAGGAAATATGAGGTGATACAATTCCCTTTATTGTTGACTTGAGGAGCTGATGTTTGGCCTGGGACTAAAGATGTTTAGAGATCACAAGATCCCAATTTAGATTGAATCCAGTCAACAAGGTCATGAAATCCAAGTGGATTTAAAGATTCCAATCCAAAAATCCTTTTTTTTTAATGAGTGGTACTATATGTGTATAGTATAGTATAGTATATAATGGTATTGTCTGGTGGCCAAATATACCCATCATTGAAGTATAATACTGATTAGTCAATCCAGCAATTGGACAATATCATGGACTGGTGTGGTAGGGCTCAGCCAATCCAGAATAATAATGTTGGTTCAAAACTCAGATTTTTCTGTGTTCCAATCCAAGTCAATTCAACGCTTATCCAAAATATCTGTATACCAATAGCTGTAATACTATTTTGGAATCCTTGTAAGCCACTAACTTTAAGAAAATACTTAGCTAGTTAGCTAAACTACCATCCTGTAAAGGTTTTGTGTGACAACCTTGGGGCGTAACTTTTAAAAATAAAAGACAAAGGCAGCAACAGCAATTTAGTTATTGTCAGGTTTTGCTTTAATGTCAGTATATTAGCTTTGCCCAATTCCATCTGAAACATTTTTTTTTTTTTTGGCTTTTTGGTCAAAGCTAAGAAAGGTCTTTGAGTTCTATTTTAGCGAAAATATTTTATTTCGGATAGAGCAGGGAAGATTTTTTTTTAAACCATTCATATATATATATATATATATATATATAATTTTAGAGCAAAATTCTGTTTAGTATTACTTGTGGTTTATGTACTTGTTATCTTGCTTCTTTCAAGTAAACATTATTTACTATTATGCCTATCCTTTTATTATCACAGTACCTATCCAATAAAATGGGACAGGCATTAGGAACCTAACTATACATTAGAGGAGAATCTAATTTTCAAAATATCTTTTACGTAGAACAAGGTAGAGTTAGAGCCAAGGAAGTGATGGGAAATCTTCCTAAAGTGGGCACCTTTTTTGTACAAAATTTATTGCCTTCCTACCCCGGGCACAGCCTCATCCCATTTCTTTTATGGGCCTTGCAAGAACAGCAAACAAGAAAAATTCTCCCCAATGGACTCATTAACCAAAAGCAAAAAAAGTCAGAAAATTTTACTCATTCCATATCAATCCAAAACAAAGGCTTTATTGTCTGAAATGTTTATAGTTTGATTACTTTACAATTAATGTATTAAATCTGTATGTAATTACCAATACATTATTAAAACTCAACTTTAGGCAAACAAAAATTCACCCTTTAATTAATTTGTGATATTTTTTTAATGTTGCTAGTACAGTACCTAAATCTGTCATTCATTTCCTTTAATTAGGAAAAAGGAGAAGCTCCAAATATTTTGTATTGTAAAATGCTGCCAGTCTAACACTGGGAAAATCTGCACAAAAGAGAGGATCACACTACACAGCATATTTTTATATTATCTTGACAACAGGTTGGGGTAGAAAGGGGTTAGTGAAAAAAATTCTTGTAAAAAGCATAGGCAGCTAAACCTTGCAGTTCCTGTAGAAGTTTAGCTTTGCCACACGTATGAGCTGATTGCTCTCTGAGATTAACCATTACCAAAAGACCAATAATAAAGCACAAGGAAGTGTACCAAGTTTGGTTGCTACATAAAAGTGGAGACTCCTTTATACCTTTAGTTGCCTAAATTTATGTGTCAATTGAGGATTTTGACACACTGATCTCATTGAAGCTAACAGTTTTTATATTATTGATATGTATATTAATATTACTAATATATGCTCAATTTGAATTGTCCAGTATTGTGATAAGATTACTTTAAATGTTTTCCTCCTAGCTAAATTTCAGAAATCAATAATGTCACCATGGAAGAATGTAGTGGCTTCTATCACCATTGTAAAGGTTCTTATTGTTTATACATATTTTTCTCCATACGGTCTGAAGTCTGCATATTTTACTTGGCGAAGGCCTATCTTTGCCTGTGGGGCAGAACGCTTTATGCCTGACAATGTGGCTCAGACTAGGCGTTTGTGACAGCAGGAGGGGGAGGAATAGAATGTATAAAAAAACAATTATCTCTATTCTAAATTTGGAGACATTCTGTTCTGCCGTGCTGTCATATCCTGGCGGTGACAACTTGGATTGGTGGCTGACACTGATTGGCAGTAAAGCCTGAGCTGCCTTGAACAGACCTCTGTGAGCAAAGCATTGAAGAAAACAGCCAGAAAGCATTTTTCAGCTTCCTGTCCCTTCAAACTTTTTTCCTCGGTCCTTTTAACTACAGCCTACAGCAAACTTATGCTAACGGTGCTTCATCTTATGACAGAGCTGTCCTATTTCACATTCTTCCTATGCTACTGAAATCACTTTAGTATTGTGCTCCATCATGGCTGTCCCTGGGCTGCCACTGACCGTGTTCCCTTTGTGAAGTTACTGTGTCACACTTGTGAACTTTCGACTTATAGGGTGAAGAAAGATTTCTGTGTACTTTTATCTGGTATAAAAGTGCACATGCTGTCACTCCACTTTTCAAAGATTTGTGAAATTCTACAGGAAATTGTTCAAAAACTTTGGTGTCACATACTTGAATCTTTCAATACTCTTACGATGACATTGCATTGTCAGTCTCAGAAAACATTTTACTGGTTGACTAAGAACATTTTCTTGAATGTTTAAATCTTTCTATTGCCCCTAATATAACCCCTGATTTGCTGCCTTAAAAAAATGCCAGAAGATGTTATTGGGAACAGGAAACCACAAGGTTCAAAGAGACTGTTACCAGACCATTTCATTGAAAATCTTCACATTGATTTAAATGCAAATTGCACCTTTTTTGCATAGTTTTACTAGAGATGGTATTAACCTTTGAAATCCTTTGCTGTGACATCAAAAGACCTAAGATTGGTAAATGCAGGCATTTTGGATGTGATGTCAACAGCCCCCGCAGACTCTGGGGTCTTACTTAGGCGACTATTCTCCTTCCCTCCTCCCTCAGCATCATACAAGGTTATGTAGGTGAGAAAGAAGTGAAGGAAAACGTTATTGATGTTCAAATTGGAGCTGTGATGTGCATAGATGAAGTGGACTAGGGATATACAATATGTAAATGTATCTGTTGATTGTCGCTGGTCAAACTACTATTTCTGACAATCCTTTCCACAGAAGGCTGGAGCCATTTTTGTTCCTGGGATCATCCAAAGGCAGTATCTTCTTTATGAGTTAATGTGTGGGTTATAGATGGGGTCTGGCTTGGGGGCATGGTCACATGTGAATGAGCTCCCATTATCAGGCTGGGTTCATACACAGGCTTCTGCTCTTTGCGTTCTCCACTTTTGGGACAGATTGGGGTAATTAGGGCATTGTAACTCCAGCCAGTAAATTGACTGGAGCAATCCCAATATGTTATATTTTATATTTATGTTATATCTTATATATTTGAAAAACAGCTGGACAACACACATCTATGGAGGCAGGTCTAATAAATAGGGGGGCTTCATATGAGGAGTTACCCCCTGATAAATTCAACCCTATACATGGTGTGTGTGCAAAAACTGCTTAGAATTTGATATGAGAGACTTTAAATCAAATGTTGTTGATTGTTATAGAACATAATGGGGTTGCTTATTTAATGCTTTTGAGTATGCATTTGATCCGTTGCTCTCATTATTCCTAAGAAAGCAGCTTCTTTTGCTGTGAAATGCATCAAAAATACTACATTTGGGATGAAACTGGCTGATTGTGTTTAGGTGATAACATTCAGCAACACTGTAGATGATTAACCAGCAACCCCAACCCCAACATATTTGGTTAACTTAGATATGACTTTGAACAATTTTAATTACTCAAAAGCAAACTTATGTTACATTAATGATGATTTTGAACCTTTATTTTATTACAAATAAAAACAAATCCTTTATTTTTAAATAAAAATAGGTACTATACCTATTTCCTTGTAACCATCTCTAGTGATAAATGAAGGAGGCTGAAACAACAGTCAGCAGTCTCATGGGTGATAAGTAAGCAAATATTTATTGTATAATACTAGCATATATATAAACTATTCCTGTGCATAACAATTTATTGGGTGAATCTATAACATAAGCAAAAAATTATGACTTTGTCTCTATCTTCAAAAACATTTAAAACACATTTACACAATTTCTCCTATTGTCCTTGAAGAAATGTTATTAATGCATGTTTATCTAGAATGTGGTGTTTGCTTATAAAAAGAAAATAATGGCCGGTAGAATAGAAAATGCAGTGATAAAATTGACTAACAACATTGGTCGATCAAATGCTAATTATTGATTTGGTAACTTTGGGCTCTCCTCACATATAGCTAAAAGGGCTGCTATACAAAGTCCTATTATTCATATAAGAATTTATTTATAAATTACAGTAATTGTATGGTAAAAAGGAAACAAAGAAGCCTGAATGTTTATTAACTACATTAATCACAAGCTGTAAAAGCTCAGTCAAGTAAGCAGTAATCTGTGGTTTGCACACTATATAAGTGGCCGCAGTATATTGCTTAAGGCCAGTAACAGACAATTGCTGCTATTTATTCACCGATAATGAGAATTTTCTTAATTTCAACCACTATTAGTTATATATGAATTATATATATATATATAATGTATATATGAATTATGTAATATTATTATATTATGTACTATTATTAATGGAATATATAATGTGTTGTTTTTTGTGTGTATTTTTATGAGATTACAAAAATAACATTTAGGAAAAATGTAAAACAATTAGGTAACATATTGTATAAATATTTTATTCTTACAGCCAGAGTTTTGTTTGTTTAACATTCTTACCTGTCTAATTTTAGCTGTCTTTTTTTTTTAAATACCTATTGTTGATATTGCTCTGAATTTATCATCACACAACTGAATAAAATGAGGTGGAAAGACTCATACTTCTTATCCCCCATCCTGTTGCCAGTTCTTTTCATTCAAGCAATATAGAGTTTCATTAAAGAAAGAATGAAGGCAAGCAGCTACTTTTGTCCATACAAGTTCAATGTCACTGATTGATTTTTTATTTATTAACTGTAGTATATTTTATAAAGACTATTAAAAAAAAAGAAAAAAAAACACACAAAGCTATTTACCCCAAATCATTAAAATCTAAAAAAAAGTTCGGGGCTTCACAAAAAAAGGCATACGTAGCTCATACAAAAGTAAGCACCTAGAGTTTGCAGGATGCCAGTTCATTTCAATTGACTGGCTAAACATTCCACATTCTCTTTACTCATGTCTGCAGCTATTTTTGAATTTTGAAATAAAAGATTTTGTGCTGATCAACAGTGTTATATTTTATTGTGTGGTATACACCTAAATATAATTACAATTGTTTCATAAAAGTTGCACTGCTCTGTTTTTACCTAAATCTAAGTGGTTTTAGGTTATTCTTCTGAAATGTAATTGTTATTTTAGTATTCCTGGGTTGACTTTCCCTATCCAAGTATTCTTTGGCTAATTATATAAAAAAAAACTAAACTTCTATCTAAGTGTCTTACTTCTATCACAAATCCCAAAAATAAAGATTTGTTCCCCAATTTAGGACAGTGTACAGTAACATGAAAATCCTTCTGTTGTGCCTCTGGGCAAAAAATAATGGATTTATTTGTCATTTTAGGATAGTGGGTAGAGGCATGCAAAATTTTGAAACACCAGAAACATTGGAGGCAGTATTCACAGAGCAGAGGTGCAGGGCGCATAGTTTTTATCTGAGGAAATGGTCAGCCTTAGAGTGTTATATATCTATAATAGTAACCTTGGATCACCTGTTTTTTATTGGGTCCGTACCCCCTCCTAACACTGCACAACCTTTTTTTCCCATTTTTCACTTTCTATTATCTCTCCATCCCCCTTTCACTTGCTCCTATTTTGTGTCTCTTAACTGCTCCACACCTCTTCTCTTTTTTCACATGACATTTTATCTATCTGCTCAGTTTTCTCCACCAACACATTGGGTCTGATTTATTAAAGCTCTCCAAAGCTGGAGAGGATACACTTTCATGGGTGAAGGTGGGTGATCCAGCAAACCTGGAATGGATTTGTCAGCAAATGTTTTGAATCATAGACCAGATCTATTCCAGGTTTGCTGGATCACCCAGGTTCACTCATGAAAGTGTATCCTCTCTAGCCTTGTAGAGCTTTAATAAATCAGACCCAATGTGTTGGTGGAGGAAACTGAGGACTAATAGTGGCACTAATAAAAGACACTATACAGGCAGATAGACTAGCCGAGTGCGATCCAAACCACACAAGCAATGTAGAGTGTATCATGTATTAAAACTTTAAAATGACTATAGTATCTATCGGCGGAATTTTTTAAGATTCATTTACTTTCAATTATTTTCACCAGCTTTGATCAAGCATAAAATTAAGCTGATAATAATTGGCCCAAAGCAAACTCAGTTTCTTCCATATTTTAATAAGGAAATTTTGTTTATGTTCTTGAAATAAAAATAGTTCCGTGACACATTTTGTGTAAAGCATAAAATAAGGAATTGACACATTATAAATAAAGAGAATGACTGCTGGAGAATTAAATATTTAAGATGTGTAAGACTAAACAGCAGTAAAGAAAAATAACAGTATAAAACGAAAAATTATGTATGACATTGTAAGAAAATAAGGAAAACATTCTGCTGAGAGCAAAATTAGTTAGATGCCACTGTCCACGTGACCCAGATTCTAATGGGCTTGAATATGGAATACTGTGGTCAACCAGATAACTTTTTTTGGGCAAACTACCTAAATGCACGCAGCAGATTTAAACCAAGCTTCATAGCAAGGACATGGTAATGGGTTAGCATTATTAAAAATGCTGTTTTCCCTTGTTTTTTATATGATAAAGGGGTCACCAAAAAGAAGAAGAGAGAGAAAAGTCAATATTTTTCTTTATTAAAGAAGTACACACATTGTAATGTAAATTAGGAGATGCGCATCAAGAAAGCCATTGGGATCAAACAAAAACCAAAGGAAATATACAACTCAATTTAAGGCAAATGGTTAGTGGCAAATATGTTATGGTGGTGTAAGATATAAAAAAGTGATGGATGGGGGAAATCAATAGAATAATAAATATTTTTGTTGCTGTTATGTTTTAGATACAATAGCTAAATTCTAATACTACAGTTAATTTTGTGTCTGTAACCCCTGGAAGGGTTTCTTGTTTCTTAAAAAAATTCCTAAATCACTGCACATACATGTACAATGTCTGTCCTTTTGGCTGTTTTTCCATACTATAAAGTAATTGGAATTTTGTTGAATATACTGTTTGTTCACATGATACATTATTGGTATTTTTGATCAATATTTACCAATACATCCAATCTATCCATATCAGACTGGAACCCAAAAAACAGCTGCTGAATTTCCTTCGGGTTCACTGGACAGATCCATTGATTTTATTTGACTGAAAATCAAGATCAGCCCTCACAAAATACATAGCATGAACATATGATAACTACATACAAAAATATTTTTAATTATTTAAAAAAGACTTCACACAGGATTAAATACTTAAAAAATGCCACCTGCATAATAATAAACATACCTATACCTGGAGTATAGTGGCACTGATAAAACAAGGTAATATGAACCATATCGTTTCAGGAAAAGGGCTGTTTATCCATTCACATAGTTATAAGTATGGCTAATGACATCTAACAGTAGGCCTATGTTTTATTAATGGTGCCTTACAGCCCAGTTAACTGGATGGGTCATTAGGTGTCCCATGGCTGCTTAGTTAATTATGCTTGGTAAACAAGGCCTTAGTTCCTAGCATATAAATCTGATTTTTACAGCTTGGAGTTCAATAACATGCTGAAAGCATAACATTTCTCATTTCAAACACTCAGAGAATTTTCTGTGCATATGCTTAAATTGAGTGTGGATTATAGAGAATTCCCTTCTTTTAATGAGTAGAATTCATGGCTCTTTGCTAAAAATTGCTTTTCAAAATGTTTAAAAAATGCATTGCTCTCTTGTGGCCCATGCCTATAAGCTCTTCCTAGCTACCCACCTTGCTTATATAAAGTGGATAGCGTATGCCTTGCCTGTACAACTGTTAGCAAGTGAAATGTTGCCCCAGGATCAAAATATATCTGCTAGATTTAAAAGACAGCAGACAGATAATGCTAGCCCTTCTCTGCACTAGAATTTGGCAAAAACATTTTACATAAAGCTAACATAAATACATGATCCTCCTGTTATTCCAACAGCAGTGTTTACATTATTTTAGGAGGGGCAACACACATTGCCATATTCCTTTAAATTTATGTCCAACTAAAGCTGGAAAAAGTATATCAATCACAAAAGTGAGTAAAGTACATACACCAAATAAAAGAAATGACAAATCAAAAATTTCTGCACTCACTATTTGATGCTCATTTTATTAATGAAAGATACAAAACTAAATCTATCATACAGTGCTGGCCGGTAATATATTGCTACTTGCTCACCATTCCTGTACCATACATAAGAAACTACACCATACAATGCCTCCTGTCAGTTATAGGGGGCCACTAACCTTCTTTGTATCCTAATAACTCTGCAATGGATACTTCCAGAGAAATGTATTTGAGGTAACAGATAGCCAAGAGGTTTTTACCTAAATCTAAGTGGTTTGAGGTTATTCTTCTGAAATGAATTTGTTATTTTAATGTTTCTGGGTTTAATTTTTCCTTAACCAAGTATTTTTTGACTGATTATAACTATAAAAAAAACTAAACTTGTATCTAAGTGTCTTACTTCTATCACTAATCTCATAAATAAAGATTCATTCCTCATTTAAAAGACAGTGTACAGTAACATGTAAATCATTCTGTTATGCTTCTGGGCAAAAATATTGGATTTATTTATCATTTTAGGATAGTGGGTAGAGGCATATAAAATTTGGAAATCACCAGAAACATTGTAGGCACTATTCACAGAGCGGAGGAAATGGTCAGCCTTAGAGTGTTATATATCTATATTAGTAACTTTGGATCACCTGTTTTTTTACTGGGTCCATACCCCTTCTTAACACTGCACCACCTTTTTTCCCCCATTTTTCATCTTCTGTTTTCTCTCCATCCCCTTTCACTTGTGCTCCTATTTTGTGTCTCTTAACTGCTCCACACCTGTTCTTTCTTTTCACATTCTCTGAACTAGAAATTGGCAAAACATTTTATTTACAGCTAACATAAATACACAATCCTCCTGTTATTCTCACATTAGCGTTTACATTATTTTAGGAGGGGAAACACTAAGAGCTGCATGCACATGTGCTAAAAAGAAACATGGCGAAGATAGCCAAGGGGTACATGTTCTTACTACTACATCTTCAAGACCCTATATCTCCCCGTTCCTAAAAAATGAGGGTTCACAGAAGGTAAGGAGCCAGCTAAGTGTCACAGGGTAGTAAGGTATGATAGATATAGTTTTTCACATCTTGTGATTGCGCCATAGTGATGTAAGTTTAGGAGGAGTTAGCCATAGGAGTCCTGCACTTGCAGTTACATTTCCCTTTTCTTACAGAGAATTTGGGGTTCATAAAGAGTAAGGGGGTAGCTATGTGTGACAGGGTAGCATGATATGATGGGTATAACATTTTAATTGGGTGGGGGGGGCAAATAGGGTTTCCTACTGGCCCCCACATTTCCAGTTGCCAATAATCCCGTTCCAGAGAAATTGGGATGCACAGAAGGCAAGCGGCCAGCTATGTGTAATAGGCACCCTACCAGCCTCTTAGTCCTTCGAACCGCAGCGTCTGTAGATTTCACACCAGGCGGCAGTGATCAGTACTGAGCATCTCCCCCTAGGCAGGGTTATATGGCATGAGGAAGGGGTAACTGCACTGCCAGTCTGAACACAGCCTTGAAGTTTTGTAAAGGAGCAAGTATATATTTTGGGCACCCCTGAATAGTGAGAATTTGCATTACTCTAGGGCTCATTGCTATGGAAGTGGCCCCTGGGGGTCAATAACATGCAAACTCAATTTGGGGACCCTGGTCTTGAAATAGTCCCCCCTAATTTGAAATTATCCCTGATTGTTGTTAGAGTTTTATGCTTGTGACCCTGTATCCGGCAACATGTTAGGATAAGGGGGCCTAATTTTAGTTTAGTATTAGCTCTCAGGGTCCCCTGTGTACCCTGAAAATATCATGTTCTTTTACAATCAGTGAAAGAGATATGAGGATTTATACATGGGGATAATGTCAGCTGAATGGACACAGACACAGCTCTCATGCTGCTGGGATTATCTCACAGTACAGGGTGGGCGGGGAGCAACCATAGCTGACTGCCAGGTCTATAGTACACGCCCACTCTCAGGGAGCTCACACTGAGCATGCTCAGAAAGTTCCCTCTCCTGGTAGAATGATTTTATAAAGAAACATAGGAGATGCATGCGCCCCATCCCCCACAAGACATTGAGCACAGAGAGAATCAGGAGAGGGCAGGATTTGGCAGGTCTGCGGGCTATAAGTTGGGTCACCTACCAGTTATCTTCTTAACCAACACACAATGGTAGCAGTTGTTCTACCTCAAATGTTGCAAGACAAGCCACCTATGACCTATGTATGGACAGTATAGAATCTTGCTGACATAAGATCCACAGGCAATTCAACTCACTAATAGGAATGTGTGACCCTGCGGTGGGTTTCAGGCATCTGCTATTTACTGTTTCTGTGAACTACATAGGTAAACTTCAAAGGGGTTGCCAAGGTAAAAAATGGTTCCTGTCCGATGGCCGACAGGGAAAGGGTGTTGCCCCTAACAACCACTAGCCAAAGGGAATTCTGTCCACTGTTTATGGTAGAAACCAGCCACAAGCCAGTTGTTAACATGCACGGCGGGCAATATGTTCATTAGCTGGTGGTTGCAAGAGAAGTACTTCCCTGAACAACTACCAGTTATTCAGAATGCCTTCGGCTGTTCACCACTGTTCCCCTTTACAATGAGTCCCTATTGGAGCTTCATTTTGACTCAAACAGGTTTGGCAAACATCTGAGAATGTTTACTGATTGCATAGTACATATATAACAATTCCCTCCTTGTAAAACCTCTGGCATGGTCCTGAACCAGGGCTGGTACTGCACAGCAAGATAGAGGCGACATAGCAATAATCAAAAACTGAAAAAAAGCTACTTCATATACTAAATAATTTTATAATTTGCTTTTTTTTTCTTTGCTGCAAAATCTCTGCAAGCAATAATGAGAGTTTATAATCTGGCATGCAGCATGCTAACATGTTTGTTTGCTGTCCATATTTTGCAAGCATTGAAAGTCTTTGAATATATTAAATCTCACAAGCAAGAGGTAAAAAGTTTTTTTAATATACTATATAAAAAAACAATATAGAAATTCAAGACAGCTCAGCGTATCCACACTTTCAGAGTAAGATGAAAGGTCCACTTTACACTGTGCTTAAATGCAAATTGGCATGAAAATTCAAAGGATGTCATTTTGGCTGCTTGTTCTTGTTTTACGGTCATTCCCTGGAGTCCCCTGTATTACACTGTTTGTACAGTTAAGCCTCTCTGGACATGAAAGCACAGAATCAATGGACTGTCTAAAAGACAGCTGTTTTATTCTCCATTTTATGCTTTTTTCTCATCTGCTGCTTCTGTATCGTAAGGGTGTTGGGCTGGAGTCCTAAATAGGGATTACAAACTAAATATCATTTTTGCAGGGGGAATTCAAATACAACTGAACTGCAATGTATATTTACAGAAACATCTGCTAAATATGAACTTTTCAGATTATCAACAAATCATTAGTGATTTAAAAAATCAGTAATCAAAAACTCCTCTCCACTCCAGTCTCTCCCCAAAGAACCAATAAGGGTGGCCAGCTTGGGCAGAGTTGGTAAAACTGTTAATCATATGTGCATTGCTCACATGTGTTGTCACCTCTGTCCTTTCTGTGACACTCAGGTAACAGTGATATCCAACGGTGGTAAGCATATCCCAGCAACTAGAGTAGTAGTTAGCAAAGAATGATAGGGCTTTTCTATTTAACTATGAAAAAGAGATTGCATTTGCACACAATTCTCAGCTATGAAAAACAGGATTGCATTTGAAAAAGTTGTTTTTGCACAGCAAAGTATTAGGTATCATTTACTAGTATTGATCATAGTCTCCTTGCAGCTATTCATTCCTTTATTACAGATGACCCTTTTGTCACTATCTCCTTGTTTTTTGTTTTTTTTTGTTTGTTTTCTTGGTTTAGGTCCGCTTTATGTGGATAACATATATCATAACCAACTCAAAAGTACAAAATACTTTACCTGTAAAAGGGGGGCAAAAATGTTTTAAAGATACCACTTGTAGGATGATTTATTCATGTAAATGTTATTGTGTTTTCTGTTAATAACTGTCTTGAATAATACCACCGATGGCCACATTTTGTGCCCTAGGTTTATACTTGAGTCAAAACAAATTTCCTCTATTCTGAGTAAAGTTAGTAAGTCAGATAAGTTTATATTTGATTGTATTTAGTAATTGGGAGGTTTAACTTTGACTGGTTCCTAATAGTAACAAAAAAATGAGCAGGTGAGGAGTTTACAGCTGAAGCATATAATAAAGTAGAGAAGTAAATCTAAACATAATCACAAATATCTTATGTAAGTTTAAACATGTCATTGCTAAAAGATGCTAAAAGAAAATGTCGACACTAAGATGAAAAAATCTTAAACAAAGGTGATAACAAGTATTTTGGAAATGTAAAGAATGGCAATCATTTATGCTGCACATCATTTAGGTAAGGTAAATGTAAGCCGGTTAACATGTAGATCTACCTTCATGTTCTAATGACATGAAGAAATGTGTCTGAGAAGGTTATTCTACGGTAATGGCACACCAAAGTGGTGAATACAAGGCACAGTTTAATTATTCTTCACAATATGTGGTTATCTATAAACATAGCAATGCAATGCATTGTATTTACTATGCCTACATATAATGGTGCATTTGTAAAAAAATTATATCAAATGAAAAGGGAATGTGCTAGAAATGAATTATCGTATATATATGATGTAGGCATACATTATTAAAAAATCCATAATCAAATTATTGGAGGACAATGATAAAAAAAAAGAAAAATACACATATTTATGCCATTTCTGATCTGTTACTTACTCCTAATTATCATTGTTTGTGATTAAAAGGTAAGTTTGCAATACTTTTATTCATTCCAGCTAGGATTTAAATGTATAGCCTAAAGCTCCAACCTTTAAATTGGCACTTTCTAATGGCAAATGTTAAATAGTGGGGCTGACCTGAAGCCTATAAATACCAGTTACTTATATTCCATGCATCCTCCTATATGGGTTTTAGGGATATTATTGACAGAATCCCTCAAATATTGCTGTTCAACAATTCAAAAAAGGTACATCATGAGCCACTTAGAGTCATCATGGTCATCAGCTAAACTTATATATCTGCAAATACAGAAATCTGCACATTGATGTGTGGCCCATCTCAAAAATGACCTACTGTGACCATTTTGTGAGGGTAAGAACTCACTAATTACCAGCAAGTCCTTCAAAATACCCCCTCCTAATGGGGTCATTAGTAGTGATATCTTTTAAACCATCCCAGTTAGCCCTTACTTTAATTAATATACAGCTTACATCATCATCAATATTTTCTTTACATCCTAGAAGGTAAACCTTTTTATCATGAGCCACTCTTTCAATAAATTCACCTTTGAATTCATCTTTCAATCACATATTCACCCAAGCCTTCTTCTTAAAGTTGTCTTCATAGTATCAACTTCATCTAACTGTAACTGTCCTTCTGTGAGGGAAGGTGATAGTTATCACCATGTAACAAAAATGCCTGTTGTGGTCTTTCAGGTAATTATTTGTATTCAAATCCTTTCCCTCCTGATAGATTTCCAAATCTCATGAAAATTTCGAATTCTCATTCTCCTAGTAAACACACACTCCTAGTAAATAAATATATTGCAAATAGTTACATTTGATCCTTCTACAAAACTCACTTGTTCAGTTACTGTGACATCTCAGACCATTAACATGTTGTCCAGGGAGCAACACATGCACCAAACAACAAGAATTGAAACACCTCTGTGGCAATGGTGTACTTGTTGAGTTATATATTGGTTTGTTTTGGTTATTAGAAGAGAGAATCAGTTTTAGATGGACTTTAAAGGCCAATTGAAGCCTTATTTTTCTGTTTACATGTTATGCATTAGGGCTTTTATCCAATTAGTTTGCATAACAGGTAAAGAATGTTACATCTTTATTATTTTTTTTATGTTTGTGTGCTTAGTACTGTAAAAGTTTCAGACAGTACAACACTCCTCCTTCACACCCCACTTATTACAAAACTCATGCTCCTCCCCAGCACACACAGGGCAGCACACACATATGAACAAAACAATAATTCACTTATTAGGAAGTACAAAATATGCATCACAAGTTCAGATGTTGGTCACTGTTTATTTGAGGATACGTTTTGTTTTCGGATTTCCCCCTTAATAATTAATCAATATGATGCCTAATTTTGTTCAGATATGCAGACAAAAACTGTAACACCTATATCTGTCCTTCCATTGTTTACCTGCCAGTCCTATTTAATTGTTTCAGCTCATTTCTGTAGATGCTGCTACTTTATTTCTTTGTTACCTATGTTGCCACATAGCAATTAGTTGATTCTGGTCTGTATGTGTGTTTTCTTATTCCTCATTCCCCGAATCTGACAGTAATATACAAATCACATCATCTAGATTTCTAGCTACAATCCTAATATTGCACAAATCATAAAAATACATTTAGCACTGCCTGGTATGACCTAGAATGCACTTCATCAAATCCTGAATATGCATCAGAGTATGCAAATCAGTAAGAAAAAAAATCTGAAACATCACAAACATTTCCAAATGTGTTTAGGGGAGAAAAAAAAGTTGTTAGGTTTTTTGTTGTGTGTGCATGCTTTATTACTTTTCTTCTAAGACATTACATCCGGAGTTATGAATCAAATTAGAGACAGCAATTATCACTAATATCATTCTACTAACAGTGTCTTTCTCGCCCTTATCTAATGGAAGAAAGTACAAAAATATGACAATAATGTAGCATTGTGCTTGCTTAATTGCTGATACCTGAGACCTGTTTGCTGCATATTTTCACTTCATCTGATGATGAATAATGTATTTGGGATGGAGTCTGGAAAGTAAGTGTTTATTGTGTTGTCTCTTGGGTTTCACAGAAGCTCAGTATTATTTTTCCTCATTGTATAAAAACATAATGCAATATGTTTGTTTGCGATGTAGCAAACAATGTATACAATGTTGTTGTATTCATTCATATTACAGAAACTTAAAGGAGACTTGTTTGGATGGAACCAAAAATGTTGCCATAGCTGGTTATTTTTGTTGGTGTAATCACTAGAGTCACCACTTTTTTCTTCATTATGTGATATGTCACTGACCTGGAGCTAGCATATAACATCTAATATGTCTTGTTACATATTAGTGAAACATAAGCCCTGGTTTAACGAGCTTCAGGAACACTTAATGTGGACCTAAACGCAAAAAATTATCAGGAGATAGAGGTAACTGAAAAAAGAGACATGCTCTACACGGTACAGTGTATGTGCCATTTAGTGTTTTATGTGTGACACAATATGTGCAGGAGTTATATTATCAGTGGCCACTCAATGGTTGAAGAGAATTACCGTCTTTTTGGAAGTCCACCGTGGAGTCAGCAGCGAAGATGGCAGCTTCCTCTGATGCGACGAAGACAAATGCTGGAATAGTCTGTGCCAGAAGCTTACCACCCACCAACGAGTATAGTTACTCTTTAAAACCCAAAGCTAGTGTACAATCACCTCCCCCAGGTCCTTTTGGGTTATGTAACTAACCCTCCATTGAGTTCATTTTAAAATGAACCTGAACTTGTTCACCAACATGAACCAACATGTTCATGAAAAACCACAAATGCTTCCTTTGATCTTGTGTGACTCCAATCATGATACGTTACGTAACCAATGGTTTTTCTTCATCCTCCCAGAATGAAATGCTGAGTTTCTAGGAGGCCAATAGGCTAGCCTGAGCAATGTCATATGGGCACAGGGAAATAATCTTTAGCCCTGTGTAAGTTTTGACCAAATTGACTTGAAACTGAATGAAGCGAGGAACTGAATGTGGGAGCGAATGGAAGGTACGTACACCTAACACCTAAAGAAATGTAGCTGTTTTTTTTAACAAGCCTTGTAAAATGCATGTTTAATAATTTCTTAGTATTCCACAACATATTAATTAAATTACTCATTGCCTCTATGTGGGAAGCTGCTAAGAACTAATTCTGTATTTGGCAACATTTTAGATGGAAAAATCATCAACAGGGTGTTTACAATGCCAGCCTTCAAAGGATGGCACTGATAACTATTCTGGTTGACATATAGATGCTATGAATTTTCGGTGTGATTGCAATAAGGGGGGAGCCTAATAGTTCAGTAATATTACAGAATAACTGTCTTTAATGACCAACTGGCATCCTATAACCTATATTATGCTTGTGTAGAATAAGCTCCTAAATTCTAAATAGAGAGTAGACAATATATGGTTTGTTTTAGGTTTGCTATAAAGTAAATCTGTCACATCTTTTTTTCCTGTAATTTATGCCAATATTTTGTGCAGTTCTAGTAGGGAGTTAGCAAAGCATAGAATGCAACTTCAGCAGCTGAAATTGTGTACACTGCTCTGTCATATTAACTAATATATAATACATCGGAACTAAACCCTACTATATTTATTTGTCCTCATTCTGTCGCAGGGCACCATATTCTTCTGTCTTCTTCTCTTCCTAAATATGATCTTTGGCCATCTTGATTGGCCAGGCCGGGATAACATGACTCCCATGTAGGTGCACTGATAATATATATATATATATATATATATATATATATATATATATGGACAATTCTCTTGAGCAATCAGGCAGGTAAGAGTACATATTGCAGAAATGATATTGCCTTTCCCTTTCTTCAATAATGCCCTTCCTGATCCAAGGTTTTGCTCCTCTGTAGAGACTCTGTCAATTTGCCTAATTAGGGCCAAGTTATAGAACCTTTTACTTGCCTACCCCCTAACACCATTACATTTACCTTATGTTGCTCCATCAGAGATTTCTCAAAAATCCAAAACAAAGACTATTTTCTCCTAAGCTAGAAAAGAGTTAACTCCACTGCCAGTTTTTTTTTTTTTTTAGCTGGATATGTCTCCTGATGCTTTTTGTCAGCAGAGCAGAAAGCGAGTGGAAATTTAAAGATTTAGGGTTGTCAGTTTGATCAAAGAGATGGAGTCCAAAATGCACTGAAAACAAACTGGGAAGTCACAATATAAAAAAATAGGCAACTTTTTATGCAACAGTGGGAAAATTTGCCTGTATATACTGTAACTGGCAATAATTGTTATAATTGTTAACAGTGACAATATTGGAAAACTATTTTAAAACAGAACTAAACTTAAAAAAGCTTAAGGTCAGAACGGTCATTTTTTTGAAGAGGGACAGATAGTGTCCTTCCTGCATGGGACATCACCTGTCCCTTCTGCAATAATGCCTGCTTATAATTATATATATATATATATATATATATATATATATATATATATATATATATTGTGGTACATTACTGAGGGTTGCTCATGGTAATGGGATGCTTACAGAGCAGATTAGAGGCAGCAGACTCCAAAAGTCCAAAATACCAGCAGGTTTATTCAGGCAGGTGTTACAGCACACTCTCCAGCACTTCACAACAAAACAATAAACAATAGCCTGGCTGGGCTACCGGCTGGTTTCCTCACCTAGGTGCCCTCTCTTACACACACTAAATCAACACTGTTTCCCTCACAGTTCCAATCTGGTTTTCCCGCTGGCTTTCCTTGAGCTCTGTCCCCTCTCATATGGCCTGGAATCCACTCTGGCTCCCATCTCCTGACTGGAACAGATTCTGGCTCCCTTCTCAGCCTGGAACCCTCTGGCCAATTCCAATCTGGTTTTGCCCACTGGCTTTCCTGGTGCTCTGTCACCTCTCATGTGGCCTGTAATCCACTCTAGCTCCCTTCTCCTGACTGGAACAGATTCTGGCTCTCTTCATAGCCTGGAACCCTCTGGCCACCTTCTCAGCATGGAACCCTCTGTATGCCTTCTCAGTCTGGAATCCTCCGGCTGCCTTCTCTGCCTGGAACCCTCTGGCTGCCTTCTCAGCCTGGAACCCTCTGCATGTCTTCTCAGTCTGGAACCCTCCAGCTGCCTTCTCTGCCTGGAACCCTCTGGCCGCCTTCTCAGCCTGGAACCCCCTGCATGCCTTCTCAGTCTGGAACCCTCCGGCTGCCTTCTCTGCCTGGAACCCTCTGGCTGTCTTCCAAGCACACTCCAGCTGCAACACAGTGGCTGATCCTCTTCCCTCAGCCTCTTGCTGTGCGTGCAGGTGCACATTTACGTCCTTGGCCAGCTCCAGGGCCCTAATATCCCTGGTTTTTCTTCTAAAAACCTACATACACTTTAACACGTTTTTTCCCTGGAGCCTTTTATACACTTATTCTGACATTTTTGGGGCACTCTGTCACAATATATATATATATATATATATATATATATACTTTATGTTTAGTTTCACTTTAAGCAACAATGGAAAAATGCCTGTATGAAACTGCAACTAGTTGCTGTGTTTTAACATATTAAACCATCATAATGTGAAGAAAAAAAATTTACGTAACAATGAGAATAAAATGCTTGTATATTAATAGAATTAGCTGTTTTGATTTCACTTTGTCAACAGTCACAATGAGCTTGATTTATTAACCCCCCTAGCGTTCTAATTCTGTCCGTATTTCCACACAAAAAGTGTTACTTTTTTTGCATGGAAATTTGTTTTACATTGTAGGCTATAATTCTTAGGCATAACTCATTGAAATATGTCCAATATTTATTGAATTTATTTATAAAGTTTAAACAGAAATACACAAAAATCTGTTAAAAAAAAAATGTGAAACGGAATATAACTGTAGAAAAGCATGTATTTTATATATATATATATATATATATATATATATATACATATAAATATATATATATATAATATAATTATTTATATATACAGCTATTTTGTATTGAATCCAATACAAAATTATTTGAATTTCTCACCGTTCCTCCCGCCCGCACCTACGCATGCACCAACGTCAGATCGTCTCTGCAGTTCGTGACTGAAGATCAAGGGAGGGGGACATGTCCCCAGGACCTGCGGGGACCACCGGGATGCCAGGGGATGCCAACAGAACTAGGTAAGTGTTTTTTTTTTAGGTTTTAAGCGACGCCGAGTGTGACTCGGGATTACCACTTTCTGCAGGTAATATCCACCCCGAGTGACACTCGGGATTACCGCCAGGGGGGTTAATGCTCTCCAAGGCTGGAGAAGATACATTTTCATCAGTGAACCTGGGTGATTCAGCATGCTTGGATTGGATCTGGTCCAGGATTGAAAACATTTGCTAACTAATAGCAAATGACTTTTAATAAATATATTCCAGGTTTGCTGGATCACCCAGGTTTACCAATGTAAGTGAATCTTCTACAGCCAAGGAGAGCTTTAATTAATCAGACCCAATATAAGAAAACCGGTGGATGTTTAAACAACGTTGAGAAAAAAATGGGTTTATATATTACCAGATGCTGTGGTTTCCCCTAATGTCACCTCTGAACTTGTGTTAACCCAAATAGTGCTCAGTCACCTTCTAGCCCACCCAGGACTGGTGGAGGAATGATAGCTCTGATCCCCAGAAGTGATCAGAACAGAGCACTTTTGGGTTCATACCTTATAGGGTAGATCAGTAAATGTTATCCAACACTCTCCATCAGGACACCTACATCGGTTAGCCTGGTACACATGGCCGGGGAGAAGCAAGTGTTGAAGTGACATATTAACCTGCTGACAGATTTAATCTTGTGGCTGTAAAGAAACCACAACAAATCAGACAGCTGGGAAAACAAATATAAATGAAAAGAAAAATGTGACTACTATAAGTCTATGGAATTTTCTAGAGGAGAGAGGAGAAGGATAGAAGGATATCACTGTTTTGCTACTTCATTGTCCAATAACTGGCTGAGAGAGTTCCTGGACTAGGTGAAATGTCATAGCTGACAGGACCTGACTGTGCTCTTTGGCAGGATGCCTGTATTACAAGACAGGTTAATTAGAATCCTAACTCCTTTACCATACAAATCAGTTCAAATATGTACTTTTGCGCTTTGTATTTTTCTGTTTGCCTGAAGTTACCCTCTATAGCAACATCTGTACAAAATTTAGTTTAAAATGAATGCTACTATTCTACTAGTACTGTACTGAAATCTACAAAAAAATATATCTGTCAAAAATTTGCATTATAGCAGAACCTAGGGTTTTATACAATGCAAACGACTTTCTATTTATGTATTTTATATCCCTCCTGTCTTGGAATTCAGAAAACCTAAAATAAAGCATGTGTTACAACTTAATGTCTAAAAAGAGGACCAGGATGTCAACCGTATTACCTTCAGTGTGACATAAATGAAGAAAAAGATCCCCCAAAAATAGTCTGCTACTTTTTGCCGCAGGCTCAGCAGCTACATTACAAGCCCTGTTGATTTAAACCCCATGCTATCCTACGTCTTTGACACTATAAGGGTGATTAAGACTGATTCATAAATTATTTATTTATAAATTTCCTTCCTGCAAATCCTCCTGATGCTGCATTATATTAACACCTTTTCCTAATAATCACTATTCAGTAATGGAAGGTTTCACAGTTTAAAAAAAATGCTTCCGTCTGCTCAAAATGGAAAAGAAAAAACTGGGAACTGCAATCTGTAAATATAGGAAATGCAATAATTAACGCACATCATAATATATTTATTATGTAAGTAAGATGGATTGGTTTCAGAGTAACCTAGTGAATTAAAAATACCCCTTTTTTAACGATCATGCTTTTGCAATGTAGAAGTTAATCAACCTGGAATTAGGTGTAGTTTCAAATGGCAGACCCTATATTGTTCACTTTAATTTTTAATATGACGGATTAATGAGCAGACATGGATCTGGAGGAAAGGTTCATTACGGTGCTTAGAGTTACTGCTCCTCAGCTGTGGATTGTAAAAATGCAACTTGACTTAGAATTATGCATATTGAGAGTCATTTTTTACCAAGCTGTAAATAGGAGCATTACACCCCTTCTAGCTTTGGCAGCTGTGTACCTCATTTGTTTTTTGTTTTTTTATGAAGAGCTATCACCTTTAAAACAAGCTCAAATGCCTGATACAGATGTTGCTAATCTTTTGCTCAACCAACCAGTCTATTCTTTCTGTAGTCCAAAGACACAATACACATATACAATATTCTGCCCTTTGTGGGTGGGGATGGGGCGAACTACAGGTCACATGGGAGCTAACAATTGGATTTGCTAAATAATTTGAACAACAGGTATTCTATGTGTGCTTTCTTTGGAAATTCACCAATACATCTGATCTGTCCTCGTCCAATCTTTCCATATGCAAATGAAAATCCTTGCTCCCCAGAGGTTCATTCATTTGCAATTAGTAGACTAAAATAATTTTATATTCATGTTTCATTCATTCTGATCTGATTGACTTATTTAAATGGAAACAAGATTGAAACCAAAAAAATAACGTGTACTACATTTTATTGTGTAACTGTCCAGGCTATTAAAATTCATGTGTATATTCTCAACAAGCAGTAAATGATACAATAAGCCTTCAATGACATCTGTATGGACAGGAACTGCAGAACCTCCAGCTATTCCCAGCCATTTGATTTTCCATGTAAACACAAATCAGTATTCTAAGAGAGGAACAGGGTGCAGAGAGAACTGATATGACCAACTTCAAGGCTTCCACTGTAAATTGTGAGAATGAATTGTTCTACATTGCCTCCAGCTACTGAGGTCAGTGAGAGTTTGTTTAAAATGTTATGTGCTAAATGGCTATAGCTTACTCTAAGGTTCACTCCAAAAGGAACATTTGAAACTTTAAAGAATATTTATATACTAGGAATATAATTTAGGGTTTCAGCAAATTCTTTATTGTACAGTTCTACCTGCTGCTGTTTACAAGAACTAAAACTGTTGTGAACTAAAACTGGCACATAGATATCTATTTAAAATCAGTAAATTGGTGACACCAAATAATTTCAGTTTAAACACATACATCAGGGGTCAGCAAACTTTTTTGGCAACTAGGACATTTTAGGGGGTCAAGAAGGCACACTAGGCTCTTTCTCAAATCCTGTGCTGATGGCTCCCCCCCACCAGGAATGCCCCTGGAAATCCCTCCCTCCTGCAATGCATACGGAGGAGAGGGAACGCCCCTGAAGGAAAATCCCTCTCCTACGGTGGAGAGGGAATGTCCCCTTACCCCGGCAGGGGAAGTGTTAACTCTGGGTGCGGTAAATAGGTAAGGGAGGCATAACAAGGAGGCTCCGGAGCCACAGGTTTCCGACCCTGCCAGCCGGGATTAGGCCGGATCGACCAGGGGGGCATTAGGCTGGAAAGGACTACTGGATAGGCCGTATCTGGCCTAAAGGCCGGAGTTTGCCTACCCCTGACATAGATATATGTGTAACAAAATAAAAAACTGCTAGGTAAAGTAGAAAAACTATCGGGATAATTATATTTCTTTTCTGAACAATAGCATTTTATATCTTTAAGTAAAAAAAAATATTCTAATAATAGAATAAATAGCAGGCACCATTGTGGTTCCTGGTATTGTTATTACATTTATTTCTAACAGTATGAAAGACAGGTGCACTTTAAACAAATATATCTGCTTTCCATTTGCTGGAGTCTGGATTAATGGAGATGTTATTGCTGATTGCTATATAGTGAAGTTATTAGATTTCTCAATTGAGTTTTAAAACCCTCCAGTTTCCTGCAATGACAAAAACCGGATAAATCTCTTAGATGCCATTTAAAGTGACCCTTTGGGGCATTTTGATGATGTCTTTATGGAATGTCATGTAAATATGTTTGTACAATTGGCACTGTTCTATGATAAAAAATTAATATATCTTACCTGGAAAAGTGCAGAACTGCCCAAACTCTGGGAATAGTTCTGCTTTTTAAGCCCCTGGAAATTCCATCATCTATGATCTAGCTGGATTCATATCTGGAATATAGTGTATAGTATATTTAATTCTAATATTATATTTTTGCTTTTTCTACAATAGCTTTTCAGTTTACATTGTTAAGTATTGCACAAATAGGGATTAAATACAAGTTATTTACATAGTAATGATAATATCATTCAATATGTCAAAATTTAACAGGTAATGCAGTGATCCCGTGGCTAAATGTGTTTGTATAAATTACTTACCATTCTGTATCCCACATGTGCTGCCAACTGAGGCTCCACTGAAGGATGATGTTTTCTCATAAACTATTACCTTTTGGTAGTGTTGATCTGTTAGTTTCCTGCTGTGCTTACTGTTTTCTTCAACTGACCCTTGTGTGACTGTTATGTCTTTTAATGCTTTGATGGGGAAAACCACTGAGGGCAGCAGTGTACTAAAAATATGACATTTCCAAATGTATGAATTTTAAAGAGTCTTTGGGTCGAGAATTTTTTTGTCTTTTTAATGGCGTTCATTACATCGATTTTTTGGCCATTAGATTTAGATACAGGATTGCTTGGAAATTCTGTCATTTCCGACACTATTCTAAAAATGATTGTTACTTTGATGACTTGGTGATACTTTTTTAATCACTGACCAAGAACAAGCATGCAGACCAAGAAAGCCAAAATAAAGTAATAACCTTAAACTAGAAAAATAAGTCCTATCCTGAAAAAAAATCCTACCCCAAAAATAAGCTACGATATATATAAATACATTGACAAGAGGTGCTCATTTAAGGAAAGCACTATTGCTAGACATGAGAAATTAGGGCCAGTGGTTTTAAAGGAAATGGGGTCACAAGAAAGTCATGGTGGATTTCAGGGTTGGGAAAGGTATGATGATGTTCCAGAATGGTATGACATTACTATATTTGAATAAATGTTGATTTTTTAATCAAGAATAAATGTCGATCCTTGTTCATGAAAAAATAAGACAACCCCTAAAAAAAGCCCTAGTGCATTTTTTGGAGCAAAAATTATTATAAGACACTGGACCTGATTTATCAAAGCTCTCCAAGGCTGGAGAGAATACACTTTCATCAGTGAAGCTGGGTGATCAAGCAATCCTGGAATGGATTTCTTCAAAGTAATTTGCTATTTGTTGGCAAATGTTTTGAATCCTGGACCAGATCCATTCCAGGTTTGCTGGACCACCCAGCTTCACTGATAAAAGTGTATCCTTTTTTTTTTGGGGGGGGGGGGGGAAACAGGGTAGTAGTGCATGATATGAACTAAAAAGTAGCATTTGTTCACAAACTAGTAAAGAATAATGCCATTTTTCCGATGATCTGACAGAATCACCCTTTAATAGATGATTGTCTTAAATACCACAGCCTAGCTGCTGGCAAATTTTTTTAGATTGTACACTGAGCTAAAAATAACATGTGTGAAAGTGTGGGAATTGCATTATTGACTGGCAAGCCAGTCATCACCGGATACTAAATCTAGGAGGAATGAAGTAAGTTCTTTGGACTAAAGTTAGTCTCTAAGTTATTGTATCAGCATGGCAACTATTATTTTTTAGAGCAATGGCAGCCTTTCTCAATACATAATTACATTGGTAAGTTTCTTCAAATGTAAGTAATGGCTTACAAATATTTTGTGAAATTCACTCAAAATGTTGAAGGTTATAAGCACCAACTAACTTTATAGGCTATTTGCACAGCAGAGATTCTATACAAGTACAAATTCTTAATTCTACTCAAGCACATATATAATTTTCAAGGTACTGTTTTGTATGTCTATTGTAAATGCACAGTGTATCTTAATGTGCAGATCACAACTCTGTGTTTTTACAAAACCACTTTTTGCTCTTCTGGCAGTGAGCAGGAAGTTTCATCTGCAAAGGAACCTGTGTGCAAGGGGCCTAAGATTTCTCTTCAGATCTTCAGATCCTTTCTCTGTATATCACTGCCCATTTCCAGTGCCACTAATTTTTTTTCACTCAATCTATTTTAAAAATATGATTTCCAATCTTGTGGAGAACATTTAGGGGGGCTAACTATGGATTAGGCGTCCTATAAAAGATTACCTTTTGTCCTAAACCCCCATTTGCAAATAGCACTGCAATCCATGCCGGTCACCGTTTCTTTTGCCCCACAGGGCTGAAAGATATGAAAGATATATCACCTTAGAGATTTTGTGCCTTATTTATTAAAGCTCTCCATGCCTGGAGAGAATACACTTTCATTAGTATACTGGATGATTCAGCAAACCTGTGATCAGGTCCAGAATTGAAAAATAGCAAATTACTTTGAAGAAATCCATTCCAGGTTTTCTGGTTTTACTGATAAATGTGTATTCTTTCCAGCTTTGGAGAGCTTTCATAAATCGAGAGCTATGAGTCAAATTGGAGGGCAGTCAGATAATTTGTAGATTCAAGGAACATGGTCCAGTGGAACCATCTTTGTCTGGTAGCTTCCTTAGTGCCTTTTAGGGAGACAGTGAGGTCTGACAAAGTATTTTTTGGTATATTTTATTGGTGTATATGCCTATATTGCCCCACCTTTTGCATGCTTGACTAGGGTAGAGAAGAGTAATCCATTGCGGCTGCTACAGACCAACTACCTTTTTAACCCCCCCCCCCCTAAATTCAATTAAATAACGACTCTAGACAAATTTCAATTGTTGGATTATAATTGGCCATAGCAGCCCGTTTTATTTAAACATATTGAAATATTTTCACATTTTTCAAACAAATTTTATAAACATAACAAATTAATATTTTCCAGGTTCTTTTTTAAAACTTTAAAATGGCAAAATTAAATTACCTCCGCTCATTAACCAGGCCCCCAGGCACCCTCCCACCGCCTCGGGGACAATCGGCGGATGACCACCTCTAACCACCTGGCCCCCACGACAACCAAGTGTCGTGCGAGGCCCTCTCAACCAAAAGACCCAAAATACTACCATGCCTCACCCCCTTATTCTCTTCCCCCACAACTTTAACCCTCTCATGGACCTTAATAAAGAAAAGCCACCAGCTGCAAATATGATACCTTATATTTGCAAGCGCCTCCACACCCGTAAGGCCCTCTGCAAGCCGTCTTCCAAGCTCAACATCCACATATCAATACCCACCTCATTTAAGTGGACACCATCCTTTCCCAAGAAGAGCTCTGGCTCACCCTCCAGTTCCTTGTGCCGTAAAGCTAAACCCCCATTACGAACTATAAACCTCCCAACCTCTTTATTAACTTTAATGCGGGCCTTGTTAATCCTTTCCGTCGATCGAGCATATCGCCAAACCTTTCTTGCCACAATATCTGACCATATCAGTATTATACCAGGGAAGGCAGACCAAATTCTTAAACAATCAAACTTAATGTCCCTAATTAATTCCCGCATGGGTCTGACCCCCAAATCGTTACCCCCGGCATGTATTAATAACACGTTGGGAGGTCTGTCCAACCTTACAAACTTGTTAAACTCCGGCAAGACCCTACTCCATTGCATACCTGGTATACCTATCCAGCAGATCCGGGCTGCCTCCTGACGGAAGCCCAGCTGCCTGCCACTCCTTCTCATATCTGCCCTTCTGGCGCCCCAATACACAAATGAATGTCCCAGAATCCACATCAAGCATTGTGGAACACCTGTGAATACAAAAGTAAAATACCAGCCTACCATTTTTTTTTTTTTTGTATTATTATTATAACAACAGTCCATACTTACTGCACCAACTCCGTCCTAACGTACAACCGGAAACGTTGGGATTCCCAACGCCCAATACGTTGTATGGCCTCCGGTCCTAAGCCCCACCTGGCCGCTTCCGTGGCCGCCCCAATCCGGAAAGAATGTGATGAATACTCACCACCGTTTCTTCCTGACGCCACCACACATTTCCTAAAGACTGACCCAAATTGAAAACGTGTTAAATATGAACCATTTCCATGTATGAAGAAAGGCCCCCCCGCTCCCGGGTGTGCTCTTAAATACTCACCAACTAAACGCACCGGGCACAATTCCGCACCTGCCGCTGCACCCAGTTCCAACCTCAACCCCTTTCCCGCCTAATCTGTTTTTGAATGCCGGACCCAAACTAAAACTCTCCCGTCCCCAACCTGAACATCTGACCACATCAAACCCCCAGCCTTATGTTTGTTGGGGCTTACCACTTCACCCACCCTTAATGCTGCAAAAAAGGTGATTGCAAAAACCGTCTGGAAAAGAAGGACTTCATACCCATTAAAACAAATCCCCCACAAGCATGCACACAAATCCACAAGCATCTCAAATGACACCGGTCTCCTGGAGTCTTTTCTGCCCGTCCCTCTCCTAAAGCCTTTCAATGCTTGGCGAACTAAAAAACCTTTCGTCCCATCATGCCAACCCATAAGCTTAAAAAAGAAGGACAATGCTGCCAATTTCTTGGCCATTGAACCCCCTGAAATACCTTTCATCAAGTTATGCAAAAAAAACAGCAAAACCACCGATTCTGAACTGCTCTGGTCAGCCGTCGCCCCTTCGCTCTGCAGAAACCTAAACCACTCTCTCCATGTACTGGCATACGCCTGCCAAGTACCGCAGCACACCGATTGCCTTATCAAGTTGGCAAGGACCCCCAAACCACCTTCCACAGCTCCTCCGGACAAGGGGACCCTGATACTTCTGCTTCCGGTGCTGCTTCCCGAAATCGCCGCCACTGAAATCGAGAAAGTGAATCCGCAATTACATTTTTGCACCCCGGGACATGTACAGCCCTTATAAAGATATTTCTCTGCAAACACAACAGTACTAAATACCGCAATAATGAGATTACCGAGGGTGAAGAAGCCGTATTATTATTAATAACCTCCACCACACCCATGTTGTCAAAATAAAATCGTACTTTTCTATTAGCCAAAAGTTCCCCCCACAATACCACCGCAACCACTATGGGAAAAAGCTCCAGCAATACAAGGTTCTGACAGAGCCCATTTTCCTTCCACTCCAATGGCCAACTCGCTGCGCTCCACTTACCAGCAAAATAAGCTCCATAACCATATGCCCCAGCCGCATCCGTCACCAAATCCAACGCCTGATTGTCCACAAAAGATTGCAACCACAAAGAACGTCCATTATAGGAAGCTAAAAATTTCTGCCAAACCTGCAAGTCATCCTTTAACACCCTGGTCAGCCTGATGTAATGACTGGGTGCCTTTACCCCAGCTGTGGCTGCAGCTAGCCTGCGGCAAAAAATCCTGCCCATTGGCATAATGCGACATGCAAAATTCAGCCTACCCAGCAAAGACTGCATATCTCTTAAACATATCTTCCTTTTATCGCATGCCCTTCCAACCGCCTCCCTAATTTGTTCCAGCTTATCCTCTGGGAGTCGACATTCCATTTTCTCTGAATCCAAAACAATACCCAGAAAGCACATTACTGTCGACGGACCCATTGTTTTTTCCACAGCTAACGGCACCCCGAACTCTGCCGCTACATGTTCTAAAGTCCCAAGCAACGCCGCGCAAACCAGAGATTCCTTTGGACCAACACATAAAAAATCATCTAAATAATGAATGATGGATCTCACACCTGCCACGTCCTTGACAACCCATTCCAAAAAAGTACTAATAACCTCAAACAAAGAGCAAGAAACTGAACATCCCATAGGCAAACATTTATCCACAAAAAATGCCCCTTGCCATTCACAACCCAGTAGCCAAAAACTTCCTGGATGCACTGGCAATAAACGAAAGGCAGACTCTATGTCCGCTTTTGCCATTAAACAGCCCCTACCCGCCTTTTTAACTAAATTCACTGCGTCATCAAAGGAAGCATACACCACTCTACAAAGCTCCGGATCAATGCCGTCATTAACGGAATCACCTTTAGGATAGGAAAGATGATGTATCAACCTAAACTGCTGGGGTTCCCGTTTTGGAACCAAACCCAAAGGTGAAACAACTAAATTGGGCAGCGGAGGCTCTTTAAAAGGCCCAGCCATACGCCCCAAAGCCACCTCTTTAGCCAACTTGTTAGTAACTACGTCCGGATGTCTAAAAGCTGAACACAAATTCCTGGAACCCCGGGGAATATTAACCAAATTACATGGAATACTGAAACCTTCTGCAAACCCCCTTTCCAGCAAAACTGCCGCAGCTCTGTTCGGGTACTTACCTAGAAAAGGCTGCATGTTTTCCACTCTCACCGGAGTCATCCCTTTTTCCCGCAAGCTCGCTGACCTTGTTTCTACCCTTGACCATACAACGGACACTGGGGTGCCCTCCCCCGCAAGCAGAACATTCATGTTTGAAACGACAGGTCGTCCCAAACTTGCATGTTCCTTCGTTAAATAACCAACAGAGCCCTTTTTTCTTACCTGCCAGGGTCCCCGCGGCTCCTGCGCCCCCAGCACCCCCTTGAAACGACGGCGTGTTCAATCTGGCTGAGGTCATCAGCCGCATCCATAAACTGATGTCCCGATGATCCCATCTCATACCTGGGTGTAAAGCCTTGCGCTGCCTGAATTGCTCATCATATCTAAGCCAGGCAACCCCGCCATAAACACGATAAGCCTCGCTGATGGCATCCAAATAACAAAACAAGGGCGAGCAATGCTCTGGCGCCCGCTCTCCCACTATACTGGCTAAAATGGCAAATGCTTGTAGCCAATTCTGAAAAGTGCGAGGAATCTGGCGCCACAGCCCCTTCTTTTACCCTACCCTTTTACCATCTCCCACCTTTATTTCTCGGCCCCCAAATCTTTCAACCGGCAGCAGAGAAAATATTTCTACATAGTCCCCCTTCCAGATTTTTTCCCTCACTTCTTGCGTTAAATGTGCACCCAAAGGTCCCTCAAAACAAACGTACACTTCCCCTTTAGCCCCATCAGTGACCCCCATACTGGCAGACTCACCTTCGTCTTTTCGCATTGCACTCTCCTGTGCCCCTCCAGTACTCAAACTTACCGACAATCCAGAATGTGGGGTGGAGAAACCGCTACCGCCCCCTGCTACCGCCTCTTCCACGGCCCCTCCAGCCGCATCCTTATGAGCCCTAACCTGATCTACATTAGGCCCCGCAGGATATCCCACCCCCCTTTCCGTGTGTAGAGTACTCCCTTCTAATTTGCACAATAATTCCCGGACACCCCTCAGCAAATCACCGACCTCGGTACTCCCCCTGACAATCCCCTGCTCCATGGGCCCCCTATTTGACCGCTCCCCAACAGTTGGCAATATTAACACATTCCTAGGAACAACATCCCCACTATCCCCAACATTAGGCATATCACCCCCCCTCATACCCGGATCCCACACAGTCAGGTACTCACCGGGCTGCTGGATGCCGCTGGGCCCCTCAGCCGCCGTACCGCCATCCGGTCCTGATCCATCCGAGTCCACCGACTCTGGTTGTTCCCCCTCGGACAGCTCGCCTTCCTCCCTCCGCCTTGTGTCACGATTCCCGGCCACTTCCTGGCGCTGACTTGCACTGTCAAGTCCGGGCGCCGGCGGCGACCCGGAAACACCTCTCCGGTCACGCCCCTTCGAGATGCCGTCACTCCTCCCGGCCGTTTGTGATCCGGACGCCTCCGCCATCCTCCCAGAAGCCGAACTACGTCCCAGCAACACGGGCGTCGACCTCCGATCCCGTTCCTGAGCCCTGGCCGGCGCTTCAGCAATCGTCTTCCTGGCCGTACCGACACCTCGTACGGCCGCTCCGGTCCTGCTCCGTCTTGATGGGCCCGCCTCCTCCGCTTCCCGGATATTACATTGCGCCTTCTGTCGCACTGAGTCCTCCCTCGCAACAACTGCAGCCCGTTCCTGACGTCGTTGAGGATTCCTCCCGCGCCCTCTGCCTGCTGGCTCCATCCGACTTTGGGCAGCAAGGAGCGAAGGGTCCCGCCTGGGGCTCCTGGAACGGCGCTGGACCCGTGGGGCCTCATCGGGACTCCAGCGCTCCGGCGGCCGAGACCGCTGGGCACGCACTGGGGGAGGCTGTTCAGGTTCCGCACTTCCCCCGGCCCCTTCAATCAAAAAAGCCATCTGTTCCTTGAGCCATTCCACTCCTCTCGATGCCGCAGCAGTCCGCATTTGGCTCAGTAATGTCTCCAGCTCTGCCATCATGAGACGCTTGCTTCTTCAGGTAATAACTGTCCCCCGACTCATTCAACCTTAAAATTTTTACCTTCAACCTGCCCCACCCATAACATTCCTCCACCAATCCCTGATTTATTTTTTCCCGCACTTTAAATTTCCCGCTCTTTCTCTTTCCCGCATTTTTTTTTTTTTTTTTTAATCTTAACCCTTTTGCCTCCCTGTCTCCCTTCTCACCCTGTCATGCGTCCCTACACTCAATTGAGCTACAGGCCAACTTTCTTTCCACTGTGTTCACTTGGCATGTGGCATTTAGGACATTTTGTATCAATAGATTTTAAATAATTCTAAGATGATTTAATTTTACAAACTGACTATACGATCTACAATATGATGGCCTATGTAAACTATCCCATCAATCTGCATTCTGTTAAGAAGGCCCACGCACTTCATAATTGTTGCAAGATTGTTGAAGTATATAAGTTTTACCTTTGCGAAAACATAAAGTCACTTAGCCCTTCCCTGTGGTTTTAATGCTGGGGCTGCACAAACAAAAATAAAGCGATACGCAGTGCATGCTAAGGAGTATTGGTGGAAGATGGCGGGGTCAGGTGATTGGCGCTGTGACCAGAGACAGGGCACAAAAGTGAGACATAGTGTATACGATAATTTCTGCATTTTGCCCAATATTTCCACTTCTTAATGGTGTTATTGGCTATAGCCATTACGTATACATACTGATGCTGCACCAGCCAACACTCGGGTACTAAATTAATTGTGAATTACATCTGATTTTCAGCCCCTTCCCATATAACAGACTTACTTGCAATACTGATGAAGAGCTTGTATTAGTCAATAGGATCACAGCTATGATCAAATGATTTAAATGTTATAATTTTGAGACTAAGCAATTTGGGGACTTGAGTGTTTATAACTACTTTAAAGCCAATCCACCCCCCCCCCCCCAAATAAACTGTAATATATCACAGTTTACTAGTTCTTAGATTTGATGGCTGCATTTTTTTTTTAAGCTTAATAAATTTCTTGTAAGTGTAGTGCAGTGTCTTTTTTTACTACTTGTGAGCTATTAGCAAAAACAATGTTATCCTTGTTGTGTGGACTAATATTCCTACAACCCACCATGATTTGGAGATTAACAAATGCAGGCATGTTTTAGGTCAAGCCTGTGCGACAACTATGTCTGCCTCAATAAATATAACTGTAAAGTATGAGCAGCCAAAAAGGTTATTTTGTTTGCAGGATTTCTATCTGCAAATCAGGGGGAAAAAGCCTAAAAAAGGAAACGGCTAAATGAATATATAGGTGAATATGTTACATTTTAGTTTAAATACACTTGTTTGTAATATCATTTTTTTTGTTTAATTTTTTTGGTGTCAGCATGAATAACAAACAGTGTACAGCAATATAATTTCAAATACAGAGCTTAGAATTATAGATTTGTTTTTACAGAAGGTCATATCTAAACTCATTTTTAAACACACTTTAATTGCTTAGTTTTGCTGTGACTGTGATAAAAGAAGAACATGATATTTTGTGGGTGACATCATGTACTTTAACCATAGGAACTAATGAATGATTTAACTGGCCACAGTCCAGCCATACGAAAACTTTCAACTTTCAACTGGCTTTGAAGTTGACTGACTTTAACATACAAAAAGCCACAGCTTTTTGACAACATACTATGCATTATAGTAGTAGTAGCTCATAGTAGTGAAGTTTAGAGAAGTTTACAAGCTACTGTACATATTTACTGCTCCAATTTTTCTTTTCATCTAGAGATCATTTGCAACATACAGCTCAGATCTGTTCATGGTAAAGGTTTCTGTTCAGGTATAGGTGTATTTACAGTCTTTCCTGCCCTAGGCCACTGAGAATAATTCCACTCTAATTTACTAATTCATCAATGCTTGCTTATTTCTCACTGCCACCCGTGAATGTGATGACAGTTCACTTTGCAAAGAACACCCAATCACGTACCAGGAAATGAAAAAAAGAATGTATGCTTGCAAATCATAAATGGTTGAAGTCAGCATAACTTCATCTCATTCACTAACCTAGGTAAACTATCTCTTGCAAGGAGACAATTCACAATTATGTAAAGAGTCTATATTCCTTTAATAAATCAATTCCTGTATCTCATATATGAAAACCATATAAAAAGAACAGTTTTGAAGAAATGGTTTGGCTAGAAGTCATGTAAGATGGCTATTACCTTGCACTACTGCCAAAGCACCAGGGTAAACAGGGAATTTGCTCTGCTTTTTGGGACAATGGGGTACCCTCTATATGTTCTATGTAAATCTTTATTGCCCTTAACCTTGGCTGGTAAGAGGACTAGTTTCAAGAAATACCTTTCTCTAAGTTAGAAGAAGTGTGGTCCAGGCTTGAATGCAGTTTAACTTTTTTTCCAAACTTGGTACAAAGTAAGTAAACTAATAAAAGATGTAATACCCAGTCGCATCTGTAAGCTCAGACAGCTTTTTAGGCTAGTAGCCACGTGCTGGGTCCCAACATCAAGGAGCCTTAGCTCCAAAAAAAGCACAGCTGCCAGGAAATTTAGGTGTTTCTCCATTTTAGTTCCTTAACTATAAAACAGGACAGTTCAGGTTCACATGGTCTTCATTCACACAGCATGTATAGGGTGATAACACCCTTTAGGTCTGAGCTCCCATTCTGGGGCCTGTCTATAGACACACTACATACTCCCATTTTATTTTTCTCTTGTGTGCTAGGACACATCTATGTAGACAGAAAGGGGCTAAAAAAGACTGGAAGAGACCAGCTACACAGTGATAGATTTGAATTAAAATAGGTTGAAAGTTTTAAAGCATAGCAGATGTTTTTACCAGTAATATAGCTGAATGTCATCCAGTAAGGGTTTAGAGCAGACCTTTCATAATTTTTTTACCATTATTATGAAAAATTTGTTTTTTTAATATTTTCTTTTTAGAGACAACCCTCTGCTTCTGTCTTTATCACTGCAGTAGTAAACCCCCCAGTGCTGGTCTCACGCATCCATCTTTTTTTTATATTTTTAGAAAGAAATGTCACCTGAACATGTGCCTGTGCAATGTGAGATTGCAATGTGTAAAACGGCCCACTGTCCTGTTTGCACCAGAAAGAAGAAGGAATCCAGGACAGCATGAGACTTACTAGAATCAGATTGTTGACTGATTTAGGACTAGTGTTGGTGTTCGAATTTGGGTTGTCCTTATATTCGACCCGAAAATGGCTATTTGAATTCGAACAGACCCGACCCGAAAAACACGGGGCACAAATTTGTGTGTAAAAAAATGTGTTAAAAAGAATTATTGTTAAAGTAATTTATTGAATATAGTTGCTGCAGGTCCTCAGGACACGTCTTCTTTCTTCGAACTTCAGCCAGCGAATGCAGAGACATTCTTTAGGGTTTCCCAGTGATGTCGATGCATGCCTTGGTGTGGGCGGGAGGAGAGGTGGGACATTCAAATACTTTTGTATTGGATTCAATACAAAATAGCTGTATTGAGTCCAATACAAAGAAATCTTTATACAATATATATATATATATATATATATATATATATATATATATATGTTATACATGCCACTGTACGGTTATATTACAGATATCTGTATTTTTTTAACAGATTTTTATGTTTTTTATTTAAAGTTTGTTATTAAATTTATTAAATATTGGACATATTTTAGTGAAATATGCCTTAGAATTATAGGCCTACAACGTAAAATAAATTTCCATTCAAAAAAATGTAACGCTTTTTGCATGAAAATACGGAGAGAATTAGACCGCTAAGGGGGTTTGTCTCCTGTCATGTACCAAACTCTAGTGTGTACCTAGGGAACACGAATCATACCAAATCTTGTATCGGAATGTGTCTATACCATTCTTCAATTGGGTAGGGGATAACGTTTCTTTTTTTATAAAATTATGTAATGCTATATACGCCCAGCAGATGCTTGTCTGCAAGAATAGTCCATTTAATTTTAGAGGTCCCATATATCACTTTAAAAAACTGCTATAAGCTTAAATGTATAGGAATAGTTACTGCTCTTGATTATTTGCAGATAGCAACACCTGCAGCTGAAACCATCAGCAGGATGATCCTGAGAGTTGAACACAAGATAGCCTTAAAGGGCTGAGAATAGACCCTTGCGTTTATAACCAGTTTAAATTACAATCAAAGATGGTGGGCAGTAATTTTTGTGCCAAAAAAAAGGATGTTAACTGTTTAAAAAATTAACTGTTTCACTTAAGCTCATCACTCTTTCACTTCAAGATGAGTTGATTGGTTAATTATTGTTGCCCACCTAACTACATTACATGTTATTAGTACTTCTTCCTACCTTTTGTATGAAGTGTTGTTCTCCATTGCAACGCTAATAAATCTAGCTAATCCTAATCCTGGATCTACTGTCTCATCACTGGTCTTACATTTAAGACCCACTAAAGATTTAAATACTGTACATCCTAGCATGTATTGGTTGCAAATTTTTTGTGGTTTCTGAAAGTTTATTAAATAACAACTTTAATAGGAGAGAGAATAGGAAAGAGGTATACTTCTGAGCAATGAAAAGAGTTGAAAGTCAGTCTCATTTCATGTTATCTTATTTCATAACATTCACTGTTATACTCCACACAAGGGAAAAGCTAGGATAAGCGATCTAATAAATAATCCCGTATTTTTTCCATTGCCTTCCAAGGCTACACCTGCAACCCACTTAGCTAAATAGGCTTTATCATATTTCTTATTGATTTGGATTTCTTCTCAGACCATGGAATGTTGTCATTCATTCCCATTGTTAACGCTAAACAGTTAACAATTATGTATTTTTACCCATTGGGCTAAACCTCTATCAACTTCTTTCGACATATCAATCAAGACCACCTAGATGATCACCCATTCTCAACAAAGATACTTTGGGGAAGAACTTCCCCAAGGAAAGGTGTTCCTCAAGGATCAATAGAGAATGCTTGACCTCTGGCTAGAGCTCCTACTTGATGTAGCCTACATAGTTTTGGGGCCAACACCACAGTAGCAGCTGCAGCACATCAACAATGTTTCTGTCTGTAAGGATCTCATTTTCACCACCACTCTAAAGAGATAATGTTTTCCACTGGCAGTCTTATCATGATTTTTTTCATGTTGCCATTATTGATACTAAATTCTAACGGCTGTGGTGAAGATCATTGCAGGCATCAGACATACATGATCAAAATGCCACTTGATCAGTGGTAATTTGTCAATGTCAAAAAACAGATTGTTGCCAGGGCTATTGTTTTCCACAAGAACATAGCTCACATTTTAGATATTTCCTTTACTTTTTTAAATTGAATGAGTAATTAAATTATGTTCTTATTATTACATTTTCTTTATATGGATATCCATTTGAAAATAAAGCATATTATTTATATTCTTTCTCTTTTATCTTATACAAACTAATTTCAGATACAGTCATGGGACATGACAATACCTGTAAATTTAAAAACACAAACCATTACTATTCAGCCTTTGTTCTTTTGAAATCTAATGGGAGATATAAATCTAGTTTCAGATACAGAACTGCTGGACTGGTGACCTTATTCCCCTGTAGAACTTTTCATCTGGCTCTAATTTGAAAACATATTAGCAATCTATGGTAAATGAAGAGTAACAAAAAACAATGATGTTATTATTGAAGAAGTTCTACGATAACATTGCTTAACCTGAGATGATGTGATTAGTCTGCTACAGAAAGGAGGAAGCATGTACTCAGTCTCATCTTCCCTAGTAATCAGACTGTAATATAGGCGGGCCCACAGCAAAAAAGGAAGAAAGATAGGGCCTACATGTCAGGGTGAGAAGAGAAAACAGGCAGGGGAAGAGTTAAGCAAAGGAAGGAGGAGTCATGGAGAGGTCAGTGAGAGATTGGTGGGGTCTGAAGGTTTCAGGTGGATCCAGAGGAAAGGATAAAGGGTACAGGGGAAGAAAGATCAGGAACACTTTGGCTCTAGAAGAGTTTGCTTGCCCACCCATTACTCAAGGTCATGTGTTTTGGGGGGGGGGGAGTACTAGGTGGTGGAGTTGCAGGAAGGCAATGGTCTTGGCCAGTGATTATGGTCTGTGGGGGGAACCATTTTTTTGTATTGCCCCTTAAGTAATTAATCCCTGATGAAGTACCAGGTGGCTAGGGGCTATTTTAGTGTTGTTGGCTGGGAGTAGAGAATTGTGTTTATTTTGTAGAAGAAGCTAATTTGATTTGGTTTAAAGCAAGACCATAGTTTGATTAAAAATTCTCAAATGCATGCCAAATAATCCTAACAATAGAAAACCTGTTCCAATCACAGATATACCGTGAGCACCTAAACAATAACCCAAACATGGCCTAAATGTTGGCCCTTGCCATAAGTGCTAGACAGATATCTAAATACCCCAAAAACCCTTCAAAAATAATACACTGTAGCTTAAAAGAGGATGCTATGGCAAAACCTACATATGTTGCTATTTCTCCATGGTTAAAACTGAAAACCAAATAGATGAAAGGTGGGACCATATAATGGTGATATCCATCAGCCAAGAGATATGATGGTGGACCCTATCTGAAGTGCTGGAGTTAGTTGGAGTTGATTTATTAAATGAGCTTAGGCTGTTTACTAAGCACATGAGTAATTTCCATGGAATAGAGATTTCATTTTGTTTAGTAAATGTAGTAAAAAATTTTCATTTTTGGAAAACTGAGTTTAGCAGAGCTTCATCTCATTCACTAAGCCAAGTAAAATATTCATTGCAACAAAAACATCTTAACCTTCTTTAGTAAAGCAATACCATTGTAAGATTGTTTGTGCATTGAAATCAGAGTGATCAAATTCAATGCAGAAAATTGACCAATTGTGCAAGACTGTTGTTTCAAAGTGTTTAAGTCTGCAGCATTTATCAGTGCAATACCTGGTGACCCTGTTAGGGTGTAACAGCAGTTGTGCAGTCTTGCTTTTCTGGTATTACTTTGTAATTGCCTTGGCCCCTAGTGAAGACTATAAGTAACCATGCAGAAAAACATTGCACAAGTATGGCCCACCATTATAACCCAGAAAAGCTGCTAATATTTTTCAGTCGAAGCTGGAATGAGTACACTTAGACAGAGGAGGTTGAATGGGGCTTGAGGAAATCAGCAGCACTATAAGCAAATAGGGATAAAAAAACAAATTATTTGTTTCATATACATACTTTTAGCAAAATAAATGGATTTAGATAGATTTAGATGATTTTTGTCCAATCCTACAGGATCTCTCTAAGTAAGATTCCAGCAGCATGTGTTGTTAGCTTGTACTGTATAAATTGTTATTTGCAGATCATGTAAGCATCTTCAAGCCTTCCCTGCAAAATCTTGTTTTGCTCTTTCATTTCAGGATGCTCATTTAAATATTCCCATAACTGGAGTGTCACTATAATGTATGATTATAAAGAGCTTGCAGCGATGTTTGACATAATGTAAGCACTCGTTTATTTATAAGTCATCAAAGAAACATATTGAAGGTGGCAATTGATAATTAACTGGAGGATTGTAAGTCTCACTATCTAGACTGGCTTAATGTTTTTATGGATGTTTAAAATCCTAATATTAAATAAATATTTGGTGTGTTTGCTGCAGCTGGAATACCTGCAATACACTGGTAAATCTATTTAATAAAATGCATATTAGATTTGATTTTAAAAAAGGCAAATCTAATGTAAAACTTTTAAAAACTAGGGCGCTTGAATACTAGATCAACATACTGTATCATATGATCATTCATCAGACATGCTTTTTTTCTTTGCTTTTTTGGTTAGGTGCACAGGGGTGCAAGTCTGCTTTAACAAGTTTCTGATATGTCAAATTAAATGGCATAATAGAAACAAAACTATCTTTTATTTTCAAAGTGCACTCCTGGAGATCCTTTAAAAAGACTTTGCATAGGCTAAGCTGATTACTACAATATGTTACAGGAAGAAGGACGCTTTTTTCCAGTCTCCTGTGCCTTAGTGACCAGACAGCAACATTTTTAATTTGGAGAAAACCACAAGGTTGGAGACAATCTGTAACATCTGTAAGCACAGCTAAGAACTCCACAGACACCAAATTTACATAACCGTGTCATATTTGAGCCAGCATCTCAATCCAGGGAGTTGGTGCGATCTTGATAATGCCTTGAAAATATGTTTTTTGTCTTTCTAAAAAAAAAACAGATGAAGGGAGATTCTTTTAAAAATGGAACTGGAACACACTGGTCTCCCAAGCTTTTAAGACAAAAAAAGATAAATTTACTTTGATGGATAAAAGACACATATCAATGTGATGCAGGTATCTCGGTGCAGCCCAAACTTTGTTGCAGATGGACATATATCCTGCTGCCTTCTGTTCTCAGTGAGAAAAATCTGCTGTTCCGGAACAACTCTATGTGTTACCATGCTTTTCACATCATCAATTCTATCTACTCTGTCTTATTACATAATCCAAAAGTGTTTATGTCTGCTTGTTCAGAAACCCTTGACAGAAAGACAATAGAGGGTTTTGCTGCACTGATTGTAGTCTCTTGTCATTAAAGCATTGTAATGAGCTATCTGAAAAAGTTTATTTGCTCATATCATAAACACATTTATAACTGATTTATTTTTATTAAAAACCTTTTATTATTGTCATGCACATCAGTTTTTCAACAATGTAAACCATTGCAAAAACTAAAGCATGCATCAAAGCAACCTACCCTTCTTCGCATTCTACCTAAACTACCTAAAGATTTTACCTTTGTCAGAAGTCCTTTTGTCCCTTTCTGCTCTTCAGTTGGCCCACTCTTAGGTGCGTGTAAACAACGCTTTAAAAATATATTAATAAACTACGAAAACATGGTATTTTGTATTAAATCGTTCAATCAGCCTTTAAACTATTTCACTTGTTATTTTTAAAAACTAATACAAAAGAAAAGTAGTTGTGAAAAAAGCACTTATCATTTTAATAAAGCATTTAAATAAAAAAATATTTAAAAAGTAAAAGTTGGAAGGTATAACTGCAATCACTAAGTAACAAAATACAGCAGTACTTTTATCAACTCTCAAAATAATTTACAGAAAATCCTAGGAATTCTAATCTATGCGAGAATCTTTGTGGGCTCAAACTGTAGTTACTGAGTTCAGGGCTTATGTAGCACAACATGCCGGAAATGAGATCACGAAGCAGAGAGAACACCCTGATGGTCTTACAGTCTTCCTTTCTCATTTATCCTTGCTGTCTGAAGAACAAATTACTTTAACCTGTAAATAAGTCATAAAAAGATTTCTCTTTTAAATATTTGGCAAAAATTAACACATCATGGAAGTGATAGCTCGTGTTAATTTTATTGGTATTTCAATAGATTATTCTTTTGAATGAAAGCAGTGATGATCATATTTTATACCCAAAGCTTCTACTCGAGTCAAAGCAGTTTCCCGTATTCCTAGCTAAAAATAAAAATCTTGTTTTATATTTGGGTCTGTTTATATTTGAGTATATATGGAAAGTTCATGTAGTGAACCCACAACTGAAGCATCACCTTTGGTGGCTTTATTTTTTAAAGTGGAACCTTTAGCAAAATCTTAAATCTGATATGGTTCAGGGAACATTTAATTAAATGGTAATGAACATTAACAACAAAATTAAATGGTAATGAAGTAGTAGCCTTTTGTCTAGAATTTCCCCTGTGAACTGTGTATTGTCAGTGTGAGCACTAAAGACTCAAGAGGTGACTCAAGAGGTTAGCACTCAGCTTTGCAGCGTTGGGTCCCAGGTTCAAATCTCGGCCAGGGGACTATCTGCATGGAGTTTGCAGAGTTCTCCCCGTGTTTGCATGATATTCCTCCGAAACATGTAGTTAGGTGACTATGGTAGGGACATTAGATTGTGAGCCCCAGCTGTTCACAGGTACAGCTAGGGACATGACTATGGGCTTTGTACAGCGCTGCGTAATATCTTGGTGCTATATAAATACTGTATAATATTAATACACTGGAAATTTTGAGTAGGATATGGTTATGTAAAAAATGCTGATCTCTGTTGATGGCTCTAAGAAAGCAAAGAAAGTAATGCTTCTGCCAAAGTGCTCACATTCACACAAAGATACAGTGCGGAAGAAGCTTTGTGGGCACAACTTTCAGAGTTCTGTAATTCTTTAAAGTGGAGTCACACTAATATTATGCTTTATTGCATAACTTATTTGAATGGTTTGCCTAATGTGGTGCATACATAGGTGCAATATTAGTAAAACAGTGCATGGTGGTGTGTAACCATGTATTGCGCTGTGATGTAAAGTGTCTTGGTGTTCTATTAGGAATAATTGGCACACATTTTTGCACATTTTGCTTATGTGTGTTATAACACACAGGTTACTGTGATGTAACACAGATGTTCACAAAGGCATAATCACATTAATTAAATGTCCTCTTTTATATGTAAGTATTTACTTTACTATATAATGATGTAAATAAGGCGTGAAAGCAGAATCTTTTATGGTTCCTGTACAGTAGCATCAATGCCCATGCCTTTTATCTTCACCATCAGTTTTATGTATAACAAGGTCCATGGAGTGAAAAGTGATCAGACGTGGGCATGTGGTATGTCAATATTAGAGCTCTATAATTTCACTGAAAATCTAAACATTGCCAATCTCTCTCAAAACTTTTTAAGCTTTTTTAAATTGTGATTAAAATACCTAAAATATTCCTGTTTTAGCCCTATTTTGATCATTTGCATTTCAATAATTGTTTGCTTTTTTGTGCTTGTTTGCAAATTTGACCCAAACATTGGTGTTTCCACTAAATTTGAAAAAGCCAAATATCGCTGATGTTCGGTGATTGGATTTGGGATCTAGGGCATTGACAGATACTGTACATTGTACCTGGTCATCAGCTGACAGCTGGATTCACTGAGCCCTATGCTATATCTGCCATTGACAGGTTAAGGGAATCCAGCTAGAAGTTGATGACAGCTCTACAAATTTAGCTAGTGGCCAATACCAGGCTGCCATTTGCCACTGATTAGATCCACCAAGCTGCATGCTGGGGTAGCTGCCTGAAATACTTTTTATTATTATTACACAGTATTTATATAGCACCATCATATTATGCAGCACTGTACAAAGTCGATAGTCATATCACTAACTGTCCCATAAAGGAGCTCCCAATCTAATGCCCTTACCATAGTCATATGTCATTAATGTAGGTCAATTTTGAGGAGTAGTCAATTAAATTAACTGCATGTTTTTTGGAATGTGGGAGGAAATTGGAGTACCCAGAGGAAACCCACACAGACACGGGGAGAACCTGCAAACTCTATGCAGATAACGTTTCGAACCTGGGACCTAATGTTGCAAAGGCAGGAGTGCTACCTCTGAGCCACCATGCTACCCTACCCTACCCTACCTTCATACAACAGTGTAACTGGTGTTGATGATGAGTAAATCCAAGTAGAATTAATTACATTTTTTCTCCCAGTAGAATTTCAGTAGCAAAAGGGTTTCAAAGGGGACTTTAAAGGGTTTCCAATCCGGCTTCTAAATGAATTCAAACATTGGCCTTAATTTGAGCACACCGTTAAAAAATTCTGTTACATGGTTAGTTAGTCAGGACAACAAAGTTAACTGATTTCAACCTCAAGGGAAATAAACCTATAAATATATTTGAACAGAGAAAGGCAAAATACCTTTTTTTTCACGGATTGTACTGTGAAGAATCCCTTCCATATATGTAGAATAAACTTATTTTCCTCCAGATGCTAACAGCGCCTCCTCATCCAACACTAGTAGGAACCTCTGTCAGTTTTTGTATACATATACGTCTCCTCGAAGGGAAAATGTCTTTTCACATATCACCAGCAAGTGAGGGATATCTTCCCAGTATGACACACATATATCAATGCATCTGAATGAAGTTCTAACTCTTCTCCACACTAATGACATATTTCTATACACCCAGTAAATTATATATAATGATAGTATAAATTAAACGGAAAAAAGCATATGATAAATCAAAATATTATTGTTTGATTGCAACTGCATTTGAAACACAAAAAATGAAATTTAGTATCTGTGCATAATGTGGGGTGTATTAAAAAGGAAAAGAAAATGAATAAAGATCAATAGGTTAATAGGGATATTCTATAGCTCTTCTGCATTTGTGTCTCTGGTATCACATAACTTTCTGTATAATCTAGTACTGAAAAAAATAAATAAAACCCAAATCCTGGTAGCAGCTGAATAATACAACAAAGACATTTAGATATAATATTCCACACGTTCCTGCTAGATTATTGTAAGGATCTATGAATCAAACTGACTCTATTAACACCATCCAGTATGTGAGTGATTTACTACCCTCTCTTTCAGCATCCACGTCAAATGTAGGAAATTTGTTTATTAAGTTTCATACATTTGATGCAAATCTCTTAGGCAGATAGGATTACATCAGCCTAGACCTGGCAGTTTATTTGATGCGCAAAGAAACAAGCAAGATGATAGCTAGACATGAAGAAATTGATCGTTCCATTAAAATACAAGCAGTTTGTAACTCTTTCCTGACTTTTACTAAAGCTAGGCATCCATTGTTATCTTCCGTGCAGCAGATAATTAAGAATTGATTTTTAGGAAAAATATGAAGTTTGTAGTTATTCCTAGCGTAGCTGGACTGTAAGGCAATATAGGTTACTGAGGTTGCAAATAGAAGCTTGGTGACCAGGCTAAACAAAGCAGTGGTGTGTTGGTAGTTAAAATAGGCAGGCTGCTTCTACCTATTGTTTTTTTTAATAACTTTTGTGGACATCTTTAGTGATATCTCCCTGCTTTCTTTCTTGTCTCTCTCCCCACCTACCTTTGAGTTATGAGTAGTGTTGGTCGAATATCTCACTATTCGATTCAACAGCTATTTGATCGAATAGGATGATATTGTTCGGTGATCGAACGCTGAATTAGAACAACATTAAAGTAAATTCTATCCGGACTGTGTAGAACTGTAAGAGCAATCAGGGGAGCAGAGCTGACAGCTCCCTTGATTACTCTTGCAGCCCTAGCATAACTATAATATGCGTTCTTGGATAGAGATTCTCTATCCAAGAACACAGGAGACCAACGGGATCCCCGGGCACTAGAGGTTTAATGGGGACAAGTCTCCCCATTCATTCACCTCTAGTGCTCTGTGATTGGCTGGGGAAAGGAAAATCCTGATGACACTTGAACACACATTCAATAAATTTCTTTAACATTAAAGGCTCTCTTTTTAACACATTTTTTACACACAAATTTGCATTCGACTCCTGTGTTTTTTGGGTCGGGTCTATACAAATTCGAACAGCCATGTTTGGGTCGAAAATAAGGACAACCCGAATTCGAACACCAACACTAGTTATGAGTGTTCCTACTCATCATTGTGTACATTCATTGCACTCCTTTTATTGCATACTACATCTACTCATGTCTATTATCAAATCTAGTTTAGCGCAATGATTTAGTGCCTCAGGAATTTTATTTTATTTTATTTGGTCAATGTCTGAACATGAGCTTTTTTTAAGTTTTAAATAGATAAAATTTTGAGGCTCCATTGTTCTACTTTTGATCCCTGATTTCCCTTCCACTTAAACTGTCCTGGAGACACAAACAGAGGCAGGGAAATCTCCCCAGTAGGAACACAAATTATTATTAATAGCCAAGGTTTTAGCCACAAACTGCTGTGACAAAAAGTGCTTTCATTGGTGTCTCTTCTAGAGAGATTATGCTTGTTTCATATGTGATAATTAAGAAGTAAAGCTTACACACTCTACTCAAAACTTAAGAAATAAAACTTTTAACAAGTAAATCTTTTTAAGGCTTTGTACAAATGCTAAACAAATTTCACTGCAAATAAATATTTGTGTACAGACAGCATTAAATGTTCTATTCAGAGGAAAAGTTGGGGATGAGCCGGAGGTGCCTAGCTCCTTCCCAGTGATCTCTTATGGTGGGCCGCTGAACAACATTGTGGAACTGCAGAAATAATGCTAGATTTTCACATGTGAGTGTGGGCATCTGTACCAGAAATTAAAAAATAATGCCTGTGTCAATAGTTAGTGTAAAACACACATCTGCATAAATGTTTATAGTATATATTACAAAAAAAAAAAGTATATATCAAATATATAAAAAATGTATATTCGCTACTCTTTTAGCCTAGAAATTACCAGAGACATATCAACAAAATTCAGTTTTATGAAAGAAAAAATTGACAGTAAAGAGATTTGTTTTTCTTTACTATTTATTACTTGGTGTACTTGTTCCCATAAATACACCTAGCTCATAGCGATGTCTCAGCTGACAGATTCTCAGACCAGCCTGTGACTGTCGTCTGGAATTCCTGCCGAGATCCTGTCTGAAGAAATGTGTTAATATTGTCATGCTTGGCATAACAGAAGATAGCACTTGGCAACAGAACGGAATGAGATAGGCTGACCTGATGATGCAAAGTGAATCAACCAAGAAAATATAAACCACATCTGACTGAAAAATACGGTAGCAAGTTCTTTCCTCTGACCCCAGGCCGCTGCGCATTCACTTACCCATGCATTAAAATATGCTCTTAGAAGTTTATTTGTTTGGTTAAGAGTTTTTCTTGGCTGACAACTAAATCTTTTTTTTTATCCTATCCCATCCACTTTGAGAGGGCCTGAACTGTGGAAGCTATGAACAAAAACGCACAGGGCAAATGACTAGTCACCATTTATTGACTATAGGCATCCTGCACCAATGCTTAGGGTCTTAGAGGAGCAAGCTATTACATGCAGGCACACCTTTAAAAATTATTCAGACATATTTAAAAAAGCAGGTGCAATATCCACAGCAATCAATCAATCTTTACCATGCAATTGTCTGACATTAGTATGACTTTTCTGTATATATGTTCAATGGCAGTGCTGGTATTCTGTGTTTACTCTCCTGGCAGTGTTGGCATTTAGTGCACCTGGCACTGCTGGCACACAGTGTTCCATTATATTGCAGTGAGGGTATTGAATGTGTATGTCTTTTCGATTCTCTTATCCCAAAGAAGAGAAGGGGCATAGACATATGCTCTGAATACCAACTGGCTACTGCTTTATTCTTGCTATTCTCCGCCTGATCACTCCCATGACCTGACTAGTCCCTAAGTCCACCACAATGTGACAGACCCAAGGACTTCAAACCACAAGTTTGCCTGGGTTTCTGCAATCGGAGTTTCTTTCATTGATCTGCAAATGTGTAAGCTGTTGTGGCCTGCTGATCAGCCATATGGGGTAGAGAGCCAGAGATTGTGGAAACCAACTTAAAAGTTGGAACTGGAGGGTACCCACATATGGTTACCAACCTTTACTCAAAACTAATATTTCATTTTTAGTCTTTAACAGTTAGCCCTTAACCTCCCTAGCAGTTCATTTCTTTCCAGTTTTATATGTCTTAAAAGCGGTACATTGTTTTTCATGAAAATTTATTTTACAGTATAATATAATAATATTAGTTTATTAAAGTTTGAAACACAAAATCATGTAAAAATATTAAATTGAAAAAATTAAAAAATCTATATATTAAAAAAAAAAAAATACATATTATACTTATACTAATATATATACTGTAAAATAAATGTCCTTGAAAACAATGTACTGCTTTTACACATATAAATCCAATGTATTGCATTCAATACAGTTATTTTGTATTGAATGCAAACAAATGGATTTTTGAATTTCCCGCCCCAACCCGCCAGCAACGCACACACGCACCGACGTCACCGGGAACTTCCCCAGTGACTCATTGGATGCAGAAGCCGGCCAGAAGAAGAGAGAAGAAGACGGAGATTGCGGCGATGGATGACGCAGGACGCCAGCGGATCAGGTAAGGCTCTATTTACTATTACCTCCCATAGGATTACCTATCCTGGGAGTGACTCGGGGCTACCGCTTTTAGCAACTTTCACACTTGGGGTTACCTCTAGGGAGGTTAATAAAAAAATACAATTGTACAATTGTATCTATTTCAGAATAACAACTGTGTCTATTTCATGTTTACTAGTGGTAGTAAATCAGTATTCCACATAGTAGGAAGACATAGGCTAATGACTAATGTTTACTGAAGAAAAGACTGGTTATGGCAATCCAAAACTGCCTAAAATTGCAACTATGCAATGAAATACATTTTCACATACATTTCTGTGAAAATAATTTGCAATTTCTTGAATTTAACTTGGTGACAAGTTAATTGTTAAGTCCCTAAACATGGGTAATATCATCTAAATTGCTGTAGAAGTCAGGTGGACCAATTTGGAAAAATTTCAAAAGTAAAAAAAAAAAATTACTTGTTGAATCAAAGTGAAAGTATGGTCATTAAACCACTATGTCACGCTGTCTGTCACCTTTTCAAGTTTAAAAGCCACTAAACATGGTACTCTGACCAATATTGCCAGGTGTATCGGAGAGACCTGTTAGAATATGGCCCCAGTCATAAAAACATGTACTTTTCCCATACAACAAAGTTCAATAACAAATATAGGCAAGGGTATGCATTTGTATGAATAGCATGCATGTTTAGTGGCTTTGCAATATAGTTGACAAGTTGGCGGTAGTTTTAATGCCCATGTTTTCACATAATTATTTACAGAAAAACAGCATGCTTTTTAATAACCTTTTCCTGGAGATTTGTTCCCACATGACCCGGTAAAGTGGAACACAGCCCTGCAATACCTGTCCCCGTTCCCTGACAGGGCAGTGCTATCTTCCCTTTCCTCTCTTCCTGATTGGCTGGGCCAGGAAGAGTCTATTCATTTCTGGCATGTGCAGGGGAAGCTGGGATTGTCTTGTATCCTCCTGTACAGCCCAACTTTTTTGCCAGATTCTACAAGCTATCGGGCAGATAAGAAAGATTATTGCAAAAGGGACCTCACCTGTCCCTTTCTGCATTAATGACCTGCTTGATCACAGAGACCTAAAAGTTTAACTAGTTCTGTTTTAACTTCCTCAACAATTGTGATCAAAATCCTTTATTGGCTTTGTAATTATCATATGCCCGTATTTTCACTTTGATTAAGAAAAACCAATACCATTTCCAGGAGCTTGACAATTACAATTACAGTCATAACAAACAAAAAGTAATTTACCAAAGATAATATTTCAAAACTATTTTGAATTTTTTCAGTTCTACTTCAATGTACAAAACAGTACAACAGTAAAAATAAAGACAAGTAAAAAAAGAGATAACAGCCTTTTACTGATAAAACAGTTGAGCATTATTCCTTAAGTTTTTTGGTGTTTTTTATTACTGTATACCTTTTAGTATCTTTGTAATATAATCAGCTATAATCAGCATTGCACTATACAATTACCCTATTTGTGTTCCCTCAATGTGAGGCTTCTCTGTCCTGAACAGAATGGCAGGGCACTAGTATTTTACAACTTCCTTATCAAATTTTATGTTGCAGGCCTGGACATTTGTCACATACCTTGTAATTCTAGAGCTATAATAAAATAATATTTTGCTGAGTTGTTCTTCAAGAGAAGTTAACTGTTTTATATTACAGTTAAATGCTATGTGTTCTATATAACCACAACATCCTTCATAAGAAACAATAATCATAAAGAACCAGTTTCATTTAAACATAGTTCAAACCTGTCCATCTTTTTATTGACTGTCCCTCTGTCAGAACCAAATTCCTCCGTCCACAAATTTCTCAGCATTAGGCCAGCTTAAAGGTAATGTTAGCCATAGAGGAGGACATACAGAGGGGTGGCATTACTAAATAGAGCATTAGTCCAGGGAAAGGGTTATCTTGGGAGGTTGTGTACAAAATTAGGAAGCCTTACCTGATTGGTGGTTGATGGTCAGGTGACATGGAGGAAATGCAGAAGAAAGGATAGAGTGCTATCAGGAATTCATTCTAGAAACATCAGCTGGAAAGTATAGTTATCCTATCGGCCCCTTATTTAATTATCCAGTTCAGAAGGGTGTATTTCTTATCACAGCAGTTTAGCGGGTTTTGGAGTCAAAAGAACCCTTGGAACAGTTACAAAACAGAGCCCATCAGGTGGTTTCCTTTCGGCCAGTTGGACACCCAAAGACCATCTCCTGCATTACTTATCTATCTTTGATATGTTTTATTGACTGCTTTTTATGTTGATGGTTGCATTCTAAGTCATTATTTGAGATAAACATTATGGAACAGTATTGACAAACCCATCAGTCAAATACTTGTGTATTTAACCAGTCATTTCACGGATTGATTCTTACAGGTAAATGTAATAGGAGGTGTGTCAGGGGCGTATTCAACACCATGTCAGATCAATACCATATTACATTGAAATATTGCTATAAAGAAAAACAAGTTAGCTGAACTAGCTAAATTCTATCTATTTTATGTGAAACATTTGCTATATTAGTAAATACAATTTTACAAAAAATAATAATTAACTGAATTGAATGCTATTATCAGTTGAGAACAGGTATCTTCACTATATATTATTATATATTTTATATCTAGTACTTTGTTTGTGTTCTTCTACAGTATATCACTTAATTTTAATATATTTCATGCCCCTATGTCTCACATTGAGACGTATTATATAGTAAATCAAAGACAGATTCCCACTATTTCCTGTGATGTCTAAAGTTGTCACTTATTTCATTCCATATCTCTTGGCTTTTCTAATGTGCAAGAAGGATTTCACATCTTGATGTTATATAAAGGGGATATCCTGCTTTTGTGTAGTACCTACTTATAGGTACAAGTGACAGAAAGGTCAGTGTGTATTCATTGCTGTTGAAGATAATGATGGTGTATCACCGCATGACCACTGCATAATATTAAAAAATAATGCAGGTATCAGACAAAAGGCTACATACCAGTGCTTAAAGATATGTGTCACTACATTTCTTGTATAAACTAGGTCACTTTTGTCTCTATAGGATATTCATGTATGTTTTTTACTGTTTTATTTTTTAGTAAAAAGTGCACTAATATACAATGAATTACACAGTGTGTTACTCTTTTAGGATTGTGAATCTAAAGGCACAGCAGAATGGAATTGTAGAGTCTAACTAATACTTTAAATTAACCAGCCTGCTCTTCAACTTTTAAACGTCTTGGCTGACAACAGGCACCACAACATGCCTGCTGCTGCCTTTGTTAGATAAAATGAACATTTTTTTTTTAAATTTTTATTTACTATTTTTTATATGGTGTGCTGCCACAGCAACCTGGTTTTCATTGTTTGTTTGTATTTGGTATGTTCCCCTCTTACCCTTCTCCTGTTTGTGACTAATTAGTACAGTTTAAACTAGACACTCCCTTAATCCTCATGTTCAATAGTTTTACAGTCTGGCATCTTACAGACAAGGCTTAGAAAACCAGTGTCTTATTACACTTCTGGTGATACAAGTTTGTATTATATCTAATGTACTGCACTTCTTAGAAGTAAAATCACGCTGCATACGTCTTCTATGTCTTTGGAAGAGTTACCTGGCTGGTGATAGTATCAATTCAACATGTGGGCATATCATCTGCTAAGACTGGGTCTAGGACCTATGTCAATGCATAAAGTAGTGTTGTGAAACAGCACATATGGCTAAATACCATCTTTCCCATGATCCAAACATCCACTCCTGGCCCCTACAATACTCTAATAAGTGGTCATAAGTTAGTTTAATTTTATAAGAATGCAATGATCATGATCCTACCTCATGAGTTAGTTTGGTAGTGCCGCCCTCCTGTGTATACATGAAATGTAAAAAAAAAAAAAAACAGAAAAAAGTCTGGGGGCTTTCTTTGCTGCAAGAAGAAAGTATATTGTGAGCACCCTTTTGGAAGAAATAACAAATTTATAGTCCATACACTGTATATTGATTTTTGGTCTTCACCATTAAATTTCATGGGATGACAGACCAATTAACTAGACATTAAAATCCCTGTATTGTGCAAGGGCAAGAACAACGTCTCATAACCCAATGCGTTTTGTCGTTAGTCTTCTTCGGAGGATGAGAGAATTTTGTAAGTATTGTGCTCAAGAGATCTTTGGGTGAAAAAACAAAAATCTCCTCATTAGTATTAGGTCCAAGGTACTCGGATTAGGTCACATTGGATATTATAGGGGATACTGTGTATGTATGTGTCCTGTGGAAAGCAGCAAGATCTTTTGAGCACATATCTTACAAAACGCTCTCCATATGTCCCCTGAAGAAGCCTAATGGCTAAACGCATCGGGATACAGACACTGTTTTTGCCCTTGCACGATATAGGCATTTTAATGTCTTAATAGGGTATTCAAAATGTCAAAATATGGTTATTCACGGCAGTTAAATATAAAATTAATATATTTTATTTACATCATTTTAAAAGAAGTTTATACATGCCTCTCCCCATATAATAATTCAGGAGAAGTTAGATAACATTGTAACATACATAGGCTGAGTACATTGTACACATTACATATAAAGGGATCATCCGACGCGTTTCACACTAGGACTGTTTCCTCAGGGAAGTCATCCACCATAGCATTGAATCTGTAGTGTTTTTAATGTCTAGTTAATTGGTCTGTCATCCCATGAAATGTAATGGGAAAGACCAAAAATCAATATACAATGTATGTACTATAAGTTTTTTATTTCTTACAGAAGTGTGTTCACAATATAATTTCTTCTTGCCGAAAAAAACAGTCTTTTTTCTGTTTTTCCTTTTACATAAGTTAGTTCAAACTTATCCTTCCAGAGAACTAACCATCCTAGTGCACCAATCATGAAAGTTACCCCCATTTCTAGGAAGTTTCAGCCATCTATTAGCAGTGACTTTTTTTTAAATTGTTTTACATTTTAATAAATGCTCCCCTTCATTGAGGGAGTGTCTTTAAGAGGGGCGTCTCCTAAATTGAGGACTACCTCCCAAAGTACTCTGGTTGAGCAAATGGAAGTTTTACTTTATTCAAAGATAGACAAGGCTCTCCCTTGGACATTGTTTATGTATACAAAAGTATTCATAGTAAAATTTGGATGTACAAAAGCATTTTTAAAATATGGTGGTGTCTCACACACATACCTACATGATTGGGTACCTGTTAGAAGTCCAAGGGATACTGTTTAGAACCATAGTATGTTGGTATTATTATTAATAAACTATATTTATATAGTGTCAACATAATATGCAGTGCTGTACAATAAATGGAGGTTGTAAATGACAGACAAACAATGACGGGCGGAAGAAAGGACCCTGCCTAAAAGAGCTTACAATCTAAGAATTATGTATGCAAAATAAAAACAGTTTATTTTATTTTTAGATGAATAACTCACTTTAAAAACATTTTGCACTGTCTATTTTAACAAATAGGTATTATGGATTGTTTTACAGAAAAGTTCTATTCATCCTAATATGGTGTCATTATATTTTTCTCACATTAGCTTTTTTATGTTACCCTACACTAGTCACAAAGCAGAACTTCTCCTTTTCATATCTCTATTGTATACAACACCTGTGTTCTCCCCCACTAGGATGATGTATAGTAACAGACTCATTAGGCCAATTTGAAAAAGTAGATGTAGAATTGTGAGAAAAGAGAAATGTGACAGTGGAGCTTGCAGGACCATGCACATTTCACCTCTGACATCAATCTGTGCATATAGGCTGGTTTCATGGAGTGATACTCTGCAGGAGACAAAGTGGACATCATTATATTGCAAAAAAAAGCAATATTAGTTGTCTGATTTCTGTATCCCCCATCCCTCCAAAAGAAAAAAAAAAGTTGAGCTTTTTTTGATTAAAAAACACTTGCAAAATGGAACAAAGATATGTCAGATTTTTATTAAACCTATTTAATTTATTCGTTCTGAGTGTATTTCTTTGTTGTTATTTTTATTTTTTTTCCTTTCTGTGATTTTGTAACAAAATAGGAAAAGCTCACAGGAAGAATAATGATTAATTACCAGTATGGATTCATTATTTTGTACCCCTGCTGCCTGGCACATACTGGCTGGGAGAGGCGTTAGGCACACTTCTGTTGGGACCATTTTGATTCAAACGCCTTGCGCAATACAGATTGCACGGTTGGAAATTCTGTAATTGGCCTTAGACCAGGACTTTTCCATGCTGCTTGTATTGGAGATGGCATTGTCATTCAAGAAGCAATGGCAGTCTAGCTTGGCAGCTACACATGGAAGCCCCTCCTTCATCTTCATAATGTTTCTTTCTCTTTCTCTGTGTATTTCCTACCCACTGATGTACATTAATTGAGGCCCCCTTGGTTTAATTTGCAGCAAACAGAGGAGCATTTTTTTCCGTTTAATAAATTCAGTGTTTTGTAAAGAAGGTTCATAAGAAAGAAGCAAAAATATGTATTCAACATACACATAACAAAAGGAAAAGAGGACAGGGGGTAGGTTTATTACACAATCTTTATTCTGTAATAAAACTGGAAATAATAAAAACTCTTTAGAAAAAGCTTACACAGTTTATGGAATTTCATCATTCTTCAATTCTCAAAGCATATTTTAAAGCTTAAATCAATTTATATTTATCTGGTTCTTTCCTTCATCCTTGTCAACATGGTAATCAATTAACCTGATCCCTCCATGTTCAGATTTACCACAGTGAATTCCTGTCCCCCGGTACAATGTTGCAATGTACTGAGGAAAACATGGACCTGACCTATTAAAGCTCTCCAAGGCTAGAGAAGATGGACTTGGTTGGTCCATGAAACCTTGAATGGATTTGGTCCAGGATTTAAAGCATGATCTATAGGTATTTTGTTTCACTTACCAAGCAAATATAACAAAATACTGTTACTAGTTGATCAACTGCCAGAAAATGGTGAAAGTCACATCCTCTGCTTTAAAAAAGGATCCCTAATTGGTAAAGTAAATAATTTGAAGTTAGAAACATAAAAAAAATGTCATCCAAATTTAGGAAAAAATGGAATTCAATCAGTGCAAAAGAAACGGAAGATCATCCAATTGGAGCATCAGTTACAGAGAAAGACAGGCCTGGAGCGTATAGGACATAGAGAAAGGCCTGGATAACTGGGGTGGGCAGGTAGCAGGCCGTGAAAAGATTAAGGTTTTAAGGCGGGGAGAAAGTAGCAGTTGAGGAAGGGTGGGTTTGTGGTGACGTAAGTTTAAGGGGGTAGGGTAATAGGGTATAAGTTCAGTGGGTTAGAACGGGGGTTTATTTTTTGGAAGGGCAGTGTGCTGAAAGTTTCCCACCCTCCTGCCCAGTTGGTGTAGGGGGAGTTTTAGTGGTGAGGTCCTTGGGGGGTAGTTGGTTCTGAGAGGTATGGAGTTCCAGAGCTAGGGGTTCACGACCAGGAACATACATATCCTGATGGTGCAGTTCCTAAATTGAAAGGGTTAGTGCATGGGAGGAAACCCTCGAGGACCAGTAACTCAATGTTTTGTGAAGGGATGGGAAAGTTTACTATTGTTATTAAAATTATTGATCCTATTGTAATGTATGATATTGTATGTTTATATATATATATGGTTAAGTATGGTTTAAATGGTTAATGTTTTTTATTGGTATTTATTTAGTTATTTACCCCACCTGGGCATTTCACTGATGTCTAGATTTCTGTACCAAAAGCGGTACACTGTTTTTCATGAAATTTTGTCCGAACAGGGTTCTAGTAGATATCATGAATATAAAAAATGTTTGAAACACACAGTCATGTAAAAAAAAAATATATACTTTTAATAAAATTAAATAAAAGACACAAAAATCAGCTTAAACAAAAATACATAAATAAATGAAAAATACTGAAAATGCGATAATTCGGTATACTGTATAGTAATATATTTTTCTAAAACACCTCCCTAGTGTCCAACAGTCCAAAGTCACATACCTATAGACAAAACTACATAAATATATTTTGTATTATTTTGTATTGGATTGGATACAGGACTTTGTATTGGATCCAATACAAAATATTTGAATTTCCCACTACGACCCCCATCGACGGGCGCATGCACGGACATCATCAGGAATTGCCGAGGGACGCGTACGCGAACGCCGGGTGTTCTAATTCTTTCCAAACTTCCATGCAAAAAGTGTTAATTTTTTTGCATGGAAATTGAATTTAAATTGTAGGCTATAATTCACCAAATTACTCAATAATTACTTATAATTCACGGAATTACCGCATAACTCACCGAAATATGTCCAAAATTTTATAAATTTAATAATAAAATTTTCTTTATAAAACATAAAAAAAAATCTTAAAAAAAGTTAAAAAAAAAATAGTGTATAATGTAATGTATGTGTACAGTAGCTTATATATTATATATGTAATACAATTATATATATATATTATATAAGGATTTCTTTGTATTGGAGCAATACAGCTTTTTTGTATTGAGTTCAATGCAAAAGATTTTGAATTTCTCGCCCCGCCTCCCGCCCGCACCGACGCATGCAGCGACGTCACCGGGAAACCCCGGAGATCGTCACTGCACTCGCCGGATGAAGACAGAAGACGTGTCCGGAGGAGCTGCGGGGAGAAGGTGAGTATTTTTTTTAGCGATCAATGCTGGAACAGAACGGATCATCGCAGCGGGGACCAGGTAAGTGAGGGGATTTAAACAGTGAGAAAAGTTTGGGTTTATTGATTTTTGCAAAATCGATAAACCCAAAGCAAGGTCGGGTTTAACGGTCGGGTGGTTAAAAGTTATTTATATTAGTTATTTATAAAATGCCATTTTACCAAACCTTCTGTCTTAATTCTTTTTGGTTGGTAATGGTGTGTGTGTGGGGGGGGGGGGGTTGGGGTGAGTTATAGGGGCTGCATGCTGTTGCTCTGTCATCCGTCCCTCCATCAAGTTGTTTAAAAGGGAATACCCACAATTTTGGAAGATTTACACTAATTATTTGTTGCTTCTTTGAGACAGGAAATGAAGGGACATTTTTTGCACTGGTACATGGACAGAACAGAACCGGGTGGAGGTTTTACCCCTTCCCACTCTATACAGAAAGTTACAATTTAAGCCCATAATGTATACATAGGGCCTGATTTATTCAAGCTTTTCAAGGTTGGAGAGGATAGACTTGCATCAGTAAGCCTGGGTGATCCAGGAAACCTGAAATGGATCTGGTCCAGGATTGAAAACATTTACGAACAATAAGCAAATTACTTTTAAGAAATGCATTCCAGGTTTGCTTGATCACCCAGCTTCACTGATGAAAGTGTATCCTCCCCGGCCCTGAAGAGCATTAATAAATCAGCACCCTAGTATTCAGTATTGTCCAGTTGTTAGTAACAAACATATAGGTATAAATATTCTGTCTTTGTTTAACTATAAATCCCTTCGTAGCACCCAATATGTTAATAATCATTCAAGCTTTGTCAGTCTAAGTATATCAAAATATTTCAAATTGTGCAGTTTAAAACACCAACTGATTAAATATCTATAATTTCTCCCTTTTTTAGCAGTAAATATGCTTCTGTCGGATGACACAATGTATTCCTCATAATCAGCAGTGCAAACTCCTGTCTCATAATACAGTATCATAAAGTATCTTGCCAGAAAATGCAATAACAATAAGTCATTGTCTTTAATTTAGCTACCCTATTAAAGTGCTTTATTACACCCACCAAAGTTGATTAACTCAGTGGGAAATTCTCGAGTTTATGAAGTTGAAGTACAACTTCTTATGTGACAGAGAAGCAAATGAAAAACCTCCAACTTCCGTTTAATTTAAACTACAAAAAGAAAAATTAGAATTACACTTCAGCAGTGCGGAAAGAAAGCTAAAATGTTGTATATATGCCAAATTAGAACTATGTGAATCCCATTTTTTAAATAAACTGTACTATACATAATGTATTGAGTGATGGAAATGATATGAGATTGATATGTTTGTAGAATTCTCCATAACATGCTGAAGTTAAATGGATTTGTGCTCAAAAATGAAATAATACTTTAGCAACATGAAAAGGGAATGTTAAAAAAAATATTCAGCCTTGCAATAGTGCTTTACCTAAAAATAACTTAGTAGTATGTACTATGTGGGTGCAATAGCAGTCACTGTCATGGGTGAAGTTAATGCATAAAGGTGCAGGTGGCAGTCATCGAACAAGTACATAAGCAAAGTGACAGTCAAAGGAGATATGCATTGGTGCAGGAGCAAGTGCAAGTCGAGTCCCAAGTCATTGACACCAAGTCGCAATTCAAGTCTCAAGTCACCAAGAATTCTTCCAAGTCGAGTCCCAAGTCAAGTCACTTCATTTATCTGGGGACTGGGATCCAAAAAAGAAATAAAAGGTATGTTTGGTGTTTGAATTTGATTTTATGATTATTTATTGTTAATATATGTATAGGTTTTATAACATAACAAATGCTTTAGACAATATCCATAATTTGTGGTTGATTGTATTACTTTGGATAAAGAAAGGAGGAGGTTGGCAGAGCAACGGGAATGTGAATCTGCAGACCTTTGAGCTACATTGGTTTTCTTAAACGAAGACCTGGATTTTAATAATAATCCTGCAGAAAATATTTTAAAGTGTGTGAACAGAACATTTTATATATGAGTGAATATCCTTTTAACATATCAGATGCTAGTTTATCAACCCAAACTAAAATTGCCTACGATTTTTCATTACATCTTCTATCTAAAAAGGGATGGAATTAATGGTGTCTGCTTAACTTCATACTACAACATGATTCAATTCCACACACTGACCTTCTCCATCAAAAGGTCATCTTTAAAGTTGAGGTTTGATTATTTTGTGCACTTAAGAACTTGCACTTAAGCAGTATTAACAATCTTTCCAGAGACATTAATTGGGGGTGAAAGCCAACTCTCCAATCTAAAACCCTGCAAATTGATAGAGTTCCCTTCCTAGTGAACATCATTTTTCTGACATAAATTTGACACTGGAACAGTTACCAACAGAGCTAATAGGCCTTCTGCTACATCCGCTAACAAATGTGATCGCCAACCTCCAATTTATGAGCAAAGAGTTTAAATATGAACGCAGCAGTCCTGAAAATGTCCACTGGGAAAAAAGCAGTATTTGCTACACATGGTAGAGTCCCTGACGTCTGTGTCATTCTAATTTTTGACTTTACACGAAATGTAAGGAAATGTCACTGTAACATCCAACAAATAAGCAGAAAAGTATAATGAAAACTAACATTTTATGATATGCAATTGTAGATAAATTATGCTGTTTATTTAAAGTAAAAAAGAAAAACATTTTCTTAAAGGTAAGTTATATACACCAGCGTTCACCTCACGGACCACTAATGTCATAATTTTAAAACCCGCGGACCATTAAAATAGATTTTTTTAAAAAGATAAATTTATAAAATAATGATCTTCCTAATGGTGCCTGACAAGGACTGTGGAGGCTCTGATTCATTGATCAGTTCACGGTTAAGTGAAGTATTACTATTGTTACTATCATTAGTTGCATTATTTTTGGTATTACTAAAGAAATGCAAAATATTTATTTTCTCTTTCTCACTCAATATGGGTTTATTAATTCGAATCTAAGGCTAAACAGGAAATGATAATTATGAAAATGAAACTATTTGATGACATTAAATATAACAGAAAATACACAGTAAGGTCATTTTTACCTCAAAGAGCATCTGAAAAATAAACAAATAAAACAAAACAATCAAATGAGATCGGTATTCGCGAAGCGGGATGACTGTTGTAATAGTCAAAACAATACTGAAGGCTACGGCTCAGCAAAGGTTGCCTCATTCAACTCAAACTACACTGACGATGTCTAAATTTTTCTTTGGACCACCAAAATTTTTTTAATGGAGCACTGGTTGGCGACCACTAATATACACTATTAAGATTGTAGAATTGTTTTTAGATCTTTAATTAAAACATTGACTATTTGTCTACATGGTGGTTAGTATCCCCGTTATGTTGTGCCCCAGGGGGAAAGATTTCTTTATGCTTCCTATTCTGAAAAAAATAGCAGGTTTTCCCAAAGGAAGGAAATCCCTTCTGCTCCTATACTAGTAATTAGTGTTGATGTTCGAATTGGGGTTGTCCCTATATTCGACTCGAATATGGTTGTTCGAATTCGGGTAGACCGGACCCGAAAAACACGGGATTCGACAGGAAAATTTCGGGAGGAAAAAAAAAAAATGTTTTTTTTTTCCTAAATTATTTATTTTTTATGTGTTTTTTATTTTAAACTTGTTCTTTTTTTATTTTTTACAGGTTATCCAACAATATTATGAATCATAATGTCATTGTGGGATTCCTGGACCATGGGAACTTTGCGGTCACAGCTAATTGAAAGCAGGTGCCTTCAATTAGCTGTAACCGCAGGCAATACGAGGGCAATAGAGGTTGAATGGAGATACTATCTCCATTCATTACCTCTACTGCTCTGTGATTGGCTGGGAAATAGGAAACCCTGATGACAGCTCAAGCATCATCAGGTTTTCCCTTTCCTCAGCCAATCAGGGAGCAGAGCAATCAGCGGAGCTTTACTATGCTGACAGCTCTGCTCCCCTGATTACTCCCGCAGCGCTAGAGGAGCTGTGACATGTATTACACATACAGAATACATGTCACAGCTCCTCTGGGGCTGCAGGAATGATCGGTGGAGCAGAGCTGTCAGCATAGTAAAGTTCTGCTGATTGCTCTGCTCCCTGATTGGCTGAGGAAAGGGAAATCCTGATGATGCTTGAGCTGTCATCAGGATTTCCTATTTCTCAGCCAATCACAGAGCACTAGGGATGAATGGGCACAAGTCTCCCCATTCATCTCTAGTGCTGAATGGCTGAGAAATATAAAACCCCAGCCAGAGCACTAGGGGTGAATGGAGAGGCTTGTCCTCATTTAACCCCTAGTGCCCTGCAATCCCTCACTGTCAGGAGGATTTTCCAGGCTCTGTTTATTGCAACCCTGGAAATCCTCCTGTCACTGGGATAACCTGTAAAAAAAAAAAAGTTAAATTACACAAACACACACACATTAATAAAATAATTTTAAATTAAAGCCTTGTCCTATTTTTTACTTATATTTTAACCCTTTCAGGGAATGAGTAAGGGAATTTATGTACCCCTGTACTCATTCCCCAGGGTGGCGCAGTGGAGATCTGGGAGTCTCCTTAATAAAGGGGGCTTCCAGATTCCAAAGTCCTGCTAAAAATGTTTATAAAAGCCCCCATTGTTTTCAATGGAAGCTTTCATAAAAGCTTAAAAATGCTTGAAAAAGCCTCCATTGAGTTCAATGGAAGCGTTTTCTCACGTTTATCCAGCGTTTTAACTTTTTAAATGTTGCAAGCAACGTTTAAGATAACGCTTAAAAATGTGCCTGAAGGAAACGTCTTGGTGTAGATTAGCCCATGGGAATGCATGGGGACTTCAAACATGGGCTTTAAAAAACCTCAGGTTAAACGCTGGGGAAACAGTCCGTGTAGACTAAAGCTGCATACACACCTCCAATAATTATCGTTAGAAACGACTGACGAACGACCGATGAACAACCGATTGGCCAAAAAAAAGTGACCAAGTACGCCGACGAACGAGGATTGTCGTTGGAAATGAACGACCGCCAAGGTGGATCTGATTGGCCGACGATCTTTCACTATCTATCATGTATGGTGGTTCAGTGATCGTGCATGGTTCTGCGGTACACTTTCTCCTTTACATGTCCCTCCCTGCATCATTCAAACGATTGTATCTAGTGTGTGGACACTGTTGGTGGATTATATATGAATGATCATATTGTTACAGCATGTACAGAATTGTGCACAATATGATTGTTCAAGTATAATCGTGCATAATCGTTGATCGGTCGTAATCGTTCATTTTCTAACAATAATTATTGGAAGTGTGTACCTAGCTTTAGCCTAAAATAGATTTGACAGGTGCACTTTAATCTTCATGTGAAGTACAGGAGTATGTAATAGTGGTATGTATCTTTTTACAATGTATCTTTTTATGTATCCCTTTATAATGTATCTTTTTACATCTGTTTGGAGGCTGTAGAAGCTCTCTTCGCTGAAACAAACCTGAATTTTTTCTCCTATTGACTTTAATGCTGTTCGGCTTTGACATTCGACCACACAAATTGTTTTTGCTATATTCGAGCGAATAGCTGCCGAATCGAATAGTGAGCTATTCGACCAACACTACTAGTAATAACTATAAATATTAAATTTACCTTTATTTCATTTTGTCAATAACAATCAAGACAAAAAGTGAGACAAAGGTATTCCAGTATAGAAACAGACAGCAATAAAAAATAGTCTAACCCTTCCCCAATCTTTGAATCATCCAAGTTCCCTTTTTGATATTTTTCATAATGAATGCTTAAAGTAAGATTTAGGTTTGTATTTTTGTCACCAGATTCAGTGCTTTACTAAGAGATATTCAACACCAATGATCCATCTTCTTATTTTGTAATAAGGAGCTAGTGGAATAAGCCTAAGACCCCCCCCCCCCCCTTTTCCAATGGATACAATGTTTCATTAGAATCAATGTATGCAATTTAAATACAAACTCTTGTACTATGTAAGTACTGAGTCTTGTACTGTGTAAGTCACTGAAACAGTAATAATAGGAGATGTCAATAAAATTAACATGAATAAATACATTCATGGTGTTTAATTTTTAAAATATGTATTTAAAAGCGAAAAACATTGGAATCACATAGGTTTATTCATATATTTCCCCCTTTTACACGTTAAAGTTTTTTATACTGTTAGGTTGATTATGATAGGTCACTTACTCTTAAGTGATCCTTTTTTATGCATTATTGATGACCACCAGTAGATAGCACTGCGACCTCATGTAAATTGTGTAACAAACTCAAATCTAATTTATCAGCAAGAATGTATTGCACATTTCCCATTAGGGCACAGCACCATTTACTATGGTGACCTGTGTTTAAACTAATATTTTTTTTTCTAATGGCATTTTGAAGAATAAATAGATTGGTTTATATGTATATAAGTATATGGAATATGTGCCTAAACAAGAACCAACAAAGCAACTATTTTTAATAGAAGGTCAGTAATTGCAACCTATTTATTTCTCTTTTCAAATATTTACTTTTCAACTTCAAGAATTTTTCACCTGATAAAAAGATGCGGAATACCCACAGAGAAGATAGGAATACCTCTAGCTATAGGGATTTAACTAACAGAGCAGCCATGTGCAAAAGGTAAATGCTAGAATGAAAATGAGAACTACTTTGCAGGTAGACCTTATTTCCTAAGACAGTTTAATATTTTTCACATTTGGCTGAAGTGTCCCTAAAATATTCAGTTAACAAGCAGGGGCAGATAACTCATAAATCACAAGGTTATTTTTTTCCCCCGTAATGCAAACACGTAAAAGAAGACTGACAGTCTCTGCAATTTCAATCATATTTAATCCTGCATTAAGTTTACCTTATTCAATAGTGCAATATCTGAAAAGGGACACTGGAAATAATATTTAAGATGCTACTTTTAAAAATGATTATATGATGCTGTAAAGTAAAACGTAGAATCTGCTATGTAGTTAGGCTGATTATTTGATTTTGCCAACGCGAAAAAGGGAAGCACATGCACAAAGAAATAAATTCTAATAACAGGGTAATCACATCTGACTGTTTAGTGCAGATTCTTTACTAGAGATTTTACAATGTTTTGGGCTCTATGGTAATGAAAAATATCTAGCAAATGGATTGGTGCGCCACTACTGGAAGTGTCTCATAAAGACCTTATAACAACCGCCAGCGCTGCCTGCGAATTAGATTTAATTCAGAAGAGATGAAAACTGTCTATCATTGCAGCTTCTTGATTGTTATCGTAACATAGTTAATTAATATACAGCTCATCTGAGCATTTCAGCAAGGGTACTGGAATTACAAGCAATGGGAAGCTGAATTGTTCAGAAAACATTGACTGTGTTTAATGTAGCCCTATTTCAAAGTGATCTTATGACTCCAAGCATGAGTTCATTTCGGCAGGCATATAAAGGACGATCAGATGGAAAATATTGGGTACTGGACAGTTATTGCAAATGATGTCTTATCTGTTTGATTTTCTGCGTGTCTCCAATAAAATGCCCCGTCTGGCTTAGTGATGAGAAATCTTTTTAAAGTGTTTTGTATAAAAATGTGTACAGATATGTCAAGGAAAAAAGACATTCAGAGCCCTATGCTGCAATTAAAAGCAATGCATTGTAAATTGTGTGTAAACTTGTCTTTTTTGACTAAAAATAAAAATAGGTCCTTTTTTTATTTTCAATATGATAACTATAAATTCTAATGTATTTTCTGCAATCACACATTTTCTTAGCCAGCGGGCCGTGCTCTAACTCTTGCTGGATGAATAGGAAAATGGTAAAACCCCAATCACTATCACTGGCTCACCTACCATCTGGTGTGGTGTATTACAAGAGAGACAATTAGGAGCTGCTGCTTGACTGTCTTCATAAAAAGCCCAGTATGAATTATGAACCAAAGTCAAGGTGGAATTCTATTATAACAAATCTCAATGTCACATGAGTGGATTTTCTTTTTTCCACTGCAGGTTGCAGAAATCTCTCAGAAAGGTCCATGCTAGTGCACGTTTGGTCTTTTCCAGAATCACTAATGCTGCTGATTTTAGGCAACAAACTAACGCTAAAGTGTGATTGTGTAGAGTAGCAGCTGACAGTAACAGAGAAGATTACCACATTTTGAAATAGAATGCTGGTAAGACAGGAGTGGGCACCCTTTTTTGGCTCAGGGGCCACAGTGAGTTTTAACATTTGACAGACAGGCCAGGTCAGTATCAGATTGACCATAGAAAGAAAAATAATTATCATAAAGAAACTAGCAAGGAGAAAATACAGGTAAACCTGATTAGTGCCCAGGCTGAGTATATATTCTACTCTTGTAGAAGAAGAATAGAAATAGAACAGAAGGCTCCTATTGTGGCACTCGGGAAAACTTTATCTTATATATAATTGTTTTTTAGTAAAATTTATTCTATTCCAAAAAACTATTAAAAACCTGTACAAAAATAATAAAAAATATATGGTTGCACATATTAAGAGGTACAGCTTTAACTCAATAAGTCTGAATATTGGTAAATACTATAGTCATATACCTCCCTTCCCGACACGTTTCGCCTTTCTGTTGGGCTTCCTCAGGGGATATGGAGAATACTGTAACACACTGTAAAAAGATAATGTATTTACATTCACTGTTTAACCTCAAAAGGACATATTACAAGAAGGCATTTGCTAATGCATTATAGAAGCTGTCAAAATTAACAATAAATACCATTATGTGCCATATGGCTAAGAATGATGGATGTTGTCACATTTTACTGTTCAGCTGGTAGGTTTGTCCAACCATGCTACTCAAAAAAGTCCTGTTATTAAAGCTGTTATACAAATAGAGCAGAGTCAAAAAGCATAGCCCCTTTCTCACTCCTAGCTGTGTTAAAAGTATCTTACTATTTAAATTACCTAGACAGGTATATACATAGAAAGGAAAATTTATATTGACATAACTTGAATTTTTTTTTTGATAAATGAAATAAAAGACATGATAGATTTTTTTTCTGCCAGATGTAAAATGGTTTACTATCAATAATATTATTTTTTAACGTAAATCTACTCTCTTCTGTTCCCTGCATAGTATAATATAGACAATGGTGAGTTACAATAAAATATCACCCTATACAGTAGAAATGTTTAAGTGGCAGTAAATTAAGTAAAAATTTGTCAGTTATTGATTTAAGGACAGGGATTGGAGGAGTAAGCTGGTGTGCTAACACAACCAGAAGAATTATAATACACCTATATATAAATTTATATATAAAACAGTGAATATGACACTTAGAAAACATTCTGTAGTGGAAAATCAATAATTCATGGACATGGAAGATTCTCCACCATAGTGGTAATTGGGAAAGGTGAAAAATATTTTTATTTTTCCTCTATTTTTTTTCTTGATAATATCCATGTTTATCCCAACAGTCGACACAAGTGTTTCTATAGCTAATGCAAATAGGATGGGCAATAATGGATATCCCGGTGGAGTACCATTTTCTATTCAAAGCGGTTTGTAACGGTAGCCATTTATTGAAACTGTCGTTGTAGGAGATAGATATAAGGTTTTAGGGTGATTAGGAATTTTTATAGAAATATCCATCCAAGTCACAAATTTGAATGCTTTGTGTAGGTCCACTAAAAGTAACATTTGCTGTTTCCACTTTTCTCTCCCCCAGCCTGAACATAAAGTATTTTAAAGTATTTTTCGTATTTAAGGCTTAGTAAATTTGATCAAAGCCCTGCATAATGGGTAAAAAGCCTACCCGGTCTTTATGCACATATTTACCTATAAAAAGTAAAGTCTATTTAAAAATATAATTCATTTACTTTTTTTATATATATTTTGTATATTTTTAAATTATTTATAAGAAGGATGATAAGAGAAATTACATTCCCTACTAAACATCAATCAGGTCATGATAGTATAACCATTTCAATAATCTGCTTGTGGACTGTTTTTGCCTTCATTTTTGTTTAAAAAGTAATGTACTAGTCCCCTTATATGCGGGGACATCATTTGAAATAATGCATGGAAAAGGGGGAGTATAATTTTATATAATGTTTCCCCTGTTAGGGTAATAAATCATTTTTTAGAAATATTATTTTGAAAATTGTTGTTGGAAAGAAGAGGTGACAATTTTGACATTTCACTGGAGTTTCAGTACCTACTTTTACCGGAACAATAGATTGACTCAAAGTATATGAAACATGTCCATCACTGCTACAATGCAAAACAGTAATCAATAAAAATGCCACTTAAATTAATTTAAATACATGTTATTAAAAAATTAATATGAAATATAATGACAGGTGACAGGGACAAAAGCTGTGTATGAGTGACATGGGCTGTAGTGACAGTGATAGGAGCTGTTCAAGAGTTACATAGTTACATGGTGGTATACGTTTTTTTTTAATCCAGACCCCTTAAAAGGCTTGGTACCTTCATTGATAGGAAATAGGGACTGCAAGTATCCGGTTTGAAGGAAGTGTTTAAAAGAGTTCCACATTCCCACAATGTAACACCTTAATTTAGGGGTCTGTGGATGCTAGCTTATTGAAGACCGGAAGCTCCCGTTACTAAGGGGACCCCCAGAAATCTGCCCCTCAACCTGGGGAATAATTACAGGGACACCTGATGCCCCTTATCCATTCCCAGAGAAGGTAAAATGAGTATAAATTTGAGTATAAATTTGCGCAAACACACTGGACAGGTCATGTACTATGGATGTTCATAAACTGTAACTGACTTCAACCATCCAATTATGAAAACACAAAAATAAGGTGCTCTTTTTTACCTTGTGCACAATAATTGGTATTCTAAGCAAAGTAGAATTATTGAATGATTTTTGTTAAAGCTCAATCCCTTTGATTTAAAGGATGAACTACAATATTACAATCAGTATTTTGTTTTGATCTGGCCATTGTAACTTCCAGCTTGGACCTTTATTCCTATACAGAGGCCAGGGTCTTCAAATTAATTTTCAGCTAAGCTGTGTTTTTTTATATTTCTTTTTCAAAACCTTGCTCCAAGTGGAGAAACTGGGTAGGATAGTTGAGTCCCCAGAACATTCATGTTGGATAGGGGGTATGTTTGGGAAAACTTGTGTAAGAGTGCTTGGTAGAGAGCTTTAGGTGTCCCATATACCCACTTGTTATCTGACTAGCAGCAAAGGTAAATAGTCTGTGGATTATAAGAATGGGGAGTCTTTATCTGAAGCAGGACATAAAGGAGATGTTTTTAGTTTTTCTTTTGGTGTGTTTTTATATTGTAGTGTTCTGGCACTTGCTGTGTACTTACACCAATATGGCCAGTAACCCAGGGATGATTAACCTTTTTCTTACTACTTAAAGATTCATCAATAAAACAAAGAAAAAGGGGAAAACCTTCCAAGAGGAAATCTGTTCCACCTGTTATGGTACGCGTGCATCAAAAAATATTCTGGCATTACATACATTTTAAGGATCCTCATACATGTTCTTATCAATTTATAAGTTTCTTATGGGCTTCATTTGGCCTTTAAGTCCTAAAAAAAGTTGAACTGTCCTCCTTGCATCTGGGATTGTAATACACACTGCATATTGATTTACCATTTTGTTTTTTATTTTAATATTACATTTCAACAAGAACATAAATGCTTTGAATGTTACCTAACCCTTTAAACTACTTTAAACTTTTGTTTTGAAAGCAGAATCTAATGAGAATGAAGACAAATGTCTTGATTTCCTATCTAAATGAACACAAACATTACTGCATCTCTAATTCAGCACTTGGTCTCATGTAGTAGTTTGCAAGCGTATAATTGCTCACAATCTGTAAAAGCCAAAGAAAAGTCAATATGGTTATTATTTCACTGTTGAAATATTTCTAAAAGGTTCTAGGACATGTGGAATTGACTGCAATTTGGTGATGTTTTAAATAAATCACTGAGCAGGATAACCTTTATTTTTTTAGCTTCTGAAAGATAGGTTCCCCCATTATTGTTAACTTCTTAACTGCACACAGCACTAAATAAAAAATGAGAGACAAAAACATTCCTGAATTCTCCTGAAACTAGCAGGAATTAAAAGAATTAAATAACAAAATAAAGGGGGAATAAAGATACAAGTTTTTCAAATTTAATCTGCCAACTTACTACAACCTGACCAGAGTTTTAAAAATTCAAAAACCTCATACATTCATAATAATAATAATAAAATTCATAATAATAATTATAAAATATCATCCAAGTTAAATTTGACCCAAAAAAGACTTTCAAGGTTAAAAAGTCAAAAAGTTAAAAACTGTAGTAAACTGTTTCACTGAACTGGGTACTGTCCCCTAAATTGCTGGAGAGGTAGGGGGGACCGGTGGTAATACGTACCAAAATATGTTTTTTCTGTTAATCAAGTAAAATCAGGAAAAGCCAAACTTGCCCCAAATCAGGTCAAATGCAAATTTTGACCATTCCAAACAATTGGGACTTACTGCTAGATATACTGCATAATATATCAATAATAATGGTGGAAAGTAAAGGTTGAAAGTTTAAAAATAAAACATGCAGAGTCTGGGCAAAAATTGGTATAAAAAACATACTGTTCTTTAATTCATGAATTTCAGTTCTGTAATGAAGGCTCAAAATCATTATGTAAGCATCACCCAGGATGGCCACTGCTGGGCCCTTCTAACAGCCATGATGTGTCTGCATTTACTCAATGATGGGGGGTGAGAAAACAGGAAATTACACTCTCAGCTATTTAAAATCTGTGTAGTACCAACCTTTCCAATTCAAGCGACAGCTACACATTGCTATGGCTGCAGGTTCCAGAAGGCAACAAGTTGCTTTTGGCCGCGCGGTTTGCTGAATCACCTGTGCTCACCAATTGTAGTCTATCTTCTCCAGTCTTGGAGAGATTTAATAAATCAGGCCTTTGTGTTCACATACTTTATACATGTATTGTAGATCCACAGTTTATGGCATTGATATGAATTACAACCTTCACTTGAACAGATGTTTTACCACTTCCATCACTTCTTTGCTTCTTATGCATACATCTAATTTGAAAAGGTATACAAATCATTTAGCTTTATGTCCATTCAGCTTAAACACCAATGTAAAAAGTTAAATTAACACCTTGCATATATGTATTATGTTGTCACATGAAAGTAAAAGGTTATTGTCTTGAACTCATTTTTTTGTTCATTTTATCTGCCAGTGGGTGGCATGGAAAATGTACAGTATTCAACATCAAATTACATCACTTTGAATGCAAATGAGATTGCAACACTAATTTTACCACATTTTGTCTTTCTTGCACAGCTGACTTAAAACTTGATGTATGTAACACAGATTTGAGGAATTTCTTTTATTTCAAACATTATGACTGGCAGTTCAATTATTATGGAAAGCAGTGCCATATTGTTTCATACAATAGAGACTTGTCTAAGTGCCAGATCATTTTATGCTATTGTTTTAACAAGCCTTTTCCTAAAGATGGTTGGACAGTCAACTTGCCTGTTGAAAGTAGTTTGAGAACTCAACTTGATGCAGAATGTTTCATCAGGACTTTTAAAATTAACAGGTTTGACTTGAGGTACTTGTTACTGTCATGAGCAGTGAACTTTAGAATGTATTTCATTCTATTGTGATTGTGAGAATGAATATTAACAAACTGGTTCAAAGATTGAGTATTCTATAGCAATCAATATATTTAAGTAATTTATTATAGCAACAACATAATTTTGAGAGCTTTTTTTTTATGGCTTACTGAAATTACATAAATTCATGTTGTTACCGAACAAAATGCTACAAATCATAATTTTTGCTCCCTACATACATTTTAAACATTTTCACCTTTGTTTTGATTACAGATGTAGCAAAATTGTATTTAATGAACATATTTTAATAATAAAGCCTATAATTATATTTTTAGCATTCATGGATGCATTTAGGATTCATTTTATTTAGTAATTTGCAGAATTATGTATGTTGATTCTGCTAAATGCAATCCATGTGCAGTTGTGGAGACCCAAATATCTGTTTTATAGGCTTTATGCAAAGCCATAAGTAATCTATGAATAAGATGTACCTCACTGCTTAAAATATAATCTTCTAATCCAGTTTTGTGATAACTTTTGAAACAGCTATACAATATCAACATGACCAGTGTAGTCATGTCAGCCTTCCACCTTCCCCCATTAACCAAAATTGTCTAGCTCCCCACAACCTGCTTACCAAGCAAAACACACCAAAAATAGAACCGTGGAACCCTCTTGCCACAAATCACTATTTGTCCATGCCCAGGATCCCTGTCTTCCAAGACCCCAACCGCCAAAGCGAACAGGATTGACACCTTACGCCTGAGCGTTCCTCCAAACACTCAGGGCTCTCTGAACTCATTCCTGTAGACCCAGAAACCATAAGTCAATGCCTATGGCATAAAGGTGCACTCCATCATGCCTCAGATACCAACATGTTTCTTCTACCAATTCCCGATGCCGCACCACAATATACCCATTCCTGGCAACAAAACGGCCAATCTCCCTGTTCACTTTTATCCTGACCTTGCTAAGTTTTTCCACCGGCCTAGCGCCTCGCCAACAGGTTCTGGCCACAATGTCAGACCACACCACCCACCCTCAACTGCAAAAAATGTAACTGGATATCCCTAATGAGATCCCTCATGGAACGCTTGCAATAATCATTAACCCCCGCATGTATTACTAACACCCAGGAGGCCTATCCAAGGCTGCAAATTTCCTAATTTACGGCACCACCCTACTCCATAGCAAACCCGGCACTCCAATCCAGGAAAAGGTTGCCTCCTCTCTCGAAATCCCCAGCTGCCGTTCATTAGGCCACACCTTCGCTCTTCCTGTTCCCCACCAGACATATGAGGGCCCAACAATCCAAAAAAACAAAAACAAGAACAAAACCACAACAACAACATCTCCACTCTGAACCAACCAGCCTCCCACCCCCACCCCCAGCTGAGGACGCACATAAAGCTGAAACCTCCTGGACTCCCATCTCCCAATGCGCCTGATGGCCTTCAAGATCCTAAAAGAGTGCCTAAAAGAATAACCTTCCTCAGCCACCCACAACTTACCTAAACACTTTCTAAATACTGCCACAAACTGAAATTTTGACAGACAAGACCCATCCTCATAAATTAACAAGGGACCCCCACTTTCAGCCTCCCCTTACACAATTTTTTTACTGCCCCCAAAGGGCAAACCTCAGATCCTTCTAATCGACAAGGAACCACCTTAAAACCCCTCCCCCTCTGGTCTGTCTTAGAACGCTGAATAAGTAAACTCACCCTATCCGCAGACATCACCACTCCCAATCCTATTCCTGGACAGATTAACTAATTCACTAATGCACATGGCCCCAAAAAATGCCAAAACAAATGTCGCTTGAAATAGCACCCACTCATACTCTCTTAAACAAATCTCCTCCAAAACCCCCACCAGGCTCCACAACAACGAAAAAGATACCAGTCGACGCACATCAGGCACCCTTCATACCCTTAACAGCCTGCCTGACTACAAATTCCTTGGTCACATCTTTGAAACCATGCAACTTAAATCAAAATGCCATCCACGCCACTTTCCTACTCACCGAAGCCCCAGACACCCGTCACAAAATCTTGTGCCAACCAAAACAATAACAAAAGCACAATGTCTTCCACTGTAACCCCACCCCATGCCCCAAAACAGAGCTTGTCCCAATCCTGCCATACCTGGGAAAAAGCCCTCCATGTTGCCGAACTCACTGAATTTTGAATCAACCCACTGATGATTCACAATCCAAAGATGTCCTGGACAGGGACAACCGCGCTGCGCCTTCCACAAAAATGGGAAAAAGTTCCAGGGCCACCAGATTCCGCACTAAACCCAGATCCTCCCACTAGGCCACGACCCTGCACACCATTTCCACCCCAAATATGCCCCAAAATCACACGCTCCTGCCACATCAGTATATAACTCAAGGTCCACCAAGCTCATCAGCTCCTCCAACCATAAGGCCCTATCAATAAACAAATCCAAGAACAACCTCCATTCCTCCAAATCTATCTTCAAGTCTTTTGTCAGCCGGGTAAAATGCGAGGACACTACTCAAGCCGTTGCCGCAGCCAACCTCCTGCAAAATATCCGCCCCATCCTCATCCCCCTACAAGCAAAATTCAGTTTACCCAGCAGCGACTGCAGCTCCTTGACGAGCAATTTCCGCCGCTCGTATGCTGCCCTAACTTCTACCGCCTGGACAGCAACTTGTCCCTTGGCAGCCTGCTCTCCATAGCCACCGAGACCAGATCAATCCCTCTCTTTTTCGTCTTATCCGCCGTCAAAGGCATCCCAAGCGCTCTGCCACGTGTTGCAACGTGGCCAACAACACCCTGCACACTAAACTACCTGGAGACCCAATCAACAAAAAATCACCCAAATAATTGATGACAGACTCCACCCCGAGACAGTTCTCACCACCCACTCCAAGAAGGTGGTAAACGTCTCATACAAAGCGCAGGAATTAGAGCAACCCATGGGTAAACAACGGTCAACAAAATACTTACCCTCCCAATAAACACCCAACAACCTCAAACTTTCCGGACGCACCGGGAGCAGCCGAAAGGCAGCTTTAATATCTGCCTCGGCCAGCAATGCCCCTGACCCATAATGTCTGACCCAATGAATCGCCGCATCAAAGGAGGTATAAGCCTCTGCACAAATTTCAGGGTCAATGCCATCATTCACCGAACCCCCCCCCGGGGAAAAGACAAATGATGTATTGACCGGAACTTACCAGCCTCCTTCTTTGGAACAATCCACAACAGAGACACTATCAAGTCAGCCAGCGGAGGCTCATCAAATGAGCCACTCAACACCCAAACTCACCTTCTTTAGCAACTTCTCCGGCACCACATCTGGATGATACAGTGCTGACTTCACATTCCGTGGAATTTGAACTGGCCCACCCATTGCACTTGGAATCCTAAAACTTACTTCAAACCCCTCCGCCAAAATCCTCCAAATCAGGATACTTACTTGAAAAGGGGTGCATACTTTCTAGCATCACTGGCATTGTCCCTTTTTTCACCTCCTCTACCCCCTTCTTGCTAGAAAGAGCGCAAGAGCCTGTGTGCGCCACCACACCCCGAGCACTCGTGCTTAAATGTGCATCCAACCTCAAACTTGCAGCCTCCCTCATTGAAGATCTGAGTCGATAAGCGAAACCCTATCACATGCCCCAATTCCCTCAGACCCCTCCCCACACAACACCCCTTTCCACCCCGGCGACTGCGCCACCACACTCCCACTATCACACCCCCAGTCCCCCCCAAGTTCCCCAATCCCCCTCACTCCCCCCACTCTCCTTCAACCTATGCATCACCTCCTTAAGGCCCTCCAATACAGCTGCGACCCCCCTATCCCCACCCATCCTCCCCTTTCCCCCCTTGCCTCCCAACACCCTCCCAGAACTGACCCCTTGCCTACCCCCGAGACCCACCATCCCCCCACCCCCCTGCTTCTCCAAGACCCCACTGTTGTTCCTCACAAAACACATCTTAACCCTTTCCTACCCTGTGCTGGGGACTCACATCCTGTCATGCAGGCCCTGCGCCTAATATAATACGGCTACGGGCCTAACATTTTTAAGCTTATTTTGTTAGGTTAACTAGTCTCTTTTTTCTCTTCACTTATCTTTCTCTATTCATATCTTTGCATGTATAAATTGTAGAAGGTGTACTATATATACTTGAATGGTCAATTGGTTAGGGAGAGTGACGCATCCTTACAAAAGTAACCCCAAGGTCGTGCAGGTTTGAAGGTGGTGCAGGCTTTTTAAAATCTGGAAGCAAGCCCCCTTTAATCAGAGGGACCCCAGATATTAACCCCTCACCTTGGAGGTGAGTATAGGGGTACATAGGGGTACTATGCTTTTTATACTTTCTATACCATGCTTACCTATGCTTTTTTTTTAACTGATATTTATCTTTGCATTGTCTGATCACTGATCCAGCTGCTTTGTACTGCTCCTGTGATCTTCTTCTGTCTTTGTACAGAAGTAATCCCACGGAGGTAAGCTGAGGACAGCTGTCCCTGGCTGCCCTTAGCTTGACTGGCTGATTGAATGTAAATAATAATGATGCGAGACCCATTCTACCCGCAAGAGGGTAACCAAGGAGAGCTATCCTCAGTCAACACTCTGCATACTTCCTGTTCCAAGCCAGGTGATACTCTGTCAGCTGCTCCCTTGCCTCAGAATACCAGAGTATTCCGCAGATGCACTCCCTCTGCTGGCAAACATCTGAATAACACTTGAGAATATATCAGCAACAGCACTCCCTCTGCTGGTGGGATATAAGTCTGCCACTGACTTGATCCACGCCCATCACCTGACATTCCCTAATTAAAGAAGTGACCTGGCATCAGGAATTTGCCTGAACAAGGAGTTCCTTTGGCTTTGCTACCAGGTTCCTGTTGTTTGTTTCTCCTGTTCCAGATTCTTTGTGTACTGACCCCGGCTTGTTTCCTGACTACTCTTGTTCGCTGCCTGCCCTGACCTTTTGGCTTGTCTGAATACTCTCTCTTATTCTCTTTTGCACTATGTTTTGGTTCCAGCTTGTTAGCAGTCACCTGCCTTTGTGTGCATGTGGGCTGCAACCTGGCAGTAGCTTGCCACACAACATCCTCACCTCTAGAGGCTCTGGAGAAGACCAAGCTACTGCTTAGACTCTGCGCCCCGTACACGTCTCCACCCACAGGGTTGGTGACACAGTGGGTCCACTACTTGGCCTTGTGGAGCCCTGACACTGGCATTGTCCAAACAATCCAGGAGCAGGACGATGACAGGTGTCATCATCCAGCTCTGGTGGAATTAATATACCTGTTATACCTATTATGATACCTGTCAATGAAAGGTATAGTAATGTCAGATTGGAATTTAAATTCCAATCCGAGCAACCTTATGCACCATAAGGTACCACAACACTTGTCGGGAAGAGTGATCTTCTTCCTTACAATTTATTCAAAGTTACAACAGAGCTCTCCTGCTTTACCAAACATTGAAATATTTTTGGGGCAGTATAGATCACTCTGCCTGTTTGGTGCAGCTGAGGGCAAAAAAAAACTCCCCTGTGACATTGAAATGCATTGTGTTTCATGTGCTTAGAGTTGTTTTTTTTGACTGAGTGTAAACCAAGATGGGTTTTTTGCAAGGCATGTTTATGTTTTTTTGGCAAAAAATGGAACTCAGTTTCTTTTGTAGAATCCAAAAGGTTTCCTAAAAACGCTGATTTTCATCATGCCACTTTCAGTTCAAATAGTAGATATCTAACTATAAAAAATAAAATGTTGAAATTTTCAAGTTTTTTCTCCTAAAGGCAAAGCTAGGTTGGTGAGGTAAATGCTTTGTCTACTAGGTTAAAAAAAATAGAAATTTTAGTGTGTGCTAGTAAGCTGGCAATTGTGGGCCACTTTGCCTATATTAACAAATTACCACTAACACAGATCATTTTGTTTGCCACAGTCTGACAAAATGGAGGATTATTCATCTAATACTAGTAAAATACTATAACTTCAGCATTACAACTTTAGCATTAACAGCTTTCCAGATGGGAAATCAGATTGTGATAGAAAAAAAAAGGAAAAATGTGATTCTAACAACACCAATTCAATAGTTGGAGAAAAAAGGAACATATGGGTAACACAATCTGGTTGAATAGTGAAGACACTGCAGAGGTTTGATTTATAAATATTCACTTTGATGCATGTATAATATTGTTTTACATTGTCCCTAAATTTTTGTCACATTTTAATCAAATAAGTGAATGTACCATTTTCTGGCATTGCACTACAGCACGTCAGTGTGTCACCAAACAGTGTACTTCTATTAGTGTTTTAGGAAGCCATTCAGAATAAATGGCACTACATCTCACCAACATCTGTAACAAGTGCTGGCTTACTTTTTAGTAACTGCAAAGTTATGGTGTAGATGGACCCAAAACTTAGAAGAAGTTATTGTAAACAAGAAGATCCCATTCACACTTATACATTGCAGTAACATGGTAGGTGTGGTTAAGTTGCATTTTACTGCTGTGAGTTCAACACAATGGCAATGCAAGGCTCTCTGTGCAATGCCCTGGTGTACAATTCATTCAGGTGCCCTAGGACCACACTGTAGTGTACCATAAACCACAACCAAAATATAAGTCTAGATTTGGTCTAATGCTCCACGTTAGAAGCCTATGATAATTGCCATGTCATGCCAAACCATACTTTAATGGAAGCTACAGATGTAAAGGGTCCCTAAAAGATACCACAACAGTTTTATGCGAATATGTTTTGTTTAAATTTGAGTTTTAGCTATGGCTGAAGCCATCTAATTTCCAGTTAGCTGTTGAATATACAGTTATTGTAGTGTTATAGTGGCCAATGTAATAATTTAAAAGTGTTTATAACCAGGGTTTTGTGAAACATTAGGGTTTGGTTGGAGTTTGCTAGGGGTTCTTAAGAATGTGGATGATTGACCTCTAATTTGATATGGCCTGCATAGTTGCGAAGCCAGTGTTCTATGGCAAAGCTAACACAGATGACCAAAAAGATATTTTTTCTGACTATTTATGTGAGCGGAATCTTTTTCACAGGCTACCAAAAATGTTTTTTAGCAGGGGTTCTTTGAGGCCTAGCTATATTCTTAAGGTTTCCCTAGGGGGAAAAATGTTGAGTAAGGCTGACATAGGAGCTACTTCCTGTGTAGATGTTTTCATCAAGTAAACTCAGGGGTGTAAAACTCAAATACACAGTGGGCCAAAATGAAAAATTTGGACAAAGTCACGGGCCAACCTTGATATTTATTGAAAAAATATCTACAATTGAGGAACGTCGCTAATGAATGTCAACAGAGGAGGGGGTGCTTGTGGGTGCTGATTGATGCACCAGCAGAGCATTCTGGGATTTGTAGTATTAGTGGTGCATGAACTGTCTACCGGCGGTACAGTGCGGGTCAGATTTGGCTGGCGGGCTGGATTTTGACACTGACATTGGACATGTGTTTGATATTGACATAAAAAGTTTAGTTTCAAAATGAGAGTATTTAATACATTATTTCCTTTTTTCCTTCTCCAGTTTCATAATTTTCTCCACATGTATATTCAGAATATACATGTAACAAAGGTTGGCATAAACTAAAACATGACCAAGCTGCACTTAAATGATCAACGTTTATTCCCATGACTTTTTCTTAAGAGTTTGGTCTGAGGAATAGATATTTTAAAACTGCATGTGAAATCAAAAACAAGAAAACTACTATCACACATATGAACCACATACAGTTATCAGAAAGCCATATTTTTTAACGTTGGCAATCCTTTAAGTGACATAGATACATAGTGTGAAATACTGTGTCTTTTCATTTTAGAATAAGACGGCGTAAATAATGCTGTGACTTAATCTTAACGAATCAATAGATGACAAAGAATACAATATATTACCTCATATCTAGGCCAAATGATGCTGCTCACTGATAGTTACCTCACACTAAAAGTCAAATCTACGCCGCAATTGAGGGGATGATAAATAGCTCCACTAAGGCCTTTCCCTGTGATATTTTACCTGCCATGACAAGCTGTCACAACAAAAGTATTAGGTTATATTTTCTTACTTCAAAATGCTGTCCTATAGAAAAATGCATATTGAACTCTCAGGTGTATCATAAAACTAAAACTAGTAATGTAAACTTTAATACTCCCAGAGGAGTCATTTCTAAACATTTCTTCATAAAAAGGAATATGTTTATTGATGCAGCATAAAAGTTTGTTGTAGGTATAACTTTTCATCTCCACACATTGGAACTGGTGTGAACCTAGGAGTGTTCATTTTTTATGTCTTTGCTCCATGATCCCCTGTGTCACCAAGCATGGGCTCCACTGCATGATAAAGGTCCAGTCTTAACAACTATATATATATATATATATATATATATATATAAATATATTAATTATTTATTTAAATACCCAACAGTCATTTAAATAACCCTGCAATTAAGGTCCTTGTTCAGACACTGCTGCTTGTAGGGTGACCAAACAATGCTTGCTAAATATTTTCCTGCATTGCCAATAAAAATTGTAAGTACTACCAGACAATTGATTAATCCTATTAGTAAAATACTGGCAAAACAAAGAGTAGTGTTTCTCAACCAGGGTACCTTTAGAAGTTCCTCAGCGGGTCCTTGAGCAATGAGCAGTTTGTGACTCTCAGGTCAGTAAAACTTTAGGCTGCTCTAGAGTACCCCTAAGGTTCTGGAAGAACCATGATTGAGCACATGATTGAGTATATGACCAACATTTTTTAATATATAGGTTAAGTAAAGATTTTTGGGATATAGATTTTGGTTAAAGAAAAAAAACTTAACAGGTATTGGCGCTGTGATACAACAGCAGTGAAAACAAATTCCCACCATCTAGAAGAGAGCTAATTTGTTAAGCCATCTGGTGTTCAATGCCGAATTCCCAGAAGATTCCCATAGAGTTTAGTATGGAAAGTTAAAAAGTACCATAGCTTACCAAAACAAATACAATCAATTAATTTTGTATTTTTAGACATACAGTATTTATTACATATTTGTCTTACAGATTAGTGTTCATTTAGGAACTTAAACCACTGGAAAGGAATTATATTAATGAAATTTATGATCATTAGGCAATGTCAAAATATCCCTTACCTTCAAAATTATTTTCTCTATATATTGAGCCTAAGCCATTATAAATATTGACTTCTACCTTCAATTATACCTGTAATAGGATATCAGTGTAGACAAACATATCATAAATAAACTTTGAAGATGGATGTATAAAGTCATATATAGACAAATAATTAGTGCTTACTTTTATTTACAACTCCTAATAGGCTCATGGTCATATATGGCAATGATCAAAGTTATCTACAAGATAACAAGCTGCATAAAGTACATTGTAAGCCTTTGAAGTGACTATCACAAATAGCCCTCAGTGCTCTCCCTTACTGTGTTCATTATAAGCAGAAGTCACATATCTTTCCTCGTCTTATTGATTCATTTGTTGAAAACTGGAGTTCTAATGAAAAAGTGTTTTCCCCCCAAGCACTGGTGCCTTGTTAATAGCTGATCTCCTGATGTGCTAACGGAAAGAAACTATCCAGCCGGTTACAATGTGTCATCAAATAAAGCAATATTTCGAAGTACGTGGATCCATCCTAAATCCACACAGCTAAGCTTAACACTTGTATTCCAACTATCCACAGCTGTCAGGAAATATCCTGCTTGGCCTGAAATCCTGTACAAAAAGGGGATTAGATGTATATGAAAGTTTGCCTTATTTGCTTTGCAAAAGAGTGATGTGCTTGTGCAATTGCTTATGGCTGTTGTAATCTCAACAAAAGTAGAAGAGCAGTCAAACCTTGTTTTAAACATTACAAAAAAGGGATGTTTTAGAACCTCTATCTGGTTTCCATAATTGTCTGGGTCCCCCAACGAGTTGATTAGCCCTCTTTTCTAATCTTTCACTACTCTACCCCCTAACTTTAAAGTCAAACACTTTTACAGGCTTTGAGCCTGGCTGGCCAGGAAAAGGGAGCAGTGTACCTATGCCCCCCTACCTATCCATACCAGATCACATGCCGACCTGGGAATTTTTTAACTTTAAGAGATTTGATAGCTGTAAACATTTCAAGTGAAGTTATTGGTTGTTCAAAGGTTACATGAAGGGCCTGTGGAACAGAATGTAGTTGGGTTTACCTAAAACTTGTGATCCTTTTGTTGTTTTGCTCCAGTAACTGGTAAATATTTGGACCTGGAAATGCTCAGGAAAAATACCTAAAGCTACAGACTATTAGCCTTAATATAATTTATCATGGACAGGTTATGTTTTGTTTGAATGTTCTCAGTTCATATTGTAAGCAGCTGAACAATGCTTTAAGTTCATGGAAATTATTTAGATTATAAAAAAATCTGAAAAATCAGTTTTTAATAACTCTACAAATGATACTACAACACCTAAAACAATAAACAGTTTTTCCATTTAAAATTACCCTGCCATTCCATTTTATGATGAGCATGTGTGATCTGATATAATGATTTACTTGCTAGTTCAATTTAATATCACTGCAGGAAAAATACATTTTGAAAACTATGAATAATATTGTGAATTGTTTTCGCTTCAGCAGGCCCTTTGTCTTTTTTTTTTTTACAAAGTCACTTGTTTTTATATTATCATTGGAATTGGCTTTGTTTTAATTTATGTTTTTAGCTCTTTGGTAAAACATAATTTTGCTAATTATGTTTTACCATGACATATCAATAAAGCTAAGATGGTGTACATACAGACACATATATATTGTGCTCTGTTAGCCAACAACACAATGTACACACATACTTTTACTTACCTTATATTTCTAGGCACTGTTCTCCAACAGAAAACACAATTCTGCATAACTGGTTTACAAGTCTTTGCATCTTAGGAATCTGCAATTCAACACATGTGTACATCAACAGCTTAAAGTCACCAACTACAAATGCCCAAATGATGATTAATATGCAACTGATGCTTCTGGAAAGTTCTTGCTATCTCTCAGCTTCTACCAGTTTGTGCGAAAATAAATAGTTGAAAGGAGCTTCAATAATCCCTAGGCTGGATTCACACTTGTGCCTTTTTTCTTGATTTCACCTTTAAAATCCACATAAATCTTTAATCTTAGATACTCCATTGACTCCAATGAATATTGCTGAAATAGTAAAGTTTGCTGAAGTCTGTTGATTTTTACTGAAACGTCAATAAAAAAAAGGCAGTGTGGCTGATTCCTTATACAACTATCCTAAAATGTTTACATTAATATCTAACATACAAACATTCTTTCTGTTTCCTGTTCATAAAGTGAGATCCTACAGTTGCTCACAGCCTACTTCATTTTGCCCCTTCTTATGGAGAAACATTGGGCCTTTATTAAAGCTTCCAGAGACTGGAGAAGATAGACTATCATGGGTGAACCTGGATGATTCAACAAACCTAAAATCCGGTCTATGACCGAAAACATTTGCCAAATAATAGCAAATGATTTTTAAGAAATTCACCACAGGATTGCTGGATCATCCAGGTTTATCCATGATAATCTATCTTCTTCATAAATCAGGCTCATGGTTCCCAATGTAATTTAAGGATGCTGATAAATCCAGGATCTATTGTTCTTTGCCTGTTGGATGGTCACATTAGCTGAAACCTTCCCCTTTGCACTGCAGCAAAATTGATAGACTTCATGTTCTGCTGCTACATATTATTAGCCTGAGCTTTTCTGTACAGGGACTGTAAAAGATAAATATAATGTGAAATTCAGAATTTTGCATTAAAAAAATGTAACTATGTATAAAATAATATATGCATAGTTGTGTGTCTTTTATATTTGACTGCTTTAACTTCCTAATCCGCATAGAACATATTGTTTGTGGGAATACATATGTGTGCGTCTGTTTGTGGCTCTGTGCCTGCTCCTGTTGTCATACTGTAATAAAAGAACTATGAAAGTTTGCTCATCAACTTCCTATTATAAATAAATATCCTTACCCCACAGGCATCACTGACTGTTTATAATATTAAATAAAGGCATACTAAAATATTCCAATATGGTCATCCTTAAATGTGTTTAGACAGGTTTTTGAAAATCAAAGGATTTTTCTTTCCTCCCAGTTCAATAGAAGTGCTTTTGTTGAATTATGCATTATGCGGCGGACACCATAGACTGATAGAAAAGAGATATTCTATATGTGTGTTGTATTGACCTGAACTGCTAGGTCATAGAAAAGCCACTTATTAATGCATTAACATGCCAAAGACAATGCCGAGTCGGTACTTCACCACAGAGCAACACAGCATGAAGTATTTTCATAGCAGACAGGCAGACAGGGTAACTGCATAAAAGTGGGCCTAAAGTTCACTGTGTATCATTTTGGTTTATAATGTTTTATTTTAATGGGTTCCATAAACCTAGCATATAAGTAAGCCTGACAGTAAAAACTCCTTAGTACCTGCAAAATGCTACATATGTTTTATATTTTTTTACCAGGGGTTTTCACTCTCACAATATATACTGTAAATACATATATTCTTTACTGTTTAAAAGTTTTAGGCACAAAAATGCCTAAAGGATTGTTGATGAGCAAATCAAAACTTTGTTTTGAAAAAAAAATGTTTGCATGAATTAATGTGTTCCTAAATACCCCACCCCCAAACACGTTCACACTCCAGAATTTTTGAATACTTGAGTATATATATATATATATGTTATATATATATATATATATATATATATACAGTCAAATCAAGCTAATTTATGCAAAGATTTACACAGTCCTCATTCATTTCCATTATAAATTTTCTGCCCCAGGGAGACGCTACATGTAGCATCCCCCCAAATATCAGCGTTTCCAAATAGCGCAAAGAAGCAGTAAATCACTACCCCACTGCTAGCATGGATCAACCCTACAAACGGTTATTCGTAAATAAAAACAGCAATAATATTTTAACGTTTGAAATGTTTATTATGTGGGGCCAGAAAAAAAATAAATCAAATTAAAACAAAAATGAAATATTAATAATAAAAAAATGAAATTAAAAAACAAAAAAAAAGAAAATAATAGCTAAGAGCTGAAAAGGAGGAAAAAAGCTTCATTAAGTGCACATCCATGGAGCAAGGATAGAGGAGAGTGGATATGGTCTTTTAGCTGTTTTGTTCAATAAACCCCTTTTGTCTTATAAATACATCCTTGAAGCTTAACATATTGAATACACTGTAACTCTGACAGATAATAGTGTATTGCTACAGCACATCCTTTTTTTTAAAAGAAAACCTTTTTTTTTAATATAAATAACCAGTAAAGCTGAACACTGCAAAAACAAAATTTACCCTGGGATAAAGGTTAGCAGTCCGGTGAGGAACAGAATGAAATAATTGACTTCCGCAATCTCACTTCCGCAATCCTCTTCATTCAACTAGCCCTATAAAGCATTTTGGAAGGCCCATCCACATTTTGGAAGGAAATGGTATGTAAACAGTTAAGGAGGTAAGCCGTTGATTTATTTGTATATGTACTCCAGCCCATTTACCAAACTTAAAACCAATGGCCACTTGCAGCATACCCACCTCATCTGGAATGGCACTAAGCAGGGATCCCTATTTTCCTCTTTAATATTTGTTTGAACATTAGAAGAAAAAGAAGAAGAAACATTAGTTTTTAAATCAGAAGACAAATGCATGAACTTGCTTTATTGCTCTACCAACCTCACATAATCCTTATGAACCCAGTAGAGGCTTTGAAATATTTTGACCCAAACCTCTAATCCTAAATAGACAATAACTGTACAAATCAATGTCTTAAACTGTTATCCGATGATTCTTCATATCGCAAGCCCTATGAACTATTGTATATATTGTATAGGCAGCATGTACAGGAGGAGAGTGATAATGTAATGCAAGGGGGATGGTGTGCACAGGAGAGGATCCTCTGAAGTCCATTTAGCAGGTTTGGCATGATATTCACACACAGATAAACCCAAGCGGATATGAAGAAATTATGCAAACCATGCACCCAATCAATTAGGATAAAAGAAAAGTGATTCATATGGATGAAAACCCTTGTATATCTTATTGATACCACATCCCCAATTATGTTAGACCATGGAATTTTTAAGGCTTCACTTTTAACAAAGGACCATTTTTTTGTAAACCATTGCAGCTTTTTGTGTAAAAACAAAAAACCCATTGCCCATTGCAGTTATTAGTATAAGGTATAGTATATAGGTATAAAAGCAAAAATACTTTCAGTCTCATAGAGATACATGCTCATAAATACTTTATAAGTAACATACATTATAAAGCATTGCAACATACTTTTCATCATATATTCTAGTTTATACCTACATTGCTAAGACACCACTTCATATGGTATATGTGCACAAAAGAGCGTATACCCGGCATGAGATATAAACCAAGGATGGTGCAACTAAATTAAATATCTAATACACAAAACAATCTTTACTAAGCACTTCTTATCTGGTCACCCCTCATTTGCCTATGGTGATGTGTCTTTAGCAATTATGCAAATGTTACTTAGAAAGTATTTTTAATATCAGTAGCTGTTTGTGCTGTATAGAAATCCACATGTATTGGGTGCTAATGATGCTTATGTGTTACATTTACAGTGCACATTTGTACTATTGTAGTACATTTTTTTAATGGACATGAGATTTTGTGTTAACTCTATCATTGACAAAGTTTGGTCAGCCAAGGGTGCGTTATTTGTAACTTGTTTAAATTTTGTTTTTGTAATATTAAGCTATCCATTAAGCTTTGATATCTTACATAATGATGTACATCATGAAACTTATCTTGTTATCTTGCAGACCTCAGTACACAAGATATTTTGGATGCATTGATAAAGAACTGTCTGTCCCTTGGTACACAATTTAAAATGCATTTACTACAAAAATGGAATCATAGTGCTGAACAAATGATCCTTGTGTAAACCAGTCAAGAAAGTCTAAGTTGGCATCTTGTAGGCTACAAATATAATTAACCTCCGGCTCACTCAAGATGCATAGAGCTCATTTGAATCAACTCCATCAAAAAAGATCACCCATTTGACAAGCATGTTTATGTTTACTGTGCCGTCTAGGGTTGCACCCCCTTGACATCCATGTATAATGGCATCTGTCAAACCATCTCTCCGGAGAAAATATCCCATCCAGCAGCCTCAACTCAGTTTCTAATAATATACTGTATTTCCCAAAACTCATCCTTTTTCAAGCAAGAAAACTGGCTAGCACTAGATTTTTCTGTAAAAAGGTTATCACTCATACAAAAAAGAGGATCATGGGAAAAGATGGCACAGCAAAGGTCCTCTCTAGAGCCTTTTAATAAAACATGAATTAGATGCCAAAGCACATTAAATTTCGTTTCCCCATGACAGAAAATCAAAAAGTTATCTTTTTCTTTCTAAAGGCATATTTTTTGATTGATCTACAGAGAAAGCGAACACAAGAAAGAAAAGAGAGAGTATATACACACTAAAACATCTCTTTAATTTCTTAATTTAATATCTGACACGTAAAGATTCTCATTAAGCCAGTCAATGAAGCCTGGAAATACAATTTTCGTGCAAACTGTCGCTATCATAACTTACATGCAACTTCAGATGGTGCGCTGTAAGCAATGTGATTAAAACCATTCATCTTTTCTGTCAACTTCTCGCTCCTGTTATTAAACGAAGGGGCTATGTGGGACTTACCAGCTGACAACTCCATTTGGGAAAGGGGGGCTGCGTGCTATCACTGGATGCACTAAAGGAGTCTCTTACAATACATCTCATGGAAGCAGTCAGCAGTACTTGAGTACCTGGGTGGCTGCTAAATTGAAGGTTAAGCAGCCAGGAATAGGATCAAAGCAAAGTGTCAGGTTTGTGGGAAAAGGTGCTTAATCTAGCTTTTTAGATGACCTGGTGGCATGACAAAGACAGAATCTATTGCTGTTACTGGCTTAAATGCAGTGTGGGATAGCTCATCAACAACAAATTTTGCTTTTAGGGTTTAGAACAGATTCAGGCTCAGTCAATTGTTTATTTATGCAGGTTTTACTGAAACAAACTAGCGTTCTTTATTGTTTGAGTGTAGCCGTGATTGCCATTTATTGCACGTTGATCATTTTAAGATGGGGAGAGTTTTCCTTTATTTATTTTTTTATGTTGCTTGTGTCCCTTTGGGGTAGTTTCCCTCTGTTTTCTGTCCTTGACAAGCAACAAGAAGTCTGAAAAAATCTTTCTATGGCTCAATTAAGAACAGCATTTTAAAATTACTAATCCCCAGTATATACTGCTAACCACTAGATATTAGAAAGTAGTAGTTTGAGATAATTGTTAGGCATTTTTATTTCTTTACTTTTAATGGAATTTTTGTAAGCAGTTGAAGCAGGTAATCACTCTTGGATGCTGCAAAAAATAAGAGGTAATGCTACCGCAAGTGAACGCCTGAAAAATGGAAACAATGCAAACTCATTTGATCCAATGTTAACTTTTTTAGGACATTATTTAATGTGGTTTACTGCAGTGATACCACTTGAAAATACGCTGAACTTAGTCTAAGGATCCCAAAAGATATCCCTCATTAGGGTAAGATTCTCTTGTCCTGTTCCACTGACCGCTTTGAAATTCAATTTCTTTCTACAATGACCACTGGGACAAATGTAGAAAGTGGATCTCTCCAGTTGTTAAATAGCAATAAAAATGTAAAGGTGGTCTAAACCAGTGTTGCAAAACTTAGCTTGACGTCTGTTTGGCTGAAATGAAGAAAAAACTCACATGTAAAACATCCAAATCCAATGGATATGATACTGTATTAATAAATATTATAAAAAAACTAATTTCAGGCAAAGTTCAGTTGGGTTGTAGACACAGATGTTGCTGGGCAGCTCCCAGAGGCTGACACCACCACTTGGCCACTCCAATCCCTGTGTTGATTCTTAATGAATTTGTGTTCTAGCATTTAGCAGCAGGCAGTATAGGTGGCCAGGGGTGAGTCACAATTTGGGAAAACAAGCGAAATGTAATGCCAGGAAAAAAATTGCTTATGTATAACTGGAACTAATTGCTGTGATTTTACTTGGTTAATTGTCAGAAATTGTGAAATCACTGCACAAAAAATGTTACATTTTTACAGTTTGCTTTTTAAAGCAGCTAAGGTCTGAGTAGAAAAGCCTGTTGCCTTCAAGCATGCTGTGGAGGATCAAAGGTCTCTCTGCAAAGGTCCAGTACACCCACTATGGATTCAGCCCTAAAAGCAATAATGCTCATAAACCTTCCCATAATGATGTTGATTCCATAGTTCTGACTATGACTTTGCAAGCAGACATGTGAAACCTGAAAAAAAATCGCTTTGACCTGGAGAAAATAAGGGTCACCATTCACTATTCACCATTTATATTGGCAGAGGACATACTTTTCTGCTCTATTGCTATTGCTACTTCAGAAAGAAAACTAAATGTAAAACATTGAACATGATTTAATTTGATGTATCTTGAATATATTAGGATGATTTAAACTAGGAGCTCAGTTGTTTTTTCTAGTCAGACAGATAACTGTCCCTCTGTCCCTCTTTCTTCCTCAATTGTCCCTCTTTTTGGATGGATTTATACAACTCTATTTAGTTAGTAACAAATGTTATCTTGCATTAAACCTTTTATCCAGCCCCTTGTTATATTGAAAAACTAATATCAAGGAAATGTAGTAGTTAAAACATGTTTGGAGTTTTCAATTTTTACAGTCCACAAAATGGGCATGTGGTAGGGGTTTATCATTTGCCTACATACATCGAGCCAATATATGTTCCTTCTCCCTATCTCCAACCAACATTGGAACAAATTATATATGACCAATTCTGATGAAACATGGCTTCTTAATTTTGAACAGTTTTAGACAAAGCTGTCATTTAAAAGCTGTCATACTTTTCAGTGAATTGGACAGGCGTTAATTTGACAGGTAAATAACAATAATGTATCCACTGCTTTCTAATAAATTATTGTCATTTAACTGTCAAATTAAGAAATCAGCATCAACATCATGTATCAATGTTTAATAGTGTTATTTACAGGAAATAATATAACCACTTAATAAAGGTGAAGCAAAACAACCCCAGCAAGAGAAATAATACTTCTAAAAACTAATCTACCAATGGTACACATATTATAACATTGTAATACTGGACTCCAAATCCACCGGATAAAATATGGCTCTGATGATCAATAAAGCTGTATGTGTAGGAATACACAAGACGGTACCGGAGAAATTATATCCTTTTCATTTGCTTTACTCCACACCCGTGGGGCCACCTGTCTTCCTATCTTGGAAAAGAATTTAGCATAAAGCCTCTTTAGAACCATAAATTATTCTGAAAGGCTGATGTTTCTGGTGAAAACTATTTACCCTGTTAAGCTGGCAAGTGAATACCGTGAAAATATTATTACAGTGAATATAATAAAAATGAACAATAACTGTCCAGCCAGTGAAGGATGCACATATAAGAAAGATGTATGCTTTAAAGTGTAATTTTCCTTCAGAAATGAAGCTTATACAACACCGTAGACAGAGAAATTATACACACCGTTTACAATGTGATCTTGCCATATGTTGGTTATGGCGATTCCTGATTTTTCTATAAGTTTTTCTTTTATTTGTTTGTGTAAGTACATTTTTATGCATTTGAATATATGTAAGTCAGTTTGTCCTTTGTAAAAAGTCATTCAATTCTAATACATTCAAGCCTAATACATAAATCACTTATTCCATTTAAACATTTATTATTTGTAAGATTTGAAACTAAACTCCATGAAGATGTAAAAGCATATATACAATCTATAAACAAATTATGCATACATTTAAAAACAGAATTCAATGTTATTATCAGTGCATCCAGTCAAAGTACCTGGATTTCACTTGGCATCATTCTACTGCAATTGTTTAGCAGCACTCAGACTGGGAGAGAGGTACCACTAGAAGCCAATCAGATGTGCTGTATGCCCATGTTCTGAGAATGAATGCCTTGATAGGAGGAGAAAAAAAGAGGGATGACCTCATTAGTTGGCTGTCGCTTCTTTATTATTATTCCCTATTTGCTTAACTAGAATAAAGAAAGGTCAAAACAGCTCCTATAATATCTCAAACATTATGAATGTATTTCAACCTTTTTTTAGTTTTCTGTCTGGAGTCCAGCTCTGAAATTTATTTAAACTTTTTTTTTTAATAATTTTGTAATGATCATGCCCTAAAGGTCTTTATTTAAAGTCTTTGTGTTATAAGGTGTCCTTGTCTCTCAGTTGGGTCCTTGTGGTGTGGTGTGTCCTTGTTTTACCTTCTTCTAATGAACAGGCAAAACAGGCAACAGGCAGGGTGAACATAGAGGGTGGGGTACTAAAAAGTCAACTAAAAAGTCAAAAGTCAATAAAACCCACACTAAAAAAAAAACTGTTAATGTGACTGTAATGCGCCTGGGCACACAAACCACAGCCAAAGAATCCTTTTGACAAGCTTTATTTGTAGTCAAAAAACAAGGCAAGGGTTAATCACAGGTGATCAGTCCCATAAGCATGGTACAGAAGGGTAAGGCAAAGGCGGGTCAGGAACAATCCAAGGTCAGGGCAGGCAGCAGGCAAGAATAGTCACAAACAATCTAAGGTCAGGGCAGGCGGAGTTCAGGTAACGACACCACAGGTTAATATCACCCAACACAGAGAATGCACCCAGCCACACTGTACTCACAGAGGCTTATAGCGGGCAATGGTGTTCAGGACAGGTTCTCCCTAAATTGCCAGAGTGCCCAATGACCTTGCACCACCTGGCGCCATTTGATTGGAGGATAACTGAATGCAGCCGCAGGGAATTCAAACTAACTATGCCCCGCCCTGCGGCGAGGCAGCCGGGGAGTACAAGGTAGCACACGTGGTGGTAGCACACGTGGTGGTAGCACACGCACCTCTTCCCACAGCACCCCTGGGATGTGCCCTACTTTGCACATCCACAGGAGTGCGGAGAACAAGACTTTCTGTTCACGTCCATAGGGATCCTGGGGATGCCGCCTGGCCGAACAGTAGTTCGGCTAGAACGGATCTCTCCGCCTGCAGGGAGAGACACACTGCGAGCATGGCAGCAGCCTGCTGCAGCGGCGTCACCCTCTGGGGCTGTGATCCCCAGGGACACCGCGGGCTCGCTGGAAAGGTAGTTCTTTACAGTGACAAACTAAGAAAATAGAGAGCACATTGAGATAATTCACAAAGGACCCCAATCTTGGGTTTCCAGCACACAATAGGACAGGAGGGATTAGGATGGAGGGGCCATAAATCACAAGCACAATCAGAGATTAAAAAAAAAACATAAATTAGGAATCCCTGGTTAGCACCTAGTAATCTTGTGCCATTAGCTGAAGTGCTAACCAGGGATTCCTAATTTATGTTTTTTTTCATTGTATCGGGGTAACAGTACAATCAAGTTTAATTTAAACATGTTGTCAAATCTAAGCTTATGTAAGTTTGTCAATGATAGACTAACATGTACGGTTAGCAAAAATTCCAGAGTTTTCCATGAGACATGGAAACTGTGGATTACTTATCTGTCTTAAACTGGTTGGCTGTGGTGGGCTTGATATCTCCTTCTTTTGGGTCTTCAATGATTCTTGTTTTTACTATGTGTTGGATAGAAAGTGGGCACCTCCTTACAGTTTCTCCTTCCTCCACTGTTTTTATTTTTTCCTTGTTACAGAACAGCAGTGATTGGCTGAGTGAAAGGAGGTAGGTGGAAGGCAGCCATGACTAGGGGCTAGGGGAAGCATGGAAAGTTTGAATAAAAGGAAGTTTTTTAGGTTAATGGGAGAAGGTTGGGGATAGGTTGTAAGTTTAAAAATGGGTAGGAGAGAGTAGGGGTTAAAAGAGATGGGAAAGAGGAAGTGGGGGGAAGTTTTAGGAAAGTGAGAGGGCGAGCTTCCCTTCCACCTGCATTATGGTATATTAGGTGTTGGAGGTTTGGTTGGTGTTGGGGTCCTCAGAGGACATCTTTAAATGTGTGTGGCAGAAGGGAGAACCATCAAAGGTGTGGTTAATTGGGATCACCTTGTGGTTTTAGGGAGTGACGGACTTGGCAGCTCCTCCTGGTGGTATAGTGTGGTGAGTGGTGTCTCCAAGGGCTCACAGATGGAAAGAAATAACGGTTTTGAAAGGGTACAAATTTTAAATTTAAAAGGTTCAGGAAAAGTGTAATTGTTACCCATGGTTATTTATTGCTGTTTAATATTTATTGTTGATGTTAATATGCTTAGTTATTACTAAAATATTTTGGCTATGGTAAATGTTTAAAATTGATTTGTGCCAATAAACCAGGCATTATAACCACTTTCCCAGAAAAAATAATGTGTTAGTGTTGTGGTATGATGGGAAAATAGGGGAGGGTGGGGTAAAAGGAGGGAACATAAGGACCTGGTATGGGGGGGAGCATCCTAGCTACCTGGGTCATGTTTTGTCCTCCCCACTCTCCCCTCCAAAACTTTTTTTTCTGATACCAGAAATAGTTCCACATCTACAATTGTCTTTTATCAGCTGGGGCTTTATGTTTTTCTTTTAGTTCTCCCATCGCTTTATCTTGTCCTGGTCCTGAGTAGGGGAGGCGAACATGTTTTGCAATAATGCCCCCAAATCTTATAATGTGGTTCTGTATGTTCTCTGTGTTTTACAGTTGTCTGCAATTCAAAATGCTTTATAAACAAAAAGATTGAAATATAATTTATATATGCTATCAAGGAAAACTTTGTAATTATATATTTACATAAGGACAGTCAAATTTGTAATACATAATCAAGGTCTGCTTTCTACTTTGTAGTACTATTTAGTGTTTATACCTAGCTTGCAGATTACTAGACATAATTAATTGTCATCGAGGAGATTTTTTTTTTCAGTAATGGCATGTTTGGAAAAGTCTTGTGTCCTGTAGCTCATAGGTATTCCTCTCTACATTGTTTATATTAGCTTATGAATAAAGTAGGGTTTATGATTGCATGTCCCAACCATAGTTTCTGTTTCTGTTTGCTTGTTGATGTATTTTTTTCCTCTCCATGTTGTTAGATTCTAAATCTTATTCTATATCTATATTGTTAGATGCTAATTCCTATTCTTTCCTGCAAGGGCATCCAAAAGCAAACCTGATCACCTATTACTAGTGACAGATTGGATCCACTCATTCCTAAATCACTAAGATCATAGGTACCTTGTACCTTGCTACGAACAGTATTCGAGTGTTTGTTATAATAATGTATGTATTCCAGGAAGATCTACGTAACACTTCTCTACAAAAGAATATCCCTGTCTTTATCTTTCGCTGGCTTTTTCTGAAAACAAACTATGTAACTATTAGCATTTAATATCACTGTATCATAAGGTAAAATCTTGGCTGAGCACTCATTAATATTGATTTAAGTATAGCTTGATGTGTAAACAAGTAAGATTATCTAATCCCTATAGTGCCTTGAGGCCATCTTTGTAATTATAGTTAGATTGAAGCCCATTTTTATTATTGATTATTTTAAAGATCAGTTTTGGCTCACTACTTATGTGGTTTATGGAAAAAAATGACATTGCTTGTACAGGTTTCTAAATGGTGTAGTCATTTACTTGTTTTAAAGCATTAAAAGGGATGTGGCTGCAGTTTGGATTTTGTCCACTGGCCGCATGAAAGTAAACTCATTTTCAGAAATTAACTTCCAGCAAGATTGTCCCCCACACATTCTGGCATTTGCTAAGAGGCAAATATGAAAGCATTATAAAGAATTATTGGAATTGTATAGCTACTAAAAGTATGCTAAAGCTTTCTGCCTAATTCATTTTTAAATTCATGGATAGAATTTTACTCATGTTATGTCTGTTTATTTCATTCTTGTGCCTTTGGAAACACAATATCTTTTTCTTATTTTGCTATTGATGTCCAGTAAGAATAAAGGTCCCATGTGCCTACATAAGATTTATAGTAAGTCAGTGATGAGCAATTGTAAGAACCCAATATGTTAACAGCAAACTAAAGGATGTCTTTAAATAGATTTTATGGTCTTTGTGGTGTTGGTGAGTGCAGGGGGAACCCATCTTTGGTGTGGTGTTTCTATGTTACAAGGTAAAAATGTACAGACGGAGAGGCCAGTGGTTGGTCTTCTAATAGTTGATATCAGCCCTAAGACGGCGATGGCTAGAAACCAAAAATGTCAATTTTTTGCAGATTCCAAAGCTTTATGTTGGATGCTTCAATGCCTTCCAAGATCGACAGCCAAAGAAGAATAGCAGATTATTTTGTAAATTCATAAATTATTTTTTGGTTTTATATTAAAATATCTGCTTCAACCATTTCCCCAATTTGTGGTTAGCTGTAATATTTGGGTGTGAGGAGGGAGCTGGAGCAGTGAGAATAGGGATTTGTGGACCATTGAGCTAACCTGGTCATGTGAAAAGAAGACATTTTGTTTTTTATACACAGATAACATTATTATTATTATTATTTTGTTTTAAAGGAATGTAGTATTACGATAAGGAGTTAAAATCACAGGCTTTTGTTCTATTTTATACCAGACTACAAATCCACCCAAAGTCTGCACAACTGTAGACAAGCACAGCTTTTAATACCTTGAATTTGAAAGGTTTAACTCCAAAGGTTATAAGGATACTTTACAATCATCAACTTGTTGCCTTGAGACTTTTCCTTGTTCAAGTTTGTCTTTGGCTGAGCTTTAAATGAAAGTTAGTGGTATGTATGTGCATGTGCATATGCATAGGAATATGAGAATTCAGCAAAAAAGAAAGTATAAGTAGTGGGTGCTGTTTATACTGAACTCCATCCCATGATTCAATAAACATTATTAGTGATTTCATTGTAAATTGGCACATCTTTGGAGTTCGTTTTGATTGTATTGATATTTTTATTTTATGCTAGGTACAATCCTGTATGAAGATATATATATCTAACAAATGCAGCCAAGACTATACAATTGATTGTTAGCTAATGGTAATACAAGTGTTTTAAAACTTAAAATTTAACTTTTTTCTTGAAGATTATGCAAATCAATATAAAGAATATCAAAATGTGCAGCAACTGGAAATGATAAAGCTTACAGATCAGGCTTGAGAAATGAAGTCCTACACCACAATGTTTTGACATTCGGTATACTCTAGTGTTTCACATAATTTTAGAGAATCATGTTAATTCATATCTTTTAAAACACTTCTTTGACTGTCAGCATATGATCAATTGCAAAGCCTTGGCTGCATTTGTTCTACTTGGTTTTCAGTAAATTTAATCTTATGTACAATATTAATTCTAGAAGGTGTGGTTTTCATACCATGCAATCGTGTGATTTCATCAAGTGCAAATTACAAGGACTTTGCAAAAATTACATTAACTTATTGAAAGCACTAATAGTCAAAAAGGAAAATATTATTAATGGTGACAGGTTGCTATCAACTGCTAGACACAAGTTGTTGTTGTTGTTTCAAACAATAAAGTTGTATTTTTAGCAAGAAATTGTCTTCGAGAAAGAATCAAAGAAAGTAATGATGTCATCAGCAGCCCATTGAACCACTGCTTGTACCCTGTGTCTGCTCTAGAAAAATCAAAGCAAACATTTTGGATGCTTTAGGTTAGTGGTTCCCAGCCTTTTGCAGCTGGCAGACCACTGAATCTATGGACTCTGGATAGTCTGTACCACGCATGCTGGGATCACCCAGCTTCACTAATGAAAGTGTATCTTCTCCAGCCATTGAAAGCTTTAATAAGTTAGGCTCTTGGTGAGAGAGATAGAAACAGGTGCACAACACAGGCTTTAGGCAACATTCCCATTAGATATGTAAGTAGCTTTGTGAAACCTACGTGTAGTGAATTACAGAGAACAGCACATTGAATTAATCTTCTATTTTAGGCACAGCGGCAGTTGTTACTGGATAGCAATGTTGCTCTAATTTGCATCTGTTTGGTTGCAGAGCTGTTCAGAGGGCTAGTGTTGGTCGAATATCTCACTATTCAATTCGACAGCTATTTGATTGAATAGTGAGATATTGTTTGGGTGTTCGAATGCCGAGTTTGAACACCATTGAAGTCAATAGTGGGAGAATTCAGGTTATTTTTAGGGACTATTAAGGGCTGCAAGAGAAATCAGATTGCTCTTTCAGATTGCTCTTGCAGCCCCTTACTAGTTGTATGTGTTCTTGGATAGAGTTTCTCTATCCAGGAACACAGGGAGTCCTGTGTTCTTGGATTAAGAAACTCTCTCCAGGAACACATACTACAGGGCTGCAACAGTGAACCTGATTGCTGTTGCTAGTAATATGTGTTCTTGAATAGAGTTTCTCTATCCAAGAACACAGGGCACTAGATGTGATGAATGAGGAAACTTGTCCCCATTCAACCTCTAGTGCCCCGGGATCACCTTCAGTCACAGTTGTGACTGCAAAGTTGGGACTTTGTGGGAACTGAACTGCAGAAAATCTCTCCAGTTCCACTACGATCCCCAGGGCACTATAGGGGATTGTACACTCTTCTCAATGATTGCAGCCATGGCAATAATTCATCTGTAGTGCCCCAGGGATCACCTGCAGTCACAGCTGTGACCGCAAAGTTCACATGACCGTGGGAACTGAACTGCAGATGAACTCTGCAGTTCCACTATGATCCCCAGGGCAATACAGGTTAATTAACCTGTAGTGCTCCAGGGGTCGCACACTCTTCGCAATGATTGCAGACACGGCTGCAATCATTGTTAAGATGCCCGCAAGTACCCTTTACTCTGTAACACACTTTCTAGCACAGTAATATGATACATTTGTTACATTTTTTTTGCAGTGGATAAAAGAAAAATGTAACAAATGTAGACAAATTACTCTTGTAGACAAATTACTCTTGTAGACAAATTACTCTTACAGAGTAAGAGATATCGGTCCTGATTTATTAAAGTTCTCCAAGGCTGGAGAGAATGCACTTTCAGCAGTGAAGCTGGGTGATACAACAAACCTGGAATGGATCTGGTCCAGGATTCAAAACATTTGCTGGCAAATAGAAAATAATTTTTAAAAATCCATTCCATGTTTTCTGGATCACCCAGCTTCACCTGTGAAAGTGTATTCTCTCCAGCCTTGGAGAGCTTTAGTAAATCAGGGCCATCATGTCATAGTAGGATAACCTGTAAAAAAAAAAAAAATAGGTAAACACTCAATAAATTAATTTAACATTAATTTTTATTTTTGCTATCAACTGCTTAAAATTAAATTAATTTAATATTAATTTTTATTTTTTTAACACATTTTTTAACATTTTCTTAATACAAATTTTTGCTGTCCAATCTCTTTTTTTTTCGGGTCCGGTCTATCCAAATTCGAACAGCCATATTCGGGTCAAATACAAGGACAACCCAAATTCGAACACCAACTCTAGTGAGGGCTTTCTATTTGCTGATGGTTGCCAGGGGATTGACTGCCACTAACAATCAACAGCCAATGGGAGTGCCCACTGCTTTTTACTTTAACAAAGGGCTTACAAGCCTAATATTTACATTATTAATGTGCTTGTAAGTAATGCAAGCATCCGGCTGTAAAGCTGAGCATTGCTCCAGCATAATATCTTACTTTACACAGTGGGCAGAGCCTGGCTTCAGTTTGTTTCTGGAGCCACTGACCTGGAACAAGCATACTTCAAATAATGTCAGGAGAGTGTTAAAATACAATATTTGCTGTAGTTTGCTTTTGAAGTCAAACTATCAGATCGACAGCCCAGAAAATAGCGTTCTGTAAAAGAAAGGTAAAGGAAAGGTCAACAATGGCAGCCTACAGAATTATTTTTTGTCAGGTGTATTTTGCTAATTGCCTTTCTAATGCTTACCCAGTTTCAGAGCAGAAGAATGATGTGCAAATTGCCACTAAAACAAAAAAAAACTAAACAAAAAAACAAACATAAAAAAATGTAATTGAAGAGAGCTAATTAAAGTAAGAGTTGAGAAATTGTGATTGGTTACACTAAGCTGAAGCATTTTTCACCTTGCTCTTTGCCTTAATGGATAAACCTGAAGTTTTTCCAGCTCAGCCTACATACAAGGAACTTATATAACTTTTTCAGTAGTTTTAGTGATGTCATTCTCCTGGCTCCAAAGCAGTTCCAAGTTGAATCTGCAGTAAACGTTCTTTATTATACATGGTTATTGATTTAGCTGTGATTCATGTAATCATCTTGTTTGGAGAGCCCGAGGGGGTGTAAATTCTTTAATCACGTTCGGTGCAAGTATTAGTTTCAAATGACATTCAGGTGCAGAAAATTGTCTTCTTGGAACGGTGTTATAAGATCTCATTTCTAGGGGTATCCAGCTTGAGCTGAGGTTTCTAAATTACACCGTAGGAATGAAAGGTCTCATATCATATTACTAATTTGTATATAAAAGACTGGATTGGAGAGCTAGCTGCTTTGAATTGAATTGTGTCCTAGAACTCATACTAAAATCAAAGCATATACAGTTCTTGTTTTTAGAAAAAGTCTGCCCTAAAACAACATCAAGTCACAGAAACTCGTACAAAGCTAAACTCCAGTCAGACTTTTAATCACAAATTTGAATTTCATATATATAAACTTTTTGTGCCAAAGGGTTTGTAATTCTGTTTGGTGAGTCTATGATCCAGGCGGCTGTGCCAAACAGCACAGCTATGTAGATGACCTTGCCTCTGTTGCAGTTTACCAATACAGCTTAGTCACTGACCTTCCCCTCCTCTGCCGATTAGACAATAAATAGCAGGTCCACACAATGTGCAACAAAATACCCTAAATATATATACCCAGATATACCCCAAAATCCTAACAATAAAGCAGTCAGTTCTTTAGGAATGTCAAGTCTACAATTGACACTAGGTTCCAGTGTTTCAGAGGTTCTTATTAAAGTGTATGGTGCAGTGAGAACTACAGAGAAGTCAGAAAGAAATACATACCAACCAAGTACAGAATTACTAAAAACAATTATTAAAATACATGCTTCACTCATATGTGCCTGAAAACTTCCAGCAAGTAAGAGGTTCACCAACATGGAGCCCCAATGAGGATAGCTGTAAAGTGGATCATGCTGCTGGCCATTTTACTGAGACAGCTTCAGTGGATTCTTCTCCAGTTTGGCCATGCAAACCAAGAATGCAACACTATCTGAAACATAATGAAATGCATTATAGGCAATAAGAAATATAAAAAAAACAGGCCCACCAATAATTTATAAATTAGGATTTTGGTTCTCCTTTAAATAGGGAATTTTTTTAATATATGAAATAATAATTTGGGATTTAGTACACAATAGTATGAAAGTATGTTATGGTGGTAAAAGGACACTATATGGTTGTGACATCATTTTAAAAAAGCAGGTCATATACTTGTATACATACTAGTATCCAGAAATCTAAATTCACAGGTCTCATATTCATTTACGCGGTGAGTAATAATTGTAAGAAAAGGGTAATGTCATCAAGAACGTAAGGGCTCAAGAGAGACCTAAAGCCAAAAGTATAAAATGGACAAATAGAGAAATCATAAAATAATAGTAGCAGCAGAGGGTAAAAATGAAAGTTTCTGTGTCCATTTGATACTTTTGGCTTTAGGTCTTTCTTTTTACTCTCATGAATATGAATGAATATGAATATAATACCCCTAAAGAAGCCAATAGGCAAAAGGCCTCAGGTTAAGAGACATCTAGCTTTTCTTTTCCATAACTGTGAAGAAAAAAACTTATTTCATGATTGGAGAATCTATGTGAAGAGGTCAGGAACATCTTAGTTTAAACAGGTGTTGACCTGTAATTTCTTGATTGGAATCATGTTTTGATAAATTATATGTTTTTATATATGTAATACTGAGACAATATTACAAGTTATATCGGCAATCAAAAACCCCATCTTTTTTTTTTTCTGTTCAGTGTTGTATCTGACTTCAACTCACATTTGAGTGGGGTGTGGCAAACTATAAACCAAACAATGCAGAACAATAGAGAGTAGTCTATACCCCCATTTCTTATTTGCAACTGTTTTATTATGTTTTATTGTTTACTTGTTTTTACTCTTTGGTTTATATGTATAGTGTTTATGGTTTTTCCAAACTAGCTAATCACACATTGTAAGAAAACAAAGAGGGTCAAGAAGAGGTGGGCAGAAAGGATTTCAGACATCTTTACTTGGAAGGTAATCATTACTAGCTTTTCACTCAACTCATATGCTAGCTAAGCTTAGAAATTTACAATAGCAGAAGAAGATTTTTTTTTTTACTTACACCATTTCCAACCTATTATCATAGCTGCAAAATAAACCAGTGAGTAGAAGGGCAGCTGTGATGGCTTACTGCTGTTCTCCAGCAGATAGTTATCATTGTTGTGGTAACAATATCTTCCCTACATAATTACCAGTTTCTGTGCAATTTTAATGTTTGTCATGAATGGCCATGGTTATGTTAGGCTCAATTGTGCATAGTATATTTTAGCTACCTATACTATAACTATCCAAGGGTTAAAACAAACAGATAAAAAGAGGAAACAACAGATGCTGCGGTTCTGTATTGCTTGATACGGTCACACATTTCATAAATCTCCTCCACACAGATGAGTTCAGAGACTGATGAGCAAGTGTCACCATAATTAAAGAAAAGAACGTAAAGAGCCAGAAGAAAAATATGAGCTCATTGTAATTGTCTTAAGTGTCATATGCTTTGGCATTTTTCCACAAAGCTCTCCCCCCCTCCACACACACACACATTTTATCCAATTCTTTCTTTCAAAACAATAAATCCGGAATGTAGCTTTACAATTTCAGTTGGCATTGAACCAAGCTAGACTTATGTTCGGAAGCTAAGCAGCCTTCTCAATGGGTTTGTCAGGATTTATACAAGGTTGCGTTTGTACAGAGCACTTCCACCTACACAAAGAGAGAAACCTCTGCTTTTTTACTAGGGACCTTACATACTGCAACCTTGTTGTACAAAATGCTAAATATTCAGCGTGGTAACTAAATGTTGTAGTGGCCTTGCTGGATGAGTTTTTGGATGAAGGTAGAAATTCAATTTTCAAGCATTTTTGCCCTTAGCGCATTTGAAACATTCATATGTATCTGACTAATGGCACATGGAAGGTCTTACAAATACAAAAAAAGTTACTGATACTGGAGGCCTTTTTCTTCCATTCACCCACTGCAATGTGACATCTCCTTTTTGGCCTCCCCCACAAGCTTACAGCTTTTCATCCTTCATCTGCTCCTTGCATCTAACGTCCCCCCCCCCCCCCCCTTATATTTTTATGTTTTTATTAAATAATGTGGATTTTGTTTTATGACACTGCTTTTAAAATGTGGAATCAGACATTCCTACAATTATTCCCTGATGGGGAATAACTGCCATTGAAATACACACAAGGGAATGTTTGAGGGAATGTCAGATTCACTGTTTTATAGAGACCCTATCTATCTATCTATCTATCTATCTATCTATCTATCTATCTATCTATCTATCTATCTATATATCTATCTTATTGTATCCAAATGTTTATAGAAGTACTATTATGCCTTTATTTATTTGTTTTGTATGCATTATGTTTCTTATAAATTAATTATTTAAAACAAGTAATCTTGTCATCTACTTCCTTTGAAAATGATTTTGTTTTTTATTTCATTTTATTTCATATCATTCCAAAAGGCATCATATGAAGCCAGGTAGAGTAAGACATGCATCTATTAGCAAAAGGACCTTGTATAGGTAAGCAGATCTAATATACTTTTGTATCAGAACGGTAGTTTTTTAATCCCTCAACAAGACCCAGTCTCAGTCATATTCTCCAAAATTTAGCAAACATTACTATGAAATAAATGTGCCTTAGGTGTTAATTATAGTTGGGAAGTTTGCCTAGTTTGTGCCATCCAGGTCAGCTTTAAAGAACTCCAAGTCATTCAGATAAAAGAATGGAAAGGCAACATTTTTTTTAGAAGTAAACACTTCTGCTGAACAACTTGTAAAAATGTTACTCTAGCTGCATGATCATTAAAAACAGGTCTCTGTGTATGAGGGGGCAAATATGAACATTTCCATTTATTATGAAGTGTTCACACACAGAGATTTCTTGTTGGAAAAGCTTTAGTGGCTTGAGCATATATTCCCACATCATTTTTGTCTACAAAGGATTTGAATTAGTTTCTATATTTTGACAAAAAAATCAGTCATCCTGAGTCAGTCAATTCACTTAGTATCTTACAAAGGGTATCTGTGCTTTAATAGAAAGGCAAGGGTCTCCTGTGCATTTTTCCTTGGGAGACACTCTTTAAATATTATGCAGTTTAGCCAAAGTACATTTGGGTAGTTGTTCTATTTGCCGGTAAAAAGAATCATGAGTGTCAATTATCATTCCTCATAGAGAAAACGGGGTTCCCCAAAATAACTTCAGCAGTCCACAAAAGCAGACACAACCAGTGGCTCAAATAAACCAGTGCTTGTTTTTCGAACCATGTATAGAAAAAATATATACCACCAAGGAAGTATGCCCTACAGCAGAGGTAGGCAAACTCTGGCCTTTAGGCCAGAAACGGCCTAGCCAGTATTCCGGTCCTGCTTAACAGCCCCCTGGTTATTTATCGTTGGATCCGGCCTAATTGAATTGTTGCGTTAAAGCGAAGTCCTGCAATATAATCGATATCATCGAGTTCCCGCACAGTAACCCCAATTACTATGCCTAAGGAGCAGAAGCAAAGCACAGCTACCAGTCTCCGGAAGGTTGACCTCAAACGCTGTGTCTTCAACCCCGAATGGACTGATGAATTATTCTTCATCCAACGCGGCAACAAAGCCCTGTGTTTGGTGTGCAACAACACCAACAGCACTTTCAATCGATCAAATCTCAAGGGGCATTTCAATGCCAAGCACATACACACGTACAGTGATTTTCTTTGACTTCTACCGTCAGCTGCCACATGCTCAGTTTCCAATGTTGTTAGCCCGTGCCAAGTGTGTAATGTGCAATGTTTGGCAGCACTTATTCGTGCGAGCAGCTGTTCTCCAAGATAAAGTTTTGTAAGAACAAGCCGCGCTCTCAGCTCACTAACAATCACCTTAATGGCATTCTGTTGCTGAACTCCTAATCATTAGAACTTGATATTGTATCTGTCTCTAAGAACATACAACATCATGTTTCCCATTGATCGTACTGTATTTTTAAATAAAAAACCTTTCCTTGGACACCTTGTTTCTTCTGGCCTAGTGTACCTTCTTGACCTCCTGAAATGGCCTAGTAGTCCAAAAAGTTTACTGACCCCTGCTCTACAGTGTGAGAATAAAATATTATTGATTATCCAAATGCAATTATAAAATGGTTAGAAATGTAATTTTTTAATGAAAATGAAGAAAGTGGGAAATTCCTCTTCTCTCTTAAGTGGTGTCAAATGGTAGATGTCTATTCTCTCAGACCTCAACCTTTACAGCCAATTGGAGTGTTCTAATAAGGACTGTTATTGTATTATTTGTATATATTATTGTGTTTCAAATACAAAAGAAGTTGTGCATTCCCATTTTACTACTTTAAATCCTAACATAATCTACTTACTTATTCAATAATGACACCATCTGGCAGTATTTTTGCAAAGGCATAAAAAATCAAAATACCCGCCAGAAAAGTCGCTGAGAAATTAGTTAATTAGGGAAATCTTGATATGACATGCACAGCTTCCTCCATTCCTTGCCTGTGGCAACATACACACATCATTATATTAATGGTTAATTCCTCATGTTCATTCTCCACTGGGTTCCCGATGATAAGAAATCTGTAATGTATTTATACTTTATTGGATGCATTATTGCATAAAATCATTATTTTTGCATTTTCTTCTTTTTTTTTTTCTACTGTTTAATCATTTATATTGTCCATACAGTTCTTACAGATTGCAGTTGTAATTATATTTTAAGATTCTCAACCTAAACAAAACATAATAACAAGTACAACAAGTACTAATCTGCAAATTATTTGCACGTTGTTTGTATTGTAAACATTGCTGATGACAAAATAATTTAAAATAATTTTTGATCATAGAGTTTCAAAATTTGACTGGATAAAATTTAATTCAATGTAGAAATGTGAATATACTGCTAATTATTGCTAATTTGATCTTTTTGTTTTTAAGTCTTTAACTAACTGATTGCAATGACCCGGGACAATATATTGTCACCTAAATTTCTTGGTGAAGAATCAGGGAGACCTGTTGGAACATGATCTAAATGAAAATGTGTTTTTTATGTAAAGCAGAGCAGGAAATATGATTTTGGGGGCATGTGCAGCTGCTTATTGATGAAAATATGTACCAAACCCTTCCAATAACATGTTTGCGGAACATATTAAAGCTAATACCCCTAATAACTGTGCAGTGTTAACTAATTCTACCTAAGGATAACGTGAAATATCAGCGGCCATAGATTTCAGTGCAAATCATAGTCAGGAAAGTGCATTTCTAAATCTGCGCACCAGTTTTAGGAGATAATTACAAAGCCCCTGAACACATTATTGACCCCATCGTTGCACAGGGATATTAGGGGGAACCAGGGAAAATGTCTCAAGCTAAAAAATGTCCACTTCTGGCCTAAAAAATACACTTTCCTAACTATATTTTAATTTTTATTTATGAATTTGTTTTTTGGGCGATAACTTGGCGATACTGTGCTCAGGAGTTTGGCAATTAAATTTGGTGGATTTGGTTTGGTCCTATACACTTAAATTATGTTTAAGGAAACAAAGGAGCCCGTGATTTCCCTGTCTTTCCTTTGTTACTTTTGTGATGATTTCACATCCAGAGGCTTTGTAATTAACTCACAAAGCCAGAAATGTCAATTCACAAAAATTGTTCTAATGCCAAAGCAATTTCATGAAAATTGCCTAATCATGTAGAAACAATTAGACTGATTTACTAAAGGGGTTTATTCTGTATACTTAGCAAATTGGATTATCACTCTGTAGGGGATAAGCCATTAAGCCTAATAAACGTAGTGGAAATTCGCCACCATGTTTCTTTTTTTTTCCTCCTAGAGATAATCTTTGCCCATCTTGATTGGAAGTATCAGGGTACTAGCGAGTGGGCTTTCATTTATCCCTGACACACACAAAAGAAGCCGGGATTGCTTGGGTTTTCTTGGGCAACCAAAGCTGACTTTGCTTATGCACAGCTCAGCTTTGTTGGCAGAAACACGAAGCAACAGGGACATCGCCTGTCCTTTTCTGCAATAATGACCTGCAAGGTTGGGCATTTGTTTCACTGAGCTCAACTGCTTTTACATCAACTACGGTCCTTCAAAGATGCAACAGGGCAATAATGGAATTTAATTCTAATAGATTTCAGTCTTAACACAAAAATCCCTCCCTTCCCCTTTATATAATGTAATCATAGCAGCTGATGTAAGCAGGGGATCTGCAAGGTAACTCTTATTAGGAATATAATAGGAGGCAACTGGAGACAGGGCAATGAACAATTTGACAGAGACTAATGTTTTGCTGGGAATAAGAAATTAAAACCAGATATAGTAACATTAAAGGAACTAAATACCAAACTTACTCAAAAAAGAAAGTGAGCGAGTAGCTCCTTATTGCAGAAGGAACAAGCTAAAAATCATGCCAAAATCAAACTAATTTTAAAATTGTCTCTGATACCTAATATATACCTATGAACCAAATCCAAACCATTATGTACATATGAATTTTATTACATTATTTTAAAATTAGCCTTTAACCTGGACACTAAACCTTGACACTAAACCTTAAACTCTTAAAAAAAATGTCTGGTATTGTTGGTGCTAACTTACACCCATATATTACTTAATAACCACCACCAACTGATATCCACTGTTCTTGTAGAGTCATCAGAAAATAGGTGCAGTTACATGTAAAACTGAATTAGTTCTGCCCAAATACTTGGACAAGAGACTCAACTGCTTACTCCCCCTGAAATTTCTTGGCTGTCATGATCCAGCAGAAAGGAAATCCCAGTGACATCATGTGGGATCCGGCAACAGGCTCATAGCACATAGAATCTTATGAAAAGTATAGTATAGACCAGTGGACGCCAACCTTTTGGATGTCATGTACCTCTGGACCGCGCATGTGTGGGGAGTCGCGTGTCCCTCAACGGAGAAGAAACTTCCCCCAGCGTCACATCATGATGCCAGAACCCACCCACTATCCCATGGCGGGTCTGAGCCTGAGATCCATATGGGAGACATGGTCCTTGGCTCTGGCCAGTGCAGTCCCCCAGCAAAGTTCTTCTCCTGACCCCGCTGGGGGGCGGTCAGGCCAGAGCCGCGGACCACCAAAATTTTCAATTGGCAACCGCTGATATAGGCTGTATCTGTACATGCAGTAGAGATTTAGTATTTATAAATATACTAAAAGAAAATGCCCAATGCTCACATAATTCCTGCACCAGTACAGGTACATGTATTGTACCTATTATCTTTAAAGAATAATGCACATATTGTGTGATCCTAGGTCTCCTATAGGTAAGTAATGAAAATAAAAGCTGACACCAGGTAGCAATTGTTACAAGACAATGTGAACTAAAAGAATCAGCAAAGTATTGCATATATTGTTTGGTATTACTATTGTATGTCTTTACAATTGACACTTTAATTCAATCTTCAATAACATTGTTCATACATCATACTAGGCACTCAGCCAGTCTTGACACCATGTAGCTGAAGGCTGCCTATTGAAACGAGTTCAATGGTGTGATCTTTGAAAGATATGCAGTGATTGTATCCTGAAAAACTATACATAGTAAAGCATCTCATTTTATGTGCAAATAAAGGCAGCACGAAACCTATACAAGTTTTTACTAATCAGAAGTGCATGAATATAAAACAAGTGAGTACATTCTATTGTTTTTTTGGGGGGAATGTCCGTGATCTCTGCAATTCACTCTTTCCTTTATCCAGTATTAATACTAATACCAAAATAGCAAAGGAGTGAAGAATCAAACAAGAAAACTGAACACATATGGTATACTCTAAGCTGCAAATTTGGAGGGGTGCCAGAGGGTGGTAGCAGCAAGTATTTATGAAAGTGTTTTTATTTCAATTCATATGTTTTTTAGTAACTATAGATAAAGCAGTGAATGTGTCAGTTACCTAATATTCATCTGTATATGTTTTAATATACAGCATATAGTCAATGAATTAACACACCATCAGGAAATGTTTGATAAATTTGTTGTTTTATACCAAAATAATTCTTCTTTATGCCCAATGTAAATCTTCATACCTTTAAAGTATACTGAAATGCATGTATGTAACCCACTTTATGCCATGCACCAAAAGTTGAACCTGACCTTATTTTCTGACTTAGCACATTATAATACACCATAGTTGTTTTTGGGGTGCTATTTACAATTAGAGGAATTACAATATACTACTGTGTGCACACTTTAGGATCCTGTGTTGCCACAATTTAAAGGTGTAAAGCCAGTCATGTATTATTTGTTGGTGTGATATAGACAGGCTTTACAATATATCTAGAGATGAGCAAAAGTCCTAATGTGTCTGAAAATTGCTCATTCTCACATGCTCATTCCAAATATAACTTTTTCTATATGATTCAGATTGTTTATCCTAAACCTTTCTATGTGACGTGACATAAGAACTTACAGCAGTTGCCATGTTTATTCTAGTCTTATCTCCCTGCTGTGTCTCTCCGGTTCCAAGCGCTTAGCTTGCCCACAACACTTTCATCTGATTTAGGGGTCAGGATCAAGCAATTTCACATGGCTCCCAGTGGCTGGTACCTGGCGAGCCACTCCATCACTCTCACCGCAGCAATGGCACTTAAAGAACCAGCATCTGCTCATTCAGCATGGTACCACTAACTGCTGCGCCCAGTGATCCTCTTTGGGAATGTGGCTGTATGTAGCGGTTCCCTAATATGAGGAAGTGGTAAATGCGCTCCATATCTCATAGCCAGTGTGCATAAAGACTTACCATGGGTAAATTGGTGTGTGGGAATGGGGAGAGGGGTCCTGTGATTCATGAGCTGTTGTTCGCGTGGTGGGAAACTGCCAGTAACACTTTTTCCTGTAACAGACATTTCCTTGTGTTCTGTTACATGATTCTGTGGGTTTTGGAATGGACAACTAAAATAAAGTTACCAGGTGGTCTATATAGTATTCAGCAGCGGCAACTTCAGCCTCAAAAGCTTGGCACCTAGTGCAAACTACCTCTATGCTTCCTAGGTAGGCCAATGATTTTTAAAACTCTTTTTTCCAAAGACAACTGCTGCTGCAGCTTCCAACGCTTGTTGCATGGAAGTCATAATGTGCAAGAAAAATAGTATTGCTTACAGAACATGGGCTGCCCCTAGGAATGCAAAAGAAAAGGTGGGACTGGAGCTTTAAAAAAGTGCATAATGTAAGTTTAGGAAAGCTATGCTTCCAAATCTCCGGCTGATTGATTTAATCTAAAGGTTAAACTGAAACAAGAGAATTGTCAGCACATGCAGAATATGCCCTGAAACATAATGGCAATGCAAAATGGCAATTGCAAAATATACTGTTCAAATATGCACACCTAGATATTCTGAAAACTGGCCCAGAATAAAAATCATCCTTCTGAAACATAAACCTGTCTATGAAGTATTGTGTTAGAAATCACACAACCCTAACCATAGGTTGTCAGATACAAGTAATTCCAGCTAGTATTCTCCAATTTGTCTACATTGTCAGCTACCTGGTGCACTAGTCATTAGATTCCTGGAAACATGAAATGCAGCAGAGTGTGGATGATAAGCTCCACAGAACATATGGATTGGAAGAAACAGTAATTAAACCTGCTCCCTCCCCTCAGCCTGTTTGTCCTTTTCTTTCCCTGAGATCTCCTCTCCGTTACATGAAATTTCTATATTTTGTGTTCAGGCATACAATAGTAAATGGCTCAAATTTACTGTAATAACAATACATTCAGCTGTGCTGTTTCATAGGATGTCTCTTTGGGTTGTCGTGTTCACATTGAATCAGAGGATAAAAACAAACTGTGCATACAACATTAGGCTCATGCCTATCCCACATTCCCCATGAACACTCTGATGTTGTTCAAAAGGGGAATTCTGGGCTACATTATTTATTTCCAGTATAGTTTATTTATTTAGTAACTTTGTATTATACTGGACACATATTCTCCAGCTGTTGTACCCAACCATCAATGTGATCTTTCATTCAGGACTAAAGTTGCATGCAGTGACTCTTCCCTGTTCAAAGAAGCCCAAGGCTGAAGACTGAAATAAAGAAAACAGAAAGCCACTTAAAAAGATGCAAAAGAAAAGTAAATAGAATAAAAACAACCTTATCAGAGTGTTAGACATTGAAGAATCTTTGCTTTGCCAACCACTGGTACATAATGCCTAGGGGAACATAGATACAGGTAATCACAGGACCAGTATATAGATATGACTTGCCTTTGCAAGTTCTTGATTTCCACTGTACCAAAGCCAAATCAGGAATGAAAGCTGTTTTAAAGAACATTATAATGCAGTTCTCCAAAATGTAAATGTTCTCCATAATGCTTGCATTTTCCACCATATTTAGATTTAAAAACAAAGACTTTTTGGAAACATGGAAAATGGGAATGAAGTGGCATTTGGATTTAATTAACAGGTAAAATTTATTCTTCGACAATAAAACCACAAGAAAGAGTTCTTCTATATTTTTATAGTCTATATTTTGTTTTAACATTTGTACAAGATTAGCACAACACAACAATCACCCCCTTGACTAACCATCTCTACATGTTTCATGGAATTCAAATCTATCTCAATATTTGACGCAAATTATTCCACTCTTTCCCCCTCCCACATAATCTTGTGCCTATAAAGAAGATTGCGTTTAATTCTTTAGTTTAGTACATTTCAATAGCATGCAAAAAAAGCCATTATTTTTGTTTTTTATGCTCCAACCTTTTCTCTACCTGTTTAATATGGGAGAACCTTTGAAATAACTTTCAGGTCTCCAGGGAAAAAATTATTACTACATCTTCAGTTTATAGTATATAATCCTCAGCCTTTATAGCATGATTGTCAGTAGGAAGATTACTCCTACATTTCTGGCTAGTGGGAAGAATGTCTTAACCTGAAAGGTACAAATTACTCATTGCTCAAGGAACCCCTAGCCACCTCTGGAGGATCCCTAAGGTTCTACAGAACCCTGGTTGAGAAGCACCAGTCTAGAAACTTAAGTTGTTGTGCTCCACCTACCTCGTATTCACTACAAGCACTCAATTGACACTGTTAAAATTGCTTATTAAATAAACCCTCTTTACTAATGGTAACTAATTGTAAAGATTAGTTATAATTACAATTTTTTAAATTAAAGATGAATAAGAATTATTAAAAAAATACCAAGATAACACAATAGAATAAAGATTAGTACCAGGAATATGTGAAAACCTTCCTTACATTTCTGGAGGTGACTTTTCAGACCAAAAAACAAACATTGTTAGTATGGGTCAATTGCACAATTTAAATCACTGCCACATCCCTTATATGTCCAATGACAAAGGATAAAGAAAACAACAAATGGGACTTTAATTCACCCCAGCATTGAAAGCCTCTTTAAAATGAAAGCAAACTTTAACAAATAAATCCATGAATTATTATATTTTCCAAACATATAAAACATCAAGCATTGGTACAATACAGAGTGGTCCCAAAAAGAGTTTCTCACTCAACGCATTTTGATGACTTTTTGTTTCCTCTGGAGTTTTACTTGAGACCTGTACCATCATTATCCTTGTGTTACTTTTCAAATTCAAGATGCATCATATGCTCCCTTTATATTAACCTGTGGTCCAAGCCCATGAACGAAACAGCAGAAGGGTGTGTTAAATGTGCCATCTACCTATTGTTGAACCTCCATATGTACATTGGTCAGATTAAAAGTTTCATCCATCCTTAAAAATGATCCTCAGCTATATCCACCTAATATTGGGGTGCCATTAAGGTCCAATTTTTTCTTTTCTCTGACTTTTCAGACCAGTTGGGGTATAACAAGGAGAAAAGATAAAAGGAATCATATTTTTTTCTTTTTCATAATCATTAGAATGATAATATGTTATATGACCATATTTTTTCCAACTATGTAGAATACAGTGCGTCAGCACATTGCCCTATAATTAGAACTGTATCTGTATATCATTTGGCAGAATTACATATGATAATTTATTTATTGTGAGTATTTTGGCTGCAGGGAATTGCTATTGTATTGCTATTGCTATTGTATCAAAGCTATTGTATATTGTATCAAAGTATGTGACACTCATTCAAGGGGTGCTAGTAGCCCTTGCTGAGAAAAAAAATGAGCTTTCTAATGGTATTTAGCATTGGGGTAAAACATGTCAGAGGAGGAGGTCCAAAACAAAGACTATGTTTTGCTATAAGGAACAATAAAGTTTTTACATTTGGTAGATATAGCGTTAACCACCTAGCCGTTAAGCCCGACCTTCGTTCGGGCAAAAAAAAAAACGGCTAGGATGGTTAACCCCGAGATTTTTCCCATCCATACTTACCTGGTCCCCCTGTGCTCATCCAGCGCCGTTTTCGTATTCCAGCGTCGTCCTCCGTCCAGCGTCGTCCGTCGATCTCCCTCTCCAGCGTCGGGTGCCAGCGGGACTGGTAAGATGCCGGCCGACATCTTGTGTACTGCCGCCCGGCATCTTACCTGGTCCCGCTGATTGTCCCACGTCCTTCTCCGGATGATCTCTGAAGGGAGAAGCCGTCCGGCGGAGAAAAAAAAAACCGGACGGCTCCTCCCTGCGTGCGTGATGACGTCGGCGCGTGTGCAGGAAATTCAAATAGAAACTCATTCATTCATTTTGTATTGGATTCAATACAAACTCCTGTATTCAAACCAATACAAAATAATTCAAATAAATACAAAGTGTGTAATTGGTAAATTCAAACTGTCATTTTGTATTGGATTGGATACAAACTCCCGTATCCAATCTAATACAAAAAATTAAAAAAAAATAAAATAAAAGTAAATAACTTGGAAATTCAAATTTATATTTTGTATTTGATTGGATACAAACTTGCGTATCCAATCCAATACAAAATAATATAAAATTAATACAAAGTACATAACTGGTAAATTCAAACGCTCATTTTGTATTGGATTGAATACAAACTCCTGTATCCAATCCAATACAAAAAAATAAAAAAATAAATAAAATAAAAGTAAATAACATGGAAATTCAAATTCTTATTTTGTATTGGATTGGATACAAACTCCCGTATCCAATCAATACAAAATAATTCAAAACAAACCCCAATAAATACAGAATCAAAGTTTTAAAAATTGCCACTTATTCCCTGGATGGCTAGTGTGTAACACTGTGTCTTATCTTACCTTTGCTGATCTTCGCCTAATTTTGACCATTTGCTGCCTGCTTTGACCTCTGCCTGGACTCCGACATCTCTGCCTGCCGCCTGCCCTGACCTCTGCCTGGACTCTGACATCTCCGCCTGCTTTGACCTCTGCTTGGACTCTGACATCTCTGCCTGTACCTGGACATCACCGCCTGCTTGACCCCCCCTGCCATGGCTTCAAGCTTTGTTTATGTAGTCATGTTTAAGCTGATTTTTGTGTTTTTCCTTTAATTTTATTAAAAGTAATTTTTTTTTTTTTAAATGATTGTGTGTTTCAAACATGTTTTTTATTAATAATATCTACTAGAACCCCTGTTCGGACATATTTCTGTAAGTTACGGTCTACAATTTAAAAAAAAAATTTCATGAAAAACAGTGGATCACTTTTGGTACAGAAATCTAGACCTCAGTGTAACGCTCAGGAGGTTAATACTGATGGATTATTATTGTCACGTTGGATCCAATGCCAAGTGTTAAAGGTGGGATTTTGGAATTTTATTTTGGAGGTTATATAACCTTTACTTATCTAAAATAGAAAAGGTGGTTTCAGCCCTTAAACAAATTGATTTTTACATTTAGGAATATTAGGATCTTTATATTTCCTTATGTCTTATATATAGTAATTTATGATGTGTGACAATATCAAAAGCTTTGCTGATATTTAAACAGACATCATTCAAAACACTGGTCCCGGAATGTACTAATATCCTAACAAAAATGAAGTAAATGTGTTTGGTGTGATTGATATCTTATAAAGCAATGCTGACATTTGTTGATAATATTATTGTCAAAAAGGTAATCATTTATATCATCCATTATGACTTCTTCAGATATATTCCCATGGCAGATGTCAAACTTACTTCTCTATAATTAGATGTCTCAGATGTTATTGCCATCCTGAACAAAGTCGCCATTTCTGTTTATATACCATCTAATGTTACCAAGTAAAGTTAAACTGAATTTGTAAATAATGAATATCAGCTCCCCCCAAAATGTATATTTTACTTTCAGATTGTGGATGGCAGTTTTTCAGAGGTCTCTCTGCCAAATTTTGTTCTTCATCCACAGCTGATTCTATTTCAGGCCATTTTTCATTTCTGAAACTCACTTACTGGTTAAGCTATATGTCAATTTTTTACAAATAACACAGAAGAAAACAGATAACTTGCCCTGTTTTAACAACAGTTAGAGAACACCATACTGCTATGGGGCTGGGAATTACTGCACAATTTTGTGATCCTAATACAATTGTTATAAAAATATTTAGTATTATAAAAAATGTGAGGTATTGGCTTTTAGACAAAGACTTGACAGGCAAGGGGGCTTATAGGTCCCTTTCAGACTATGCATTGTAGCAATGTGTGGTAAAAGAACAAAAGCATTGTAAACTATCTACATTGCACTCTACCACAATGCCTGGTAAACCATAGACTATGGATTACAGAGTTCAGCATCATAAAAATGTGTGTTTGTGGTGGTCAAATAAATTTACTACCCTAATGCAATGTATAGACAATTTCATATGTACCCAATTTACATACTGTACAAGTATTTATTGCTTAAATTTGTATTCCAACCACCAGTATATGGAATATTGTATATGGATTAATTTTCCAACCTCCAGGCATGTGCATATGCAGCGCAATTCAACAAGCATTTATAACTTGAATCTGTATTCCAAGCTTTGGTGTATACAACCAATTTTAGTCTCCTTGAATAATAGCCATGAACACCTGATCTTCTTCCAATATGGTAAGGCACATTTTTTATTTTCACATTTTTATTTTCAGCATGCGATGCTGAGCTTGAATATATTTGGATACTGAAGATTACATTCTGCAATACTTCTCAGTGTCCCTGATTTAAAACAATAGTACCTTATTAGGAATTGTTGTCCCTTCTATGCCACTTAATTGTTCCTCTGTTTGATCTGATGTATTAACTTCTACATAAGATGTTATAGTTAACTATTAAAATGGTATATTACATTCAAAATTTCACCTCTAAAATATTGCCTTTGTAATTTTGTAAAAGCCAAAGAAAAATAAGTGGTAATTGTGAAATCAATAACTTTTGGCCAATAATTCTTTATGATCTTCATTATATATACTTTTATAATAAAAGGTATCTCCCTATTTCATCTCAGAAGATTGGGAGTTAAGCCCTTGTTACTACATTTGTGTATATTCTTTGTAGTCTGTGCACCAACAATCACTCAGATTGCTAATAAATGAGAACAGTATTTGCTTAGTCGTGTGGCATCTGTGTGTGATCGAACATACATGCATATCCATTAAACTATTCAATAAGAAAGTATGTAAATCAGCTTTTGCTCATGATTTATACATTTTCTAGTTAAATCCAAATCCAAACCGGGAGCATATATACAGCTCCATAACCGAGGTGATTGCAAAGCAATATAATGTGCAATTACCCAGAATCCTTTAGTGTCACAGAAGCACAGTGTGTTCTTTTGTGCTACAGAGACTTCTATTGTGGGTTGCTTGTTCTTTCCTATTAATGTAATTTTCTTTAGACATGTTTTATCTCTTCTATAATGAGCTAGGTTGTTCATTGTTTACCACAATAATCTGTGCTTTCTGTGTAAAATCAACTGCATACTGTATTTTTCCATAAATGTCTAACTACTTTCTCTATTATAGGCATAAAGCCTTCCCTTGAACTTTTATAAACATCAGCTGCAAGTCAAAGATGTACCTTTGCTCCACAGCCCACCTAGGCAGGTATTGATGTACATATTGCTATGACCTTTTAGGTGCTATAGCATTAGCACAATGTATGCTCATTTTCTGAATTGTATTTCTTTTTACTTGTGTGCGGTCTTTAGAGATAAGAGAATAGTATAATGGAAGGTATTTGCCTATGTTTATCAAATTGTATTTTGACAACAATAAGGTATTATCCATTCATAAATCCATAATTGTTGACTTACAAAAAGTAAAACACTGCCCAACCCCCCACATAGCCACCATTAGTGGCGGACGTAGCCAGCAGTGGGCCCCTGTGCAGAATTGAAATACCACTGAATATTGTGCATGCCTTAAAGGAGCATGAGTCTGAAAATATATACTGCACATAGTCTGCTTTGTGACAATCAGGGCAATACAAAAAAACAACACAGTGTGCAAAGCAACACAGTGTGTAGCAGCAAGGGAAAGTAAGGGCCGCTTACATTGCTGCTTAATGGAAGGGAAAAAAATTCCCTGTTGTCAATGGTGGGGTAAAAATGGCCTGAGATCATTAGTAATGAATGTCCAGGGTAATAAAAAATGCCCAGGTATCAGTGCGAAGAAACAAGGCCCAGTGCTGGCAGTCAGGGGAAGAAAAATACTTGGTATAGTGGAAGAAAATATGCCCAGGATCAGTGGTTGGGGAAAAGAAATACTTGGTGCAGTACGAGGAACAATGTCCAGTGATGGTGATCAGGGGAAGAAAAGTAACCAGAATATAGTGGGGGGAACAAGAGTTGCAATGGAGTTAGAGGAAAAGTATCATACTTAGACAGGCTGGAATTAAAACGGTGAGGGGTGCAATATCCATGCTCAGGGCATATTTAGGAAGATTTAACATGCTTTAAAAGGAATGGGGGAAAACACAATTGGACTGTAAGAAAACAATACTGCTCTTTAAGAGAATGGGGATAATGGTACCCAGCAGGAGTAAGCAACAGTGCCCAGTAGTAGTGCTATTAACATTGGTGTCACTAGAAACACTTATCTTGCTATGACGTCTACTTTGCTGCTTTCTCCTTCCTTAGCTGAAAGGACTAACAAGGATATGTTGGGCTAGAAATTATTCCATACACAGATTCTACAGACAGCAAAAGAGCACAGAAACACAGCACATATCTGCAGGAAGCCAGGACTGTGTTTTAAACTCAGAAAATTCCCATGCATTCACAAAACAAAAAAAAATATGAATTATAATGTACCAGTGGAAAACTTATGTTTTACTTAAAAGATTACTAGTTTTGATAAAATTTAAATACAAATGGCAAAGGAAGGAATTGGAAAAAGTGAGAAAAAATGAGAAAAGTTTGGGCTTAGCATATCTTCAAATAGTGGTGGAGTTTAAAATTCTACCCAAGGAATTGAGCCCTATAGGGTAACCTAGTGCGGGCACGGAATGTGTAAATGAGTGTATGCATGTCATTTCAGATAACAAAATACCCTTTAAATTTTTGTTGATTAATCTATACCAATATTGCATCTTGAATCTATTTACAGTGTATCCCTATATATATTTAAGAGACGATATATTTTTTAAACAATCACATTTATTATTACTATGTGGGAAGCATATCCGACATAGTATTAGCATATAAAGATAGCATATAGGATAGCATATAAAACTCTGTGTGGTCTCAGTAAACTGTAGTGCATGCTGGGGAGACACCTTCTGGCCACAGTCCTTCAGACATTCATGCTGGAGCTCTGCCTGGTCATGCAAAAACAACTGGAAAACTGTGCAGTTCAAATTTTAGAACATACACTCACTTTTGATGGACATTTTCCAGTACATCATGTTATTATCGTAATTAATTTTGGTAATTATGTACAAAGAGGAATGATCTAGATTGTCAGACTGACAAATGCCACAAAAGACTGATATAATTTAAATTGGGTATGCTTCAAGACGATCATACATTTTATCTCCAAGATACAAATTATGTACATTAAAATAGAACCAACACAAAGAAATCTTAAAAATGGTTTGGCTTTACATGCTAAAACACAAGCTACAGAAATAAAAAGTCTTATCTTATTTGGGGATGTATTCAATCTTCTCATCAGTACAAAAACAAATTTACATGACTAATCTGAAACTTCCTGCACAGCCTGTGACAGTTATTAAAATTGACAAAGACTAAAGTAATGAAATACAAATCCTTCACGGTTTCCTAAATATTTTATAAAAGATCCACCTGATCTTAAAATGTATTATTTATTTTAGGTTTTTAAAGTGGAACTACACTAAAATGTTAAAGAGCATGTTCAAAAATACTAAAATTTACCTTTACTTCCTGTTAAGAAGTAGAGGTTAGGTGCAAGGCACTGGATATCTTCAATCAGTAGGCATTCTCAGTCAGGTCTAAAGCTGTATAGAAGGTTTGATTCTTTTTAGGTACTGTAGCTCTCCCTGGAAAAGCAGCCAAATATCATCTGTTTGCTTGAGTAGAGACTGGATTTCTAAGGTGGAAAGAACTGAAAATAAAACAAAAAAAGTCCCGTTTCAATTTTATTCAATTTGGCATATCATAAAAATCCAAGAAACCTTAAATAAATTTCCTCAAATAATCTGCAATTTTTTGGAAAATCTTTTCAATTCTGGACTAGATCTGTTCCTGGATCACCAAGGTTCACCCATGATAGTCAATCTTCCTAAACCAGGGCCACTAAATTAAAGAGATCCTAAGAGACAATAAATATGATTGCTCCAGATGCTGCTTAAGGCATATGTCCTTCCAAAAAATGTTTTGTTTTCTTTAGATCAGGGAAGGGGTACAATCTATCTCTTATATAATACTGTCTGTACCCTGCTAAAGAGATTTTCCTTCACTTCCTGACCTAAAGATGCAACAGGAATCTGCCACATCCGCCACTGGATTTAAACATCAGGTTTGAGAAACATCAAGATTGTTCATTAAACCCTTCGACTCTGGGTACATTTGGTTAAGTTGCCAATTACCAATATATTCCCTCCTGACTCTCTACAGTAGTCAGACACATTTCCTGAATAAAAACATTAATCTTAGCCTTTTTTTTAAATAATTTTTAAAATTAAAAAAATATATAATATGCTATTATTTTATACTGTGAAATAAATTTTCATGAAAGACAATGTACTGTTTTTAGACATATAAATCCACTGTATTGCATTCAATACAATTATTTGCATTGATTGCAATACAAATAGATTTGAAATTCCCGCCGCGCCCCCATTGCAATGGCCACACGTACCGACTTCACCGGGAACTCCCAGTGACTTATCAGATGCAGAGGACGCTGGTCGGAGGAAGTGAGGAGACAGGGATTGTGAAGAACGACGCAGGTAAGGCTCTATTTACTATTGTTTTACAATGTTTTAGCTACCCCAAGTCTGACTTGCGGTTGCGTCCTCTTTCAGCATAATTTTTTTACCTCGAGTCACACTCAAGGTTACCACTGGGGAGGTTAAAAAGAAAGTTTTTTCCCATAAGATGGATGTGAAATATTTGCTATTAACAATTCAGGTTTAACAGTCTTGCTGCTGGATCAATTGCTTTTTTATAACTGTTTATGAAACCTATATTTTCAGTAAAACAAAAACACTCAAATACAATAGACTTCATTAACAAATCAGGGAGTCAGATATGCCCTCGTGTGAATTTTTTAAGACCATGGGTCTGATTAAATAGAGCTCCCCAAGACTGGAAAAGATACACTTTCATTAGTAAACGTTGGTAATCCATCAAACCTGGAATACATCTCATACAGGATTGAAAACATTTGCTAACAAATAGCAAATGATGTTTATGAAATCTATGCCAGGTTTGCTGGATCTCCCAGTGATCTTTTCCAAAGTTTTAATAAATCAGACCCCATATGTTTCAATGGTAGTAATTGATTACACCCAGGCAATGCCAAATTTCCTGTTTTATAAATGGAGCTCAAAACATTGAAGCACACAGCATAGATGATCTATATATATAAAATGCCTATTTTTTTCTAACTGAATGTCCCTACCTTATTTGTGTGTGCCAATATAAGCACAAACCATAGGCTGGTCATCCTAAATTGTATTTACCTTGTGGTACTCTGGTGGTGTTTCTAATTTTGTGCCATTATTTTTCTTTTGCTGCTACTGTTGGAATTGGTTAAAAGAAGGAATAGTAGGCATTCTATATGACCATCTTAAAATGCAAAGGCTCTTGCCCAAAGTTCTCTAAGTATTCACTATGTTTATTTGGTCACAGATGTACAAATACTGTAATGAAAAGAAATGTCAACACTTCCTAATTTTGTTTATGAATCTACATGTATTAAGTGACTCTAATTTCATACATTTACTCTATTAATAAAATCCATTAGGCTTTACAAGTCTAAAACATTCTTAGCAGCTGCTGTTTACGTAAGCATCTACAAGGTCAGCTAATTGATGTAGATTTTATATTAGATGCTAGTTTATTATGCAAAACATTTTAAATGTCATGGTAAAATACTTGTCATTTTATATGTAAAGCGTTTGATGTAACTGACTGTACCTGAACTTTCTATGTTTCTCTTTTATCAAAGTTTACTGAACCTAGCAAGGTCTACTTAATTATTTAGGTCCTCATTTTCCTGTACAATGTCCCACATCCCACATGTGAAATGTAAATTATTGTGGGGATGTACAATTAGGTCCATAAATATTTGGACAGAGAAAACTTTCTTCTAATTTTGGTTCTGTACATTACAACTCAGATACAGTTGAACTTCAGACTTTCAGCTTTAGTTTAGTGGGATGAACAAAAAGATTGCATAAAAATGTGTGGAACTAAATCACAATCACTTCACTTCAGGGTCTCAAACAAAATTGGACAAAATAAAAAGCTGAAAATAAAATGTTCATATCTAATACTTGGTTGAAAACCCTTTGCTGGCAATGACAGCCTGTAGTCTCTAACTCATGGACATCACCAGATGCTGGTTTCCTCCTTATTAATGCCCTGCCAGGCCTTTACTGCAGCGGCTTTCAGTTGCTGTTTGTTTGTTGCCTTTCTGTCCGAAGTTTAGTCTTCAACAAGTGAAATGCATGCTCAGTTGGGTTCAGATCAGGTCACTGACTTGGCCATTCAAGAATTTTCCACTTCTTTGCTTTAATAAACTCCTGGGTTGCTTTGGTTGTATGTTTTGGGTCATTGTCTATCTGTATTATGAAACGCCTCCCAATCAATGTGACTGCATTTAGTTGGATTTGAGCAGACAGTATGTCTCTGAACACCTCAGAGTTCATTCGGCTGCTTCTGTCCTGTGTCACATCATGGATAAGCACTAGTGTCCCAGTGCCATGGCAGCCTTGCACGTCCAAGCCATTACACTGCCTCCGCCATGTTTTACAGATGATGTGCTATGCTTTGGATCATGAGTTGTTCCACGCCTTCTCCATACTTTTTTCCTGCCATCATTCTGGTAAAGGTTGATCTTGGTTTCACCTGTCCACAGAATGTTTGTCCAGAACTGTGCTGGCTTTTTTAGTTGTTTTTGAGCAAATTCCAATCTAGCCTTTCTATTCTTGAGGCTTATGAGTGGGTTGCACCTTGCAGTGCACCCTCCATATTTACTTTCATGGAGTCTTCTCTTTATGGTAGACTTGGATATCGATACCCCTACTTCCTGGAGAGTGTTGTTCACTTGGTTGACTGTTGTGAATGGGTTTCTCTTCACCATGGAAATGATTCTGCGATCATACACCACTGTTGTCTTCCATGGACGTCCAGGTATTTTGGCGTTGCTGAGTTCACTAGTGCTTTATTTCTTTCTCATGATGTACCAAACTGTAGATTTTGCCACTCCAAATATTGTAGCAATTTCTTGGATTTTTTTTTCTTTTTTTCAAATCAACTCCAGGCCTTTTATCTGCTTAATTGATAATGACATAACAAAGGAATTGCCCACACCAGCCCATGAAATAGCCTTTGAGTCAATTTTCCAATTACTTTTGGGCCCCTGAAATGAAGTGATTGTGTAAAAAAAAAGGCGTTAGTTCCTCACAATTTATGCAATCATTTTGTTCAATCCACTGAATTAAAGCTGAAAGTCTGCAGTTCAACTCCATCTGAGTTGGTTTTTTTTAAAATTATTTGTGGTAATGTACAGAACCCAAAATTAGAAAAAAGTTGTTTCTGTCCAAATATTTATAGACCTAACTGTATGTAAGTGGTACAAGGAATGTTCTAAAATATAGTTGACAATCAATGCCACAATGTCACCCACCCACACAAGGAAGCATGACATAAGCATTATTGTTTATTTATAATACATTTTAGTAAATTTGAAGGTAATCAAATAAGTAAAAAAAAACAAAAAAAAAAAACAGTAAATTATTGTGAAAGGCAAAAAAGAAGTACAGGGGAGAAATCCCAATACATCAGAGCAGGTATTAAGATGATGCAGGTAATTCATATAGATTATAAGATATTGCAAAAGTAAGCAACCGCGTATATCTGATGAAAATAAATAAACTGAACATTTCGTAGGGAAAACTAGACAAGAGAGCAAGGGGGTAAATTCAGGAAGGTCAAGAGAGTCAACTTAGTGTAAAAGAATGTAAAAGAAAAGGATAATGAAAGGAAAAGAGAAAGATAAGAGAAATGAGGTGGAAGAAGAGGGGTGCCAGGAAGGGCAAAAAGAGGAAAGGGAAGAAAGGGAGGATGACTGATATGAAGGAAAATGCCACACTAGGGGTATCAAATTTAAGTCAATGTCTGAGAAAATGTTGGTCTGTAGGGGAAGGGAGAAATTGTTGAATGCAAAACCTTTAATTGGGATATTTGTTTTTCATTAAACAAGGTGCAGGAGACATGGATATGAACCTCAGAGAATTTTATAAAGAGTTTTCCATGTACCCGCAATAAATTGTCACATGTAGGAATGTATTGCAGGAGACGGATTTGGATAATAGTGAGTGATGTAGGTCTAAAATTTCCTTAAGCCAACCAGGAAGAGTAAAGTTAAAGAGGGAAGGGAAAATACTTTGGTCCAAAATTGGGAAGCTACAACACAATCCCACCAGGTATGCTTGTTGGCCACAGCTCCTAACACATAACCCTGAAATAACTGGAAAAAATCTAGCTCATGTGGCAGCATGGCACTGTTATGATCTCCAAAATACAATGACATATAATGGGAATGAGTGAAGTAGGTCAACCTAGTCAAAATTCAAGTCCAAGTGACATAAGTCAAATTTTACAATGAAATTCAGTTCCCTATTGAATTCAATGTTTGGCATTTATTTGACTATATTCCAATATTAATTTTTGTTTTCAGAAACTTAACTTTACTTTGCAGCAATTCTATGGGTAAGGGTTTAATGGCATAAACCTTAACTCTACTAGAATTTTACAATTTAATTCTATGGAATGAAGTTGGACATTGCTGAAATACATGTCCCTGAAAAAGAAAACATTGAATCCACCTCTCTCCTTCTACTAGAAAAAATGAAAATTCCTCTGTGATTTTGTGTTACCTCCAATGCTGCCCTCAAAGTCAAATATTATTTTTATTCCATTTGTTGAATTTTGTTTTACAATTCAAATTTTGGCAAATCCAATAATCTAGTCCTTAGATAACAAATGATCCTCAACCATTATAGACCAACTCATTTAGCAAACTATAATATTTTCATATTAGACTTCCCTGATGTAGTGTTTATTCCTGTTCCAAGTTTACGTAAGGCTGTGATAGCCAGAAAACTTAGTTACTTGTGTATCTGTCTTATAGATTTAATAAAAATTGTTATGCTGCATACACTACATAGAAAAAATATGGTATTTGTGGGCCTTATAACCTCAGGCGGTTTCTTCACAGAATATATAATCAAAAACCAGTGTAGTTCGATGGTATAGATGCTCTTCTCTATATAAAACAAACATATCAGTCCGGGGTAAAGATTTTTTTCGAATTTGTAAAGCCACTGTATTAAATTTTCAAGGAATTTGGTGCTTTCATATTCAGCAATAACCAAAACTCTTACCATGGGCCCCCGTCTGTCTCTTCCTTTGGTATAACATAAATTAGTATACTGTATATGCGTAAATAGTAAAAGTCAGTTATTTTAAAACAAACAAGTCTGGTGGAATGCCAGATTACATTTCACTAATTACTACAAGCTGTACCATTAACTGGTAGGTAATACTGTCTATCGGTACCTGTAACTAAAACATTCTTTTGTAGCCTGACTAAAGCAGAACTGAACCCTTCCTTAGAAGAATTGTGATCAGGTAAATACAAAAATTACAGAAGGGACAGATGGAGAGATGTCCATTCTGCATTAAAATAACCTTACTAGCCTGATTGCAATTTCTTAACTACACCTTACAGGAACCACCATCTTCCTCTGCTCTTTTCCTGGAGTTGGGACCATCTTAATTGGATGAATGTGCACATGTGAGTTCATTCAGTCTTGACAGCCCAGAAAAAGAAAGTGATCAAGCATGTTTTATTGCTGAAGTGACAATAATGAACATGCCCGATTGCAGATTTTCTTTGCAGAACTATAGTTCTGCTTTAGGCTAATACAAGTTATTTTGTGTTCTATTTTATGTTGACCCATGACTACAATAATGGCTCTCAATAGTTACATAGTTAGTCAGGTTGGAAGAAGGTAAGACCATTAAGTTCAACCAATAGGAAAATAAAAATACTAGAATCCAGCATATTTCAGATAAACCCATGTAGACATAGTTGAGACAGAGGAAGCAATTAGCTAAAAACGGAAAAAATCTTCCCGATTCCATGAGGCAATCGAATGTTCCCTAGGACCAACAGTCCCTGCTGTCATTTCTTTTAAACATTATTACCCAGTTGTATTCTGTGCTTCTAGAAAAGCATCCAGCTTTTTCTTAAAGCAATCTATAGATTGTGCTAAATCTACTTTCTGAGGGAGCCAATTGCATATTTTCACTTTACTGTGAAGAATCCCTTCCTTATCTGGAACTTGAACTTCTTTTTCTCCAGACACAAAGAGTGCCCTCTTGTTCTTTGTAATGATCTCAAAGTGAATAATTGGAAAGAGAGTTCTCTATATGGACCGTTTATATATTTATACAGGGTGATCATATCCCCCCTTAAACGTCTCTTCTCAAAGGAGAATAGATTCAGTTCAGCTAATCTCTCCTCATAGCTGAGCTCCTCCATTCCTTTTATTAGTTTAGTTGCCCTTCTCTGAACTCTCTCCAGATCAGCAATGTTCTTTTTGTGATCTGGTGCCCAAAACTGGACTGCATATTCCAAATGAAGACTGCTTTGTAGAGGCGGGCTATGTGGGCTTGTTTAGCTCCTGGAAACTAAGCTGCCTGCTTGTCATTCAAGTGAAAGTTAAATCAGCAGTCTAGCTGATTTCATGGGTCCTCATAGTGAATGCATGTATAATATAATAGCCTGCACCCTTCATTTCTTGATATTGGTAAATGTTCCTCAACCAAACACCAGCAGAGATAGGGATAGATCAGTGCTCAAATCCACAAAGCTTTTATATAAACGTGACACATGAGGTCCAAAGGGGTGTAAATGCATGTTAACCCTGAGGATACTAAATTTAATCTCTACATAGCAACATGCAGAGGGTAAATGTAATATCTTTAGTGTCATGCAGACATCAACCCCTTATCTCCTCCAGGTCATCAGCGGTACAAGATTTCCAGCAACAAAGTTGTATTGAGATAGTGATTTATTATTTCATGCCAGCAACCACTCTGTGTATTTGGAACAACAGTGAAATACTATTTAATTTACAATCTCTTGTTATATTGTAATTACCAAAGTCAGCTCACATCAGTTACACTGTAATCAAATGTTCCTTCTTCTATGTAAAATGCATTCCAGTTGCATGAGAAACAATACAATTGGGCAACTTTGTAACAGAAAGACAACATTATAATACTACCTCTACAAAAATATGACATTCCTTCCTGATTGTTATCAGAAGGAACAGAAGTTGTTCAATTGATCTGCCAATATTTACCAAGCTTCATCATTTAATATTGATCTACAATTGTTTATGAAATCAGAAATAAATTGTAAAATGTGTAGTGTAAGAAGTGGTGAATGTATGAACCCCTTTGTGAACTGGCAGAAGTAAACATTCTAAAGTACTTTCTATTAGGTGAAAAAATGCACAATGGAAAAAATTAATCTTTCTCTCAATTACTGCCATTTGCAAAGTGCTAAAAGCTGTTAAGGACTACATTAACATTTTGTCAATTTTATTAAATGCTGGGCTTGTATTTATACTGTAATAATAAAAATAAAAATGGGCATTCCATACAAAAAATCTCATTCTGTCTATTTACATCTCCTGTAACTCTTTATTAGAAGTCAGAAAATTACAACTTTTGACTGCCTTTAATATATAATATTAAATAATATATACTTCTTTCCAATGCCTTGGGAAGTTTATGCTAGCCATGCACTACTAGGCACTTTTAATAGATTAGATATTGGATTCAATGAAGACATTGAATCTAACAAAAGTCTATGAAAAACTATGGCACTCTCCATCAAAATGTGACATTGATAAGCAATGCCTGTCATTTGGTTGAATGAGAGTAGTTCGGGTTCAGAGGGCATTACAAGAGGCTAATATTAAGACATGTTTGCGTAGTATTGCCAGTGGTATATGTACATGTAACTGCATTTTATGTAGTTTGAAGGTTGTTACTTTAATCTCTTCTTCCAAAATGGTGGTAGATGTCAGACTGTTAGCAGCAATTCAGCATGTTTGCAGAAAATCAGAATACAGCCAAAACTGATCTGCTTCTTTGTGCTGGGCCAGTAGTAAAAAGTAAACCCCTGGAGCACAAAAAGAGGATAAGTGAAAGGGGGGCAAGGCAGGGAAAAAGGGGGGTTATGGACAGTGAAGGGGTGGAGGAAGTCAGTTAGGGGACTGGTTATGGCCAAGACGTGGGAAGGGCCAAGACATTTCAAGTGTGGGGTGGAGTGAAGGAGTCAGAAAGAGGAACTGGAGGAAGTAGGTCACCCACCCACCCTCCCTGGAATTAGGTGGTCAGGGTGGGTAAGGTCCATGGAGAGATTTCTGGTGGTATGAGGCATGGAGGGGGTAGGAACCCATCACAGGTATGGTGTTCCTCAAGAATGTGTTGATGTTAACCTACGTAAGAAGTATAGAAATTGGGGAGTGGAAGCGATTTTAGCTTTCCACAAGGTGGTGTCAAGCGACTGAGGGCCTGTTCAAAAATGAGGAATACTAAATAATAAAGGTTGGTGTTCTGTTGGGACCCTGACTCAGTAGTGTAGGTGGGAAAAAGACTATATAAAAGATTTGTAAAATGATGCTAGTTATGTTATTGTTGTTGGTATTGTTATTTAAAGTAAAGAAGTTGTTTGTAGCTCGGAGGAACACAACATCTTTCTGCCCTGATCAAGTATGGAGGTGGGAAAATTAGCATGACACAAATCCAACTAATATTTCTGGAGTCCAGTGATGGAGATAAGCAATCACTAAACAAAGGGATTGTTATAGGTCTGCAGCAGGCACCTTCCACTAATCTTCTCTTTCTGTAGAACAGAACTGATTACTTAGTTATTGCCTACCTTTGCAGCGTTCATTCCTAAACTGTCACCGAAAATGATCACTAAGGATTCTTTTGCAAGACAACTATTTAACATCTTTACAAGGCTTAAGCCTAATAAACTAACCATCAGTTATTAAATCTACCTGAAGCATGAGAATAACATTACTTGTGTAGCTTAACCTAAAAGGAGTTATTTTATTGCATCTTTCCAGCGATCAATTGTTGCTTCTAGTGATTACACACATGGGAAACTGAAAAAAAATCCCTGTAACTGTATTCCAATAAAGTGACTACTAGCCATTGCTCAACAATTTCCCACCCACAATCTCCCACAGCACAATGCACCCATCCATGGATATCCTTATAAAGATCCCTTTTAAGAGCCAATAGATGTAACTTGGTGGCAGTGGGAGCCATGCATACAAACTGCTTAAGTTTGGACCCCCCACTGATAATGGTGAACAGAGCAGATAAGCTAGCAAACAGTGTTTTAAACAAAATTTTAGAATGGATGCACTGAGATAAAAAAGCCTTTAGCCTACAGTGAAATCTGCAGTGTTTGTAATGTTGGCTAAAATTACTGCGTGAAAAGAATTACATACTCAAATATAAATCAATGCAAATATAAACTGGGGTACCTACTGAAAAACTACATTGACTGAAGAATAGACCTAGGGCACAAAATGTGACCAACACTGCTAACATTCAAAACAGTAATCAACAGGAATGCCAGTACAAATATGGTGAATACATACATCCATGTGTTTAAATTTTAAAACATTTTTGTAAAAGCAGAAATATTAAAGTCACATAGGTTCAGTCTATTCATCTTTTCCCCTCTTTTTACAAGTTAAATATTGTATACTTCAAGTTCAAGTTAGTTAAAATGGCCCACTTACACTTAACGTGGACCTATCACCACAATTTTTACTTTATATAAAAGCGTAGATAACCCTTTAAGATAGAGCAAAAATGTGCTTGTTTTTTTTTTTTAAGTACTTTAAAAAAAAAAAGAAGGAGGTGGTTTTTCTGTGCTGGGACGAAGAAAGAATCCAGGACGACTGGGAACCAAATGGAAGCCAATTGTTGAAGGGTGTGAGTGTCATTTTTTTTTTTTATTTAATGAAAGTTACACTTAAAATGATTTTTTGTGCAATATTGCTGGCTAACATTAGATGATGCTGTATAAAGTGTAACCTCTGTCTTGGAAAAAGTTTGTTACATACATAGAGGTAACATAAGGACACAGCACCGTCTAGTGGCCTGAGAAAGTGAGATTCTTTTTCTAATAGTATTTTCAGGTACAAAAAAAAATCTTGGTTTATACTTGAGTTCATCAAGTAATCCATTTTGAAAAGATTTTAAAATGCATGTGCAGTGCATTTTTAACATATTTGTCAGTCTATAAAAAAATTAAACAAATAACGTTGCATATGGCCTTAAAATCTCAATAAAAAAGTGTTTTTGGATGCAAAACAGTGTCAGATGACTCTGCTATGGCATTTGAGCATCAATGACCTCTCGTCATACAGAGGTAGAGGTTATAATCGCTTGTGTAGCTTAGACCTTTTAATCTAGACATAAGTAAAATCCTTGTGCCATCTCATTTACTGAGTGAGATGTACAAAGCTATATTCACCTGAATGAACAAGCAAATATGTCTGCACACAGCACAATTTAGCAGGAAACACATGGTGAACATTTCTCATACCCATTGACAGCGTAGATTCGCCTTTAGTACATCAGGGCTCCAAGTCTCAGGTAGAATGTACTTAGGAATTCAGCTCTTACATCTGTTTCCAATCAAGCCATAATTTAAATCAATTCTGTGAGGACAAAATCCTATTATTCTACCAAATGTTATTGTTTTTTCAATGTGTATTTACCCTGCAAATGTATCAGAATGTGTTCTAGTCTCTCCAAAGATCTAAGCAAAACCCAATTTTTTCTAACTGGAAAAAAAGTGCAAAAGTTAGGGTAAAAAAAAAATAACTCATTTTATTCTTGCAGCTGAATAAACTTCATTAAGCAGAAATTAAAGCTGCATAAGTAACCCTGATTTTCACTGACAGAAGTGACAGCTTGCATGAATTTTAAAACCTGCTCAAAAGTGGAAAAGCAAAATTGCAATACTTCCTATTATAACAGTCCACAAAGCACTGCAAGGAAGCTTTAATCCTCCCTGGTAGTGTTCCCAAGTGTGGCTCGGGGTAAATTTTCTATGCAAGAAGCAAGGCTTGGGGTAGAATTTCCAAAAAGGGTAAAACACCCACCTTGTTCCCAGTTCCAGAGGCATCCTCCAGCGGTGCCCGCAGTGTCCTCTAGCGATGTTGGCGTCTTCTTCACCTGCAAAAGCCTGCCAGGCATTTGTGCAATCTGCATCCCCAGCGTGTGAATGTTGGGGATGCGAGGCTAGGGGAAGCAGATGCCAGCTCACGAGTGCATGCCTCGAGGATGAGACCATGCAAGCAAGTAGGCAGGACTGGGCGGGAAATTTAAAATTAGGAGGATTTTTAAATGTACCGTTTTTGCATTTAAAAATCTTCTTTAATCATACCTCCAGGGCGGTTAATGTACAGTGTTAAAAAAACTAATATAGATGTTTGTGTATGCCAGAGTCACAATATATTTTCTTGTATACAGTAATGCAATTTGCCAACATTAGTTACATTGATTAATAATGTTAATCTGAACTCAGAAACATAAATGCAATATATTGAAGTGCATCACTCCTTAAATCTGGTGGACCAAGAATTGAGGAACTTTTACAATGGTTTTTCCCTCAGATACCAAAATATGACACATATAGTAAACTAAAATTATAGAGAAACTACTCTCGTCTCAACTCTAAGGGATTGTTAACTCATAATAATAATTCATACATTACCAGTGAGTGTTGCATCAGTTCACAATAGCATATCATGTACAAAATTCATACCATGGAAAATGTGTTTATTTTAAAGTGTATCCGTTTAGTTTATGAAAAGGTTATATAAACGTAAATCTATAGTTACAGTAATCAGTGGAATACTGTTCCTTTTAGCGAATAGTTGTCAGGGGCATTTTTGCAATTGAACTGAATGCAAAGCAACACTAATCCCTATGGCATGTGGGTTGAGAGGATCAGTAGTTTACATATATATATATATAGCAAAAGTCTATGAAGCCTATATAGCAGCATTTGGACCTTGGCTCCCCCCTTCCCCCCCACAACTGTGCACCCTTATTCCACTCCCAGTCGTGCTCAGATCTCTCAGTAACAGACCTCCACAGACCCCTCAGTGTAGGCATCTTACAATAAAAGATTCCCTGAGTAAAGACCCCCCTATAATTCTCCATCAGGTGAAGACTCCCCCAATGCAGACCTCCCTAAGTGACTTCTAAGTCCTGAGGGACTTAGGGACAAACTTAAGGACACTTACTGACCTTACCTATCTGTTCCTCTGTTTCACATTTACATAGGACAGGAGGAAATAGACAGGTGGGAGGTATAAATACACAGTGAGGGACAGTGCTATCCAGTCCTGGAGGCTGAATTGGAACCCTATCCCAACCCCCATACCCGATAGTATAAATATAAATTTATCAGACTTGGCAAAAATTCTTCAGTCTTTTATCATTTTTTGTTGCTGATGTCTTACCAGTTGTAGCCCCAGTTGTTTGTTCTTTGACATTTGCGGGCTTTAATGTGGTTGTTTGCTTTCAAATTGGGTGGTTCATTTGAAGATGCCCTTATGGTGGGTACTACTATAAATGTACATTTGTAGACTTCCCATCAACTTTTCGGCCTTTTTGACAATACATGATTAGAGATCTGCTGCAGGGAGCCACAGAGACGCAGTAACCCAGGCTGACCAACTCACAGAGGAGATGAAACACAATCTGGCTGCAAGGCCTTGGTCAGCACCAATATTCACCAGATGCCATCCCCCGATCTAACGGGGCACTCTTCACCTAGTAATTCCCCGCTCAGCCTCATGAAACTGGTTGTGTCTCCCAGCATACGGTTGCCCCCAGTACTTAGTGCACAAAGGACGGCGTCTGGGGATGGGCTGGCAGCAGACAAGGCGCCCACAGATTAAGCACTACAAGAACTACAAGGCAATTTCAGAGTACAAAGCTAAAGTCATACATAGGCGATCAGTCCACCAAATGAGGTACAGAGGGAGTAGGCAGATGCAGAGTTGGAGTAACAAGCAGAGGTCGGTCCAGGCTGCATAATCTATGGGTCAGGGAACAGGCAATGGTGAGCAACAGTAAATTACATGAGAAAATCTCCAGCACAGATTAGTCCAGCAAACCACTACAACAGGCGCTGGAATCTGGGAGCAAAGAGACTTTAAGGACCCAGCGGTCAGTGGCAGCATGGGAATGATCAGGAACCATTAAGCTGCCTTGTCTCAGTGCAAGGGATGCCAAGAGCAAAAACACAACTGAAGGGAAACAAGAATGTTGCAAGCTGCAGAGCACTAATTCCCGGAACTCCTAGAACTGCTGCAAGCACCGCCACTGGAGAGAATAGGTTGGGCGCGCTGTACTGCAGTTGGACACCACTTGGTATTGTCGGCCACGAGAGCTTCTTCTAACAATGATCAAGTACAGTCTGCACAGTTGACAGTGTACTAATCAGGGATCACTGTCAGGAGTGCTGTTACCATTACGTTTATCATTTATGCATACTATATTTTTAGGACAGAACATGTATGCCCTAAAAAGAGGGGTCCTGATTTGTCTATTTCTCATTGAGGTGTCCTCATCCTTCCCATTTCATCCCAGTTAATCAAGATTCTTCACAACCTTAGCTGGTTGTGAAAAGTCAGTTGGCTGATTTAAATTTTTGTTTTTTCAGTCAGTTGTTAATATTGCTGAGATAATATTGCTGCTTGGGGTGCCTGTATACTCCCTTCCCAGTGCCTCAATATGCACAGTCAGGTGATAAAAAAAGAATCATTTCACGGTCAGTTTATGCTTGCACATCTGTCCACCTCTTTATTTTTATAGCTATCTTAGGTCTAACCAACTCCTAATTAACTTGATTAGATGTGGTCCATCACTCAGGTACCAAAGTATGACACATATAGAAAGCAAAGATTATAGAGACAGCACTCTCGTCCCACCTACCAACGGGGGATTGGTAACTCAAAAATCCAAACATTAACAGTGAGCGTTGACATATTGGCATCAGTTCACAATAGCATTTCATGTACAATTTTCATACCATGGAAAATTTGTTTATTTGAATTTGTATCTATTAGGTTTTTGAAAGAGTGTGAAAGTATTAAAACCCCATCAGGATTTGATTGCACAGAAGGAAAATAACATTGTGCATTGGACTATCCTATCTTCATAGAAATAATATTTCAGACTTGTTATGCCTGTAGTGAACCCTTTGTAAATCAGGAGTTATTGTAAGGTAATTATACTTTCTAGTATACCTATTTTAATTAAAATTTGAATCCATTGTTTGTATCCAACCGTTTGGGAAGATTCACCTCTCTGTCTGTGTTGGTAGTCATTTTTGTTGGGACAGAGAGTGGTGACAATTCTATGGTTATCACCAGAACAGAAGATAAAGGGAAATCCTTTCACAAGCATACTTGTTCTAGTGACAGCTGTCACTCTTTTAGAAGGTATTTCCTATTACATCTCCATGACAGGCAGTGAAGGGAAATCTCTATAATTTGATAACTGAAATACAGATAAAAATATCTGTAACACATGTCAAAAATGTATGTGTCTATTATTGCTTTTGCGGTTTTGAATTCCATTTAACTGTAATAATATAATTGTAGTCAATGCACCAAAGAATTAAGCCTTCAGGATATATTATGAGAAAAAACTGCAAGACACCATATTTGTGTGAATAGTCCCATTTAAAAACAATTATTTTTCAGAAGAGCATACAATTCAGTTGGTTATGATCCAAAAGACATAAAAATGCATGCAATGGACTCTTCAAAAATTTTCTTCTTTGGCTGCATCATATGTGTCTATCTACATTGATAAGAAGGAAAACAATGATGGTGCAAGTGCTGCAAGGATGCAGAGGATGCAAGGGATAGAAGGTTTATGCTTGTTTATCATGCTATGCATTTCATGAAGTTTGAATTTATATATTGTTGATGGATCCTGCGAATAGAATAGAATAACCCGATCTAAAAAATGTTTGTGTCTGCCATCAATTTCTAGATTTTTAAATTTATGATAGAACTTAATTTTTGGACACGTATAGGGGTATCCAGGTATTTAAATTATCTATCTATCTATACAAAAAATATCTTTGCCAATAACCTGTTTCTGTGTATAAGCAACTTTAGAGCACAAACAGTCATGGTGGATAAATAAGATTGCTAAGAGAAGAAATACTTAAAAACAAAACAGAAAAGTTATTAAAAGGATGGGAGGACATTTAAATCGCTAATCTTTTTTATATTAGCCATATTTAATAATACAGTTTTCCAGATGCATTGATGATGATGTTCCTTTAAGTCTTTTAACTTTTTTTTCATTTGCTGTACATAGTGCTAAATCTCTCCAGGCACTTGATTTGACATATTTTTTTTTTAGAGATCCATATTGTCTCAAATCGTGTCCACAGAAAGAGATAGATCAGTTTAGTTCTATTGAGCTACGGTCTGCAGTTCATTTTGTTAAAAAGAATGGCATTGAACCTCTGCTTTCCCATATTCCCAGCAATGCATTATGATTTCCTCACTCCTGTTTCTTTGTTTTGAAGTTGTCAGTAATTGATGTCCCACTTTGGCAGCTGATCTAGCCTAGGATGATGCATGTGGTCACTGACTCCATGTTTTTTCATGCATGTGAAATGAATGCTATTTTTAGGGGTCTATGTATCAAGGCAATTTTGACTCATTCTGTGTCCCAACACACAGAGCAATAAATGAAGGGCTACTTTACAGCATTGTCATGGGATGACAGTCATTTTCTTGCTTTATGCAATGCACATACATGAGACATCAGTCAGAAGCCGCATTATCTACAGTGTCCTTTTCCCTGTACCTTGTTGAGAGTTTTGAAAACAGGCAGGAATAAAAAAAAAACTTTGCTTGATACATGCTTCATACATGTCTCAAGGAAACTAACAATAGAATCATAAAAGCCTTTGCAAAGAGTTAGGGAATACTCTAATTTTATTTGAATCCAATATCTTGTCTAATTTTTTTATGCACTATCTCAATACAGATTTAGGTTCGGGGTCCAGTGGAAAAAGTAAATAGACCAAGTTTGTGCATAGACCAGCAAGTATCAGAACCCACCACCAGACTGAGTGCTGGAGCAGAGGCAGTTTTAGGTGGTGTTAACACTTCTGCCAGCAGATGGAGCGGGTCTGCAGAATACCCTGGGGTAAAGAGGCAGCTCTCACGGAGTCAAATGGTTCAACCCAGGAAGTAAGCAGAGAATGGGATTCCTTGGCAGAGCTGCGGTTATCTGAAGAGTTGAACAAGGTGAGTGACAGGAGGACAAAGATCCTTTAGTCCCGGGGGTAGGCTAAACAGGGTTTGAAATAAAAAAAAGGCAACAATGGGACATCTAATTTGTGGAAAAGGTTATGATAGCACTTTGTGCACCAGCTAGACTTGTTTGTTCGGCCTATAGACTCTATATGCTGTTCCATACATTATAATACAGATCCATCCTATCTATAGTCTCCTGCAAAACTATCTTAATTTTAATCAGACATCTCAGAATTTATCTTGTACTTGAGCGTATATTCTCCCCTATATTGTATAAAAGAAGGGAGAAGGAAGGTTTTGCAAAACCAGTGGAGCAGGTTTAGGATGCGTACACACTTAACACACACAAGACTGAAAGATGCATGAACGAGAGCTGTACAGAGCCGTCCTGCTCTATGGAGATAATCGGATATGTCAATAATCGGACGAGAATCATCTGACGTGTGTACATAGCCTTACACCATTATTTGTAATCCACACAAAGGTGTGTTTCAGCGCACTGTAGAAAACTGTGTGCTACTAACATTCCGGGTTGTATTTTCAAATAAAATAATTATAATGTTTTATGGTTATTGCAATGATAAAGATGAATGTTTAGCTCACATCCCTCTTCCGTGCATAGTGACGTATTTATCAGTGTAAGAAGATACATTGTTGTAATTTAGAATATGGGAGGTTCCTGATAAATGTCCAGCTCTGATACACATGATGGATAAGGTACTCTGAGAAGACAAGCCATATTTTTTAAATGGAATGGAGAATAAACTGAAACACTCGTGTTATTGAAAGCCCTGTCAGTCTTTCTCCTCCATCAGTACAAATGTCCTTACCTTTATGAAATTACACTCTTAAATCTTTTTATCTTTTTCTATACCATAGCTATCAAACTATAAACAAAACTATATGTAGCACAGAATCTGGTTTTTTTCTTTTGGATTCCATGGTAAAAAAACATATTGATATGTATTGTTATAAGTGTCATTCTACCTTTTTAGCAAGTTTCTAGTAATAATTGCAGTATGAATATTCTGCAGTTTTTAACAGTAAAATTGAGTATCCAATGAAAGTTCTCCACCCACACCCATATTTTCTCTTGGACTACATTTCATATACCACACTTCCCTTTTCCCATATAGCATAGCTTGCTTCTTAATTGAAAGGTTGAAACTAAGTGTTTGCGCATGTGATACATGCCAGAACCAACACAATGAGGGACTTATAGAAAACAAGATATTACTTAGCTTAAGTTTTTTTCAATATTCAGTCTTCTAAATATAAAAGCCTTTTTATTTTCTTCTTTTTTTTTGTGCTTGGTCAGTTCATCACACAGTGATGCACTAGTTTACACAAAGACATGGAGTTGTGTAAACTGTTGTACACTCCCCGGCCCACACCTCTGTATCCCTCATGCACATATGTTGAACCACTCTATCCCTCCTGCACATAGTACTTTTCTTTACCCCTTCTGCACACACATTGCACCACTATACCCCATTGAACATTTGTTCTATTCACTGTATATCCAGAGGTTCCCAGAGAGTGGCCAAATGATGAATAATCACTTGGTCACACTGCCTCTGGATCAATCGACTAATGGACATTATTTTATTATTATTAGAAGTTCTACAACTTTACTATTGGATATTTTTTCTCTTATTCCACCAAAATCAACTCTATTAGGTCCCATTTGGCTTTTTGATTTCTGCGACCCATGACTAGCCCTGCTGTAATGCTTATCAGCCGGCAATTGTGGATCCTTTGCTTTTGACCTTCAATATTTGCACACATACAGTGTCAATTACAAGTTACAGCATCCTTGATTGTCCACTTCATTGTATGTCCCCTGAGAAAGCAGTTACCTGCGAGACGTGTAGGGACTAAGAAGTTGACTTCTATTTCAGCAGACCTATACATACTATGATTTTTGTTTGAATTTGAAGATGTTAACTGTTTAGGACCTAGCACAAATTACCTATATGTAAAAGGTTGTTTTATCTACTGTTTGATACTAATAAAGTTGTGATTATTTTTTTTTTTTTTTAAATACTGACAATTTTTCTACTTTTGTGTATTTTTACCGCATAAAATCCCTTCCCTTTGGCTCTTCTATGTGGGTTTATAACTTGTAGTATAGTAATGTTAAGGGAAGTGGTTTTAGATTATTTTTGTTTGTAAGAGTCACTTCTATACAACTGTCCCAACACATTAGCCATGTAACACTTCAGGCATTTAGCCGTTAAGGTGAAGTGCTCATAAGTAAACTTTAATTGGCAGTAAGATATGAGAAGATGACAGTGGGAGAGTTGTCCTAACCAACGAGGTCACCAATAGTAGAATTATCCTTTAAGGGAAATGTATTTATCGTGTTTATTTTCATTTTATGCCTTTTCTGTTGCATTGAATTGTTTATCTTTTAGATATATAGCCTTAACAATATAAGGCTCAATGTAATTACTTTTTTTCCCTTTCATAAAACAAAAATTGACATTTTATAAAACCATTCATTTTCTGAAATATTCAGAGACCAAAAAATATAAATCATCCTTTTGTGTCAGCAATTCCCTAGGGCATTAAACATGGCTAGGAGTATTGAAGAACTGTTTTTAATGGGAATTAACTTGTACAGCGAGATGAGATTGTTGAAACTAAGCAAATCAAAAATGTTCTATGTCTCAACCACATAATATAAAGCAGAATTTCTAAAGACCCTTGAAATGTCATGTATTTGTATAAATAGGTGCAGGGGTTTTATATAATGTACCAATGTCACAGTGGAAATTGTTAGAAGCGCAGTGTTTGCACCACTTACATACGGTCATGCTCTACCATAGCAATCAAAATGCATTGTGCTAGTTTAAAATTGATTAGGTAAAGAATCATAATATAAGTTATTCAAAATCATACTCAGCATGGTTACTTGAAGTACTTTGTTTTATATAAAACTGCTACAAAAAAACATTTATGAATATGTAATTGTTTAAGTAACTTATCAAGATTTAACTTTAGACAAACAGGTAAATATACAACTGAATTACAAACGGTTGCAACCTCTTTGCTAGGCCAACAATTTTTAATACAGTTGGTGGGTCTGGGTAGGGGTTTGACCACATTTTTCTCCACTGCAGATAGGACAGACAGCTTAGACAGTTTGAACAAAGAAGTAGCTGCAGGAAGATAGCGTAAAGCCATATTTAGGTTCTTTCCTACATGTACCGAAAATACAGTCCGGAGTTCAGCACATTTCTGTTCACTGTCACCAGTGCCAGTTGTAGTGTTAAGCTGGACTGATCCGCTCCTGGTGTGTTTATCTGTTGGATTTGTTGCTGCTGACTCTATTTCTCGACCCCCGAGATTGTCTGCTGCCATGACTGACCTTTGTCTGCGACCCTGACATTGTTTGTCTATACTCATGGATACCTTGTTTGGTGGACCTGTGCATGACCTCGGCCTCTGTATTCAGGACTTACATCTACTCGACTCTCCAGTACTGCATTATCTATGAGCTCCTGGTCCTCTGTCAGTCCCGAATGCCATCCTTTGCACACAGAAGTACTGGGAACAGCCCTGTTCTGGGGTGCTAAAACTATTTTCCCGAGGCTAAGTGGGGGCTTACTAAATGTTAAAAGTGAGTTAATATGGGGGAATGGTATATGGTGAGCACTGGCACTGGATCTGTGCCTTACAAGTTAAGCTCTACTGTTTGCTTAGTCTGGTGGGGATACCAAAGAGGAATACTTACTTTATTCCTCGCCTACCCTGCAGCTGTGTTCCCTACCTACTGTTGCCCCAGAATATAGGTAACCCTTCATTTTTATACATAAAATGCAGGACTGCTAGCATGGAGTCCGCAGCATGTATACTGAATAGGCTTCATGGGACCTGTTGCAGTCAAAAAGCTTGTTAGAGCAAGGAATAAGGTAGGTAATTATGCTTGCTCTATGCCCCCTAAACTAAGCAGGCATTGGAGTTCTTCTATAAAAATGTGAGTGGGTCTATCAAAGTGGATACTTTTTAGAATTCAGTTTTAAAGCAAACATATTCTTTGTTGCACCATGTTTACTTTAAAATTCACCTTTGTTTTATATTCTTACCTATCCATATCCCCCACCACCACAACTCTGATCAGTCAGCATAAAGAAGTTAAAAAGCTTATCTAAGACACAGTCACTGATAGTGAAGATCTAATGCAGGGGTCAGCAATTTTTTTTGGCTACTAAGCCATTTTAGGAGGTCAAGAAGGCACACTGGGCCGGACTCTCTCTCCAGTCCTGCGTTGATGACTCCGCTCCACAACCAGGAACGCACCTAAAGGGAAATCCCTCTCCCCTGCTATGTATACGGAGGAGAGGGAATGCCCCTGAAAGAAAATCCCTCTTCTCTGCAATGCATACGGAGTAGAGGAAATGTCCCCTTACCCTGGCATCGGTTAACACAAGTGTTAACACTGGCTGCGGTATATAGGAAAGGGAGGCATAACATGGAGGCTTAAGAGCCGCATGCGGCTCTGGAGACGCAAGTTGCCGACCCCTGCCAGCTGGGATTAGGCCGGATCGACCAGAGGGGCATTAGGTGGGAACAGACTACTGGCTAGGCCGTATCTGGCCTAAAGGCCGGAGTTTTCCTACCCCTGATCTAATGAAAATGCAGAAAAATATGCTGTTAGTCATTATAGACAGAGCTGCACAGGAGAGATTAACACTGTTTTTATGAGGAAACAAGACAATTCTGTATCTAGAAGGAAAATCCATTTAATGAAAGATAATCATATTACTTTACAATGGTATTTAATAAAGAATAGGTATTTGAAGGTACCAAAACCCTGGCCTTGTCTGGCCACAGACATTTGTAAAGCAATAACACTAATAAAACTGCAATATACATACTAATCATCTTATTAGAGGCAGCTGTTTTTGTGTCTTGCCATTAATCACCACTGAGATTTTGCTGCAGTTTTTCTTTCCAAATGATTTGTTCTGTTTAAATGTCCCAGTTTGACATAAATACAATATACGCTTTCATCCAAGCAAAACTCACGGTCCAGCCGCGAATAATTTGGATGTTTTTGGACTGCATTGTGCTTGTGTTTTGATTTACCTGTATGCACTATAGACTTGTTTATATTGTCTGTTTGCTCATAATAAGCTTTAATTGTATCTGAATGCTCTCCCAGCTGTGCATATTTCCTAAGAATCACAGCACGTGTTTCTGCTAGATCCTACGTTCAATATGGTCTTCTGGCAGCTCAGGCCTCAATGGGATGTGACTGGCAGAAGCATTTGAAGGGGAAACAAAAGAGGCAGACAAAACGATGTTATGAAATGAATTTACATCACAAGGACAGTGTAAGATTAAACAGGGCAATGAGAGGTAAAGTAAAACACAGCTTTCTATTAACAACATTTTTGTTTTCAAAGAACTTCTTGCTCTGGGCCAGCAAAAACTAGGCTGGATTATGGCAGAGCCATACAATTAACACACCAATTAATTTTTTTTTTCTTCCTGTTTTCTTAAAAGAGCTACAACACACAGAAAATAAAACATTATACATTAAATATTATAGTTTATTATCCTTTTCATATATACTTGAGTGTAAACCAATATTTTTTTCCTTAACGTTCTTGGAAAATGTATTTTGGTTTCTACTCTGGTCACACCAATAGATAGTGCTGTGTCCTCATATAAAAATGTGTAACAAACGCTGTTAGAGACATGACCCATAAATCTGTTACATACTTCACATGAGGACACAATGCCATCAGCACTGTCTACTTGGTGGCCAATAATAATGCACAAAATATATTATAAATACAAATGACCCATCAGAACTAACTGAAAGGGATATAGTACTTTAACCTGTAAGAGGAAAACAAAATATAGAGGTTGCACCCATTACATACACATTTTACCCTCTTAGATGTTTTAAAAATACCAATAAATGTGATTATTCTTTTTATTGGAATCTCTATTTATGATATTCATGATGCTAGCAATGATGCCCACATTTTGAGAGAAGGTATGAAAATGCAAAAATGTCTTTACGGGTAGCTGTCAGTCTGGAGGAATTGGTATTCCTAGGCAGGCTTAACTTGCTGAAAATTCTTTAAAGTTGTAGTGAATGCAAACAGCTAAACGCACTACAGTAGTGTGAAAGTCAGATTTTTGTTTTGTTGACTTCCAAATTCAGACAACACTGCCAGACAATACTGACCTTCTTTTTACTAACGTTTAAGTGATGCAATGTAGTACCATTTTAACAATCAGAAAGGTTATGCTCAGACTAGCGGCTTTTGCAAGTGGTCCACTTAAAACTGCTTCAAAAAAAATATTGGACTGAATAGCTCCATTTATTATTTTTTTCTATAATAAACCAGCTCTCTGTGTGCTTTGTTGTGTAATCGTAAAGCCTGATTGACTTGCAGAGCTAACTCTTCCCCTCCCGACCTAAATCAATACTGTACAAGGGAATACAAGAAGGAAATACAATTCAGACTAAAGGGTGATTGAAAAATACATTTAAGGTTGTTTCAGAAAAAGAATATATCTGGGGTAAATAAAGTAATTTTACATCTTCTTATACTTTCTTTTAGCTGTAAACCCAAGCATTTCTTAGGAGTGAACAAGGTGAATCCATGGTGCAGATAGCAGAACCAGGAACTTGGAGAACTTTCTGTGAAAGTAGATGCTGAGAGACCTACAATGGTAGCGGAAGATAATATCCTGTAAAGTCTATCATGTTCTAAATTTAGGCGGTCTAAACCTAAAGGGCAACCATATTGTGTTTGTTAAGTTGTAAACGGTTCTGTGTTTATTCCAAATATAGTTGTTTACGTAAATATGTTAAAACTATCTGAAAATAGCTTACAGACATAAAAAAACAGTAACTCCTATGTGCTGGCAGATTTATTCAACTACAGCAATAGCAGTGTTGACCAGAAGAAACCATTATCATAACTATTACATATTTCAGAATGTCCAGACAAACTCGGACAGTTTATCCTGTTATATATCCACTGGAGATGTAGAAATTATTCATGAAATCTGATGTATGCAAAGCCAGCTTTTGTACGTTGCAGTAGAAAATTCACTGAATGGATTCAAAATAAGTAAATGTAAACGAGCAAACAACAAGTAATATTAAGGCAGGAGATCTGAAAAATAAAAGGTATTACAGTTGTAGAGTTAATATTGTCACACGTAAAGTATATCTAATCTTCAAAGGTTTAGAGGGAGATTCTGTCTTAGGCAATGGGCCAAGTGCTTTTTAGGACTTAAAGACAGGTTTACTTTATGCTTTCTTTGCTATTTTATCAAAAATGAAAGCTTACCTCCCGACAGATAAAGCACATACTGAAACAGTATATATTGAGTGTATGTATAGCCAATTCTATTACCAAGTAAGTGACAATGCAATGCAGTATCTGTATGGCTTATAGTTAATAATCAGGTTGTATGACAATAATTTAAATGCTTTCTGTAGTAGTTACAAATCTTTATATTTTGCATTGTTTGAAGACAACGGTATATTGTTCTTTTGTCATGAATGTTGTGGCTGCTGAGGTCCCCTGTATGATATGGATGCAAAGACAAGTAAGTGTACGTGGAGGGAAGAATGTGTATGGGGAATATACCTTCAAAGGGATTAACACCTCCCAGGTCTATATTGCTGTATGTTAATATATTTGTTTGTTTTTTAATTTTTTAATGCTGTTAGAGCCACTAAAAAAAAAAAGGGGTGCATAGGGAACCAGTACAACTATTACACATTTGTCTTGTAGTCAAGGCTCCCATTATTTCAAAAGAATTCTATGCCTGGAAACATATACATTTTTATATGTGCCTTGCCATTTTTTTAAAATAATTTATTAACGATTAATAAATCAATGCCATGAAAAAAAAAACCTTTACTGTTTTCTTTGCACCTTTTCCTCTACATTTCCCTTAGCGATGGTAAACGTGACTGACATCATTTAAGAGTGATCACCTTGTGGACATCTTTAATTTTACAGTGGATGTTATTCAGTCCAAGATAGCAGATTTGAAAATCATTACATTCAATCATTATGATGGACCTACTCACCCCAGGGTATTTGTAAGAGGAAGAATTCTATGCATTGCTACAATTAAACCGGTTAATAAACATCATGCAATGATAAGCTATCGTCAGCTAAAAGATCTGTATTCCTTGGCTTTTCACACATGAGGGACAGCATGAATAAGTAAATCCTAAGCTTGGTCTCTGTGTTAACAGCTTTGCCACAGAGAAAAGACCTTGTTTTTAAAAAATTTAAAGTAATTCCTGCCCGTGGCTCCTTTTAAATCCATTCAGCATACTGCAGCGCAAGAAACATGGTGCTGCCATTGGAGTCAAAGGCTTTAATTAGCTACAGTGAAGGATGAAGGGAATTACATTCTGCTGGAAGAACAAGGACAGAAGGAAACAGAATGATATATAGAGCTGGAGATAGGAATAAACAAATAAATGAAGATTAAGGGGGATGTTGGGATGCAGTAAAGATAGGGGATGGAGGTTTCGCCTGTAATGGAGAAGGAGAAGGGGTTGAAGGCACAGCTCTGGGTAATGACAGGCACAATGCAAATATTTTTTTGTAAAGGATCAACAATCGTATTGGGTTTTTTTCACCGTGTAATGCTGAATGTGCATTTTACACAATAAAGTGAATATTACATAACCACTACTAATAAGGCTTCACTTCTATCATAGACCATATATCAAGAGCAGTATGATGTAAAGCCCCTTAGAATATGTAGTTAAAGATCAACTCCTAGGAGCAAGTAACATCATTTGCTGAACTGATAATGTAATCTGAGATATATTTTCACTATTCTCTTATCATTCTACTATGATTTACTTTCATATCATTTTCAATTACCTAGACTGGGCAATATTTTAGAAGGCCTTTTGACTGCAGTGTGTTGCAAGTTATTGCAAGCGTTGAAGTATCTCCCCCTCTGCATCTCTGTTCTTGATTTGCATAGACTGCAAAAGGTGGTGCAAAAGGGGCTTAATCATTTCTAAAAAAAAAAGTGGTGCAAAATTAAACTGCATGGTAGATTTGAGGGATTGCTGATCTGTATTACCATTGACAACTCGTAACTAATAATAGGTTAACTAGTAAAAAAATAGTACACAAAAACGAAACAATTCATAGTAATTGATTCTAAATTTCCCAGAAATCCAAACTAGCAAGGAGAACTTAACAATTATCTATCACTTTAGGTTTAAAAACTGTATTGCATATATCTGAAAATAAATATGAATGGGCAATGCCATGGCAAACTCCTGTTTGTATAGTTAGAAATAGCCATACTCTCCTAAAAGCAATAACTAACTTCAATTCTTGGCTGTCTCTATCAGTGATTTTGTTCTGCTACTAGATGTCTCCCACTCACACAAGGTTCTCATTCATTCATTCATTCAAGAATTCTGTGATTTGTCTTTATCAAATACTGTAAGTTACCTAGTCATATCATTATAAATATGTCCTAAGGAGTAACATTTGTTAATGTAGGACCACACTTAACAAATGTGGGTTGGTGTGACACTCTGGCTTTACATTTATCTGCACAAACAAACAACCCAGACCAATTGGAACTAAAGGAAAAATAAGTTAGGTTCTGCCTAGGGTACTGTAATAGAAAACACGTCTGAGTAGGTAGATTTTGACCCCTTATTTATTTTTAAATGCCTAAGATTGCACATAAAGCTTTATTATGCATTTAGTTTGTAAGTATTTAAAAAAAATGTACTCCAAGTTATATAGCAGAAAATAAGGGAAACACCCATAAAAATCCAAAAAAGCATATTTAAGGGTTGCAAACACATAAAAAGCCCCAAACACTTTTAAACATCCTGTTTATTTCAATAGAGGCATTTTAGATGTTTATAGGTGTTTTAAAGTGTTTGTGGGTGGGATGATTGTTTGCAAGCCTTTATAACCATTTTATTGCTGTCCAAATGGTTCTCTTTGCAACCCAATACCACAATTCCTAAATAAATAAACATGGGCTTCCAACACTGGGCCTGATTTATAAAAGCTCTCCAAGGCTGGAGAGAATTTACTTTTATCAGTGAAGCTGGGTGATCCAGCAAACCTGGAATAGATTTGGTCCAGGATTCAAAACATTTGCAAATAGAAAATAACTTTGAAGAAATCCATTCCAGGTTTGCTGGATCACCCAGCTTTACTGAAGAAAGCGTATCCTCTCCAGCTTTAAGAAATAAGGCCCACTGTGTTTTAATTCTGGGAACAGGCCATGTAAACTTAGCTTTTATGTGTTCTCACACAGCATTTTGGGTTTTGACTGAGGAGGTGCTGAGCTGCTAGATAAATAGAGCAAAACAGAAAAAAGGATGGTGGTTTTAACTAGAGAGTATGAAAAGAACCCCTCAGTCATATTACAAATATTATTTTGTCATATACTGTAGGTGATTTTATTGCTTTCTCCCTCCCAGTGCTGAGTGTGCATATAAAAAACCAAGATGAATATTATATATCCACTTCTACTGATTTCAAAGCTTGACTTCTATCATAGTGCATACATCAGTGAATGCATGAATAAGGGCTCTATATGGAAAAACAGCCAGACCAGGACATCAAGTAAGATAACATAATGTGCTGTGATGGATCAGGCATCAAAATTACATATATTGCTAGAGAACTGTAAAAAATACTTTATTGTATAATTGAAACAAAAAAAAACTTTAAATATATAAGTCAAGTTGAAATGCAAATATGCTTTCATTAGGAAATGTTTTCAATTAAAAGACAAATTCAAATATTAAAATAAAATCCCCAAACTAGTTTCATCATAAAAAGTTACCAGTGATACCTATTGGATCCCTCAAGCCAGAGGTCCCCTACCCCGGTCCATGGCCCACTAGGCTTGTGACATGTAGGCCACGGCTCTGGTCAGGAGAAGGACCCCGTCTGGGGGCGCACCAGACAGAGCCGCGGATCATTTCTCCCGCTTAGGCGGTGGGCGAGTTGTGTCTCTGGACACATTCTCAGACCTGCGATGGGAGAGTGGGCGGGGTTCTGGACAAGTTTCTTCCCCTTTAAATGACACACGGCTCCCCGCACATGCATGGTCCATGCATTTAGTGGTTTGCGACGTGCAAAATTTTGGGGACCACTACCCTAGGCTACAGTAGGTCTAAGGATTGTCCCACCTTTACCAAGAACCCCAGCACCTTTACCAAGAACCCCATCTAATATGCCGATATAAAGATACATCTTTATATCGGCATATTCTTCCCAGACAGAAGCTGGAACTTCAGTAGAAGATTAGGAAAAGCAGCAGTCAGGCAAACAACTGAATGCAGATGAGTCATAAATCTGGACTCCAAGTTTTATTTTTCTTTATGTAGAATTGTAAACAGTTTTTTCCTCTGCAGAAAGCAATTAGTCTCATTTCACTGCGGATTTTGGCTTCCACATAAAAGCATAATAAGGTGCAACAAGTATCTTGAGCCCACCTCCTTTTTATCTCATGGACTACAGAGACTATCCAGCTCATCTTCCCCCATCTGTGCTGTCCTGCCTATCCTCATTTATTATTTGCATAATGTCTCATTAGTCATTTAATGTCAACTTCATCTGTGGATATTTGCTAGGTAGCGTTGTAGTGCAGTATGTCAAGGAATGTGGATGTGCTGACACTATGGGCCCGATTTATGAAAGCTCTCCTGGGCTGGAGAGAATACCTTGTCATCAGTGAGCCTGGGTGATCAAGCAAACCTGAAATGGATTTCTTCAAAGTCATTTGCTATTTGCTAGCAAATGTTTTGAATCCTGGACCAGATCTATTCCAGGTTTGCCGAATCATTCAGTTTCACTAATGAAAGTGTATCCTCTCCAGCCTTGGAGAGTTTTATTAAATCAGGCCCTTGCATGCAAATCATCAATGTCTTTGATAAATCAGCCTCTGTGGGAGAGCTTTCTGTATGTTAGTCCTGTACACATAAGTACTTGAAATAAATAAGGCTGGAGACAACCAGGGGGCCTGTTTAAAACAAAGAGAAGATACTGTTATTAGTTTTCCTCAACACAATCACATCACAATACCAAGCATCTCAATAGGAATGTGCTATTCAAAACTTTGCTTTGCACTTTGCATAGTCTGAGCTAAGTCCAATGCAGACAGGGCAGATATTACTTTGCTACTGTGGATTACTAGATATTTCAAACATCCGTGCACTTTTTTTTATAAAATAAGTCAGTACACATTTTGTATTTGCATTTTTTAGAACCATGGTAACAAACATGCGTTCACCTCTGTAACCCGCATATACAGCTTAAAAGCAAAACACTATGCAATTAAATTGCTGTCTTTTAGAAAAAAAAAACATAGGCTACCTCAATTAACCTTTGTTTGATGACTCAAAAACGATTAGCAGAGTTTTCAGAGTTTTTAAACTTTAAGGATATACTTGTTAAAATATTTTTATACACAATAGTTATGTGGAACTTTGGTCAGTTAAACTCAGTTAAAGTCAAATAGTTTTTTTAAAACTTTACTGTATCTAAATCCAGTTAATTACAGAAGCTTAATAATTGTCAGAGTCCAAGCTCCAAAATAAGTGACAAACAACCAATTACATTTAATGAGACAATAAACTTTATCCATCTTTAGGGTGACTTTGAATTTTTATGTTTGAAAGAAAATAAATGTTGGATTGTAACATTGCTGACCACGGATACGTAAACAGACATGACCATTTATTACAAAGAGATTGATGAGCAATCAATGTAACTATGCTAAACCCAGCAACTGTATTTGTAATTGATATTGAAACTGTTGCCCATGGAAACATGTTAGATTTCTCGTTTCATTCAGAAGATAAAAACTAATTGGTCATTTAGGACCAAAGCTCCATGTCTTTTCAGTTTGTATAAACAAACTGCATTGTAATCACTTTTGTGAACATGGAACCAATGGTCTTGTTTTAAGACAACCCAATGTTTAAAGCATGGATAGGTCTGTTCTAACCATTAGTTTAGGATGAAGAAGTGATGGTGGTTGAAGAACGTTTAAAGCAAATAGATTTGTTAAAACAACATGGGCAAACATGCCAACCATGGACCTGATTTATTAAAACTCTCTGAGGCTGGAGAGGATACACGTTCATCAGTGAAGCTTGGTGATCCAGCAAAACTAGAATGGATTTCTTAAAAGTAATTTGCTTTTTGCTAGTAAATATTTTCAATCTTGGCCAGGTCCATTCCAGGTTTTCTGGATCACCAAGCTTCACTGATGAAAGTGCATCCTCTCCAGCCTTGGAGAGCTTTAATAAATCAGGCCCCATGCCTCCATAACTGGTAATCCCTAAATCTCTGTATAGTCATCTGAACCCAGATTGAGTAAGGCTACTTTAGAGATAACATGCAACCTCCAGTTGTATGAACTTCCAACTGTTCACTGATCTATAAATTCTTTTAAATTGAATATTTCCTGAATATAAAATATTAAGGTATGTATTCACATTTATGTGATTTAACCCTAATTTTAAATTACTGAAAATATTCAAATGATTTATTAACCCTTTTCCAAGAACTATGTTTACCAATAGTTTGAATTGTTTATAGTGGGCTTTTGTTTCACACACTTTTAGAACTTATAGTCCTGTTGAAGAACATAGTACATTAATTTTGTCAGTGGCTGTAATACCTTTGCTTACGGTGGAATGCAGTCAAATTGTTAACGTTGAAATGTCCTTAAACCTTAACCTTTTATCCACTAACCCTAACACTAACGTAACTCCTTTATTTGCACACTCAACTTATTTGGTCCAAAAAAGTAAACTCTGCTGAATTTAATGTACAGAAAAGCCTGGTCTATGTAATTTTTTGTTTCTGACCTCACTAGCCAATTTGGCTTATAGACTAACTGAATTGAAACTAAGTAGGCATAGGAGTAAAAAACAAAATATGTTTTGACATTTTAAGTAGTCTTTTACCTAAGTAATAAACAATATTTGTAACTAGGATAATGTGTTAGCAAGGTTGAAAGTTTTCCTCACTGCACAGCTGGAAACTAACATTAGAGATCTAAAGAAGCAAAAGTATGGGCTCACAGAAAGACCAGTCCTGTGTTTGGGTGCCCAAGCATATTTGATAAGTTGTGTAAAGATGTGTGGGTGGCAAAAGCAGTGGTGGCAGTCCTAAATGGCACTGCTACCCTTGACAGCTAAGAAAGCAGCCCATCTAGTGGGGGATGATAGGGTACCAAAGGAAGAATTAGACAGTTGGTAATGATAGGGGGATTCTATTATCAGGAGGATTGATAGTATAAATTATGGCTCAGATGGCCTTAGCCAAATGGTTTACTAACTCCCTGTTCCATGGTTTGGCATGTGGTAGACCAGTCAGACAAATTACTGGAAGAGGCTGTGCTTGACCCATATGTTCCATATTTCATCTAATAATAGGGTACATACTTGCTAAAGGATGCTTAGGCGTGAATTGTAGGTAGGCAGAATGGAGGCTATGCCCTTCGTGGCCCATTCTCAGACCCAGGGCATTTGCAGTCTATTAGAATCCCATGTTGCTTGTTGAAGCCTATGGAGGAGGTGACTAAATTTTAACCTTAGAAAACAGTGGTACCCTTGATGCCATCTCTCTCACTTTGCATGGTAGAAGTATTGCTGCATTTGATGCAACATAGGGAACAGCAGGAAAGCTCATATATTTTGTTTAGCAACTGTGAGGGGTAGAAGGAGGTGGTCCATAGGAAAAGAATATGTAAGAGTGGTAGGAATCACCATAAGAGGAGTTCTAAGTCCTAGGTTCTAGGTGTTGATACAGGTCATCGGTCTAGTAGACATTTATGGGGTCACACTGATGATGAAGGCCTACAGTGGGCCTGTCGGAAGTCCAGGACTAGAATAATCTAGCTTTGTGCTTCATTTTAGTACTTTGGGTACATCCAGAAATTCCAGAAAAGTTGTCCCAGAGGGCTCAACATTCCAACGTAGAGATTTTTTCCAATAAATCCATTACCGGAAATAATAGTAGATATGCAATACAGCAAATGCATTACATTCAGATTTTCAGGTACATCTACTAACTCTTTAAAGAGAAGTTTAATAAACCCAAAATGCTGCAATGATGTATAGAACGATTTATTTATAGTACTACACACCTGCCTTTGCAACTGATTGATGTTGAAAGATGTTGACCTTTTTGGCTACACTAAGAGTGGAGCATGATATCATTGTCAGCATTGCATAAACCGCTACTGTCCCTGAAGCTTGCAAATAAAGAAGAAAATAAAGAAAAAATTACCAAAGCCATGACAAATTATATACAACAGAGGTTTGGTCCCTATATTTAGTGTAAATATTCCCAAACAATGAGACAAAGAGAATGTTATAGTTTTTTTGAATTTATACTTTACTATTTTTAGAAGCATGTCCTAAAGCTCTTTGTCATATTATCAAACCCACCTATTATTACAGCATATCCCTGTGCTTTAAATTAGCCTTTGCTGCAGGCCCTTCTAATGCACTACATCTAAAGTGTAAAGGAACAGCTGTAGGATATTATATAGTACATGGCAAGGGCATCACCTTACACAGAGCACTTATAAAATGTTGTATGACTTTATTGTGAATGGCTCCTCAGAGAACGTAAGAGTGTTTAAGGTGAAGAAATAATGGAGAGGAGCAAAGGTCCCTCAAAGGCCTCTCTCTACAGAATTTAAAAACAAAAAGAGCCTTGAAAATGTTCCGCTCTCTTCTTGCTCAGATGGTTTATGTTTATATTTAAGATGTCTCTTTGGATGTGTTAATTGCTTACAAATTAGCACATTCACTGACATCAAATGTTGAAATGTATGAATTAAAGGAGTAATTTAAAAGAGTGTATATATTTCCCAGCCAAGTTGGTTTGGAACATTCAGTTTGATGGTTTAAAGCCTAAATATATTTGTTCTTTTTTATTTTTTATATGCTACAGACAAATTCTAGCGTTTTTTTGTACGAGGCGAAATGGCCTTTCTGTGACACAGCCGAGGACCAAAACTACCTATCAAAGATTTAATGACTGAAAATATTACATCTATCACAGCAAAATCTCTGCTGAAGTAACATGAAGTCTTGCGGTTCTGCGATCAAAACTACAGAAAAAAATGATAAAAATGACTATTATATAGACAATGCTAGTACTTGTGATAAAGTCATGATAAATAATGGTTTAGAAGATCTATGCAACTCAAAAGTTATTTCAAGACCATTTTCAAATGTAAACCTGTGTGCTTAAATGTAAGTGAAGGTTGCAGTAAAATAGAATTTGTGATGTATTTTTCTTTTTATGGTACTGATAGTTCTATAGTACCCTTTACCATTGGTCTTTCCAGTATCTAGATTCTTTCCCACCTATTTTTAGTCACAACCCTTTTTCTAGAATTCTGACATAAAGGAGGTAAAGTGAGTTAGCAAACTCCCCATCTGTACCAACAACCTCAGCACCACGCAGAGAAACCCCTTACCTTCCAGCTATGATTTTAGCAAGCTTACAGTTGAGGGTTTATAATAACAAAAAATGAAATTTGAGTTTGCTGCAAATCAACAAACTTTTGGCTGAAAAGTTTACTGGTTCCTTAACATGAACAACTTATTCTGTGCAGGCAGATTAATTGTTTTATTTATTACTTTAAAATTTTCAATTGGTACGTGACCGCCTATAACAGTGCCCAACTTCCCATGCATTTTGTTTGACAATAGTTTTCTTGTTATCCTGACCATTGGGCCTGATTTAAAGCTATCCAAGGGTGGAGAGGATACACTTTCATCAGTTAAGCTGGGTGATCCAGCAAACCTGGAATGAATTTATTTAAAGTCATTTGCTATTTGCTAGCAAATGTTTGGAATTCTGGAGCGGATCCATTCCAGGTTGCTGGATCACCCAGCTTCACTGATTAAAGTTTATCCTCTCCAGCCTTTGAGAACTTTAATAAATCAGGGCTATTGATGTCAATAAAATTTGCTACACAGTCCAAAGTCTTTGAGCAAGATTTGCAAAATGTTTGGAAGCTAAACCCAGGAGGATTCACTCATGCCTGAGAATCTTGTGTTTAAAACACCTAGTATGGTGCTTCACAGCGACTTCCCTGGTAACATTTAAATTTAGAACCATTTCTGCACAAAAACAATGGAAAGCACAATGGTTAGAAACATAGTTCTAAGGATGTCTGAATAACAAAAAAGTAACATTTTCTATAGGATTATGTGTTTGTACGTTTGTGCTTAGTGGGAACATCATTTGTTTTTCAACAGGGTGATGACCTCAAACAGACCTCCATTTGTTTGGGAAGGAGAGTTATGGAGTGGTGCATCAGATAACCTCACCCACATAATCAACCAACCTTAAACCTTTCAAGATGGTTTGGGATGAAGTGGGCTGCAGAGTAAAGGCAAAGCAGCCAACAAGTCCTCAATACCTCGACGAACTCCGTTAAGACTGTTGGAAAACCATTCCAAGTGACTACCTCATAAAGCTGATTAAGAGGATGTCAAAAGTATGCAAAGCTGTCATCAAAACAAACGGTGGCTATTTTGAAAAATCTAAAACATAAAACATAATCTAGTTTGTTTAACACTTTATTGTTTAAAATATAATTTTTTATGAGTAAATTCATAGTTTTGATGTTTTCAATAATATTCTTTAATGTAGAAAATAAAAAAAAAATTTAGACTGTCTGATTGAATAGGATGGTGTGTCCACAAACTTTTAAATGTACATATACATATAATACACATTACCAGTCGCAAATTATTGCTTACTCAACATTGACCTTGACCTAGAGCAGCGGCTCATAGTGTTATCCAACATATAGTAAAACATTCCAGGCAGGGATCCTACCATCCAGCTAGGACCCCATTTTTGCTATCCCATGATGGGTGATAGGTTGCCCCCACTCTTTTAGGTAACAATCCTAGATTCACTGACCCTTAGGGATCTATTTAAAAAGAATACAGTCAGCTATTTGCACAGCACCTTACTTGTACTAGATTAATAGGATCCAGGCAGCAGGGTTTATCATAGCAGCCATATTGCTTTTATGCTGTGCCCCTATAGTGTACAAATTGTCTTTTTCAGATGTTCTACCCCAGCCTCCATGCTGTGCAATGATGACCTAATCTTGCCCAGTGGGAAATAACAGTAAATAAAAATAGCAAATAATACATTTTGCTTTCTGCAAACATTTATTACTTGATTAAAACTTCAACAAGCATTTCCCATTGAGGAGGAACTGAAGACACATGGGGAAGTGACCTGTCTATTGCACCATACAAACTCACTTTACTGATCTTCACTTAATGATCCAGTTGACCCTCCCTTATACAAATTTGTCTGCCTGTGAATTTTCCTTTCCTAATCAATACAAATGTATGCTTCTTACTTCCTCATCATTAACTCCTTGGTCTAGTCAAATACTCAATTACTTATACAAGAGATTGATGATCTCTTTTTTCTGTCCCATGCTACCATCCATCTGTTGATCTTCTATTTCCACTTTTGCTTTTATTTGAGAATTTCCTTTGCTATGTATGTTATTTAATTCTCTAGACAGAGGGAGAAAAAAGACACAAAGCAAAGAGCAGCTCTTGTTTGCCCTTTCCTGTCATTTATAAACATTACATAGCATGACCTGCGGGCCTCCCTGCAGATGTGATGTTGATATTTCTAATTTCCAAGTCTCGCTCTCTGGTTTTATATCCACTATAAGGTTGAATTCTCTGCTACACAATACATGTCTTTTCATGTGCAAGCTGGACCCTTATAGGTTATTACAGGAAATACATAAAAAGGTCTTGAAAGAAAATTACCACTTCTCTGTATTTCTATTCCTGATTCGTGACTGAAATAAATTACATTGATCTTTTATTCTCTTCTCATTAAAACATTTGGATTGAAATGATTACACCAGGGAAGTGATGCGAATAAACAAGAGTACTGCTAAAATGAAGAAGAGTCACTGTTAAATGCAACAAGGTCTGTTCAGTGCTGATTGGTGATGTGTTAAAAGTTTTTTTCATTTTACTCTGAAAGTGAACCCTATATTTAAACCTCTCAATGTAACAACACAGATCCTCTCCTCTTCCTCTTTTTTACTTGGTAAGGAATTGTGGAGTTATTGGTCCACTTGTTAAGGTGAGTTTTTTAGGGCATTTACCTTGATACATACAAAAACAAACATTTAATATACTTTTAGTCTTTAGATGTATTTGTTTACAGTTTTTTTTTATTATTCATACCTGGTGCCCCTGCCAAGGTGAGAACAATCTGTATAGTATCTGTGGAGGGGCAGAGTCATCATCCGAGGACAGGAAAAGTGCTAGCCATACAAAACACCTCTCTCTACTCTTTTTTATTATATTCTATAATCCGCAGAAAGAATCGAAAACAATGTGAATGTATAACTATACAGTTAAAGTAATTTGTAAACAATTTTTTTTTCTCTTTTTTTTCTTAGTTTTTTTTAATATACCAATCAAACATTTTCAACTATCATTAGAAGGCCAGAAGAAAGGAAATAAGAGACGTTTATTCTTAGGCTTTACACATACTTTTAAGCAGATGTTAGTTCTTCTCTTTTGATTAGAAACAGCCAGTTATTCATGTATTGCCCCAAGTCCAAGAGCTCTGCACATTGTAATAATAACTATAGTAGCTTTACTATTATTTCATGTATAGGAGGATTCTAAGCCACTTACAAACAGTGTAACACAGTGATAAAATAACTAATCTGTGTTGCTAGTCAGAGTGCTGTATGGATGCTATGTGGGGCCTAGTTATCTCAGTTACCACATTTGAAGTGGTATTTGACTTTCTGTTATCATTGATACCAACCCATGCAAAGGAAAGACTGTTTCCTTTTTTTTCTGTTTTGTGGATTAGAAAATGTGGGCAGGAGCCCTAAAGTGAAGCTGGTGTATGGAGTTGCCTCTGTGCCATGCTACTATTTGTTGCTGATCCCTTAAAACATTCAGAGCAATAATGTGTTTAAGTCAGCAATACTGAATAGCTGTAATGTCTTAGATGCCCGCTTTGATCAGATGAAAAAAGGCTTTTGATAAAAGTATCAAACTTAAAACATACATAGTATAAAGTGCTGCTGAGTTGTGTGATGAAACATCAATGTGTGCAATAATTATTCATCTTACACCTTTGTCATCACCCTAGTACAGGATCTGCAGACAGTATACAAATTCTGCAGCTTCAGCTTGCCAAATCTTCTCCAGTATTTGACTTTGTTTATATCATAATCAACAACCACAACTTTTTCCCAACCAAACAAGTACAGGAAGGTGGACACGAGATGTTCAAGTGCACAGACCAGTTTCCACAAATCCAACATTACATCCACAAAATATGTGTTCAGTACTCCGTGTAGTGATAGCACCAGGAAGCCTTACCATTACAATAAAGTTAATGGATCATTGTGCATGCTACTAAAGTGGTACCACAACAAACTGGTGCATGTTCAGTAATGTAGCAATTTAGCTTTAGCATAGCAAAGGTAGTTCTAGAATACATATTTGCCTGCTTACCCATAGTGTCTGGTTGAATGGGCACACATTTGCTAGTCCTTCAAATTCAATCACCTTGAATTGAAACAAGTCTCCTAAGTCTACAGTATTTATTGGCCTGATAAAGACTACCTAATATATATGTCAGGTTAAATCTTTATATTGTGCCACTGGGGATTTATTTTACTAGTCAATAAGCAAATGAATGAATAAAGTTTTTAAAAATGACATTTTAAAGCAGACTTCACTTTTATTATTGGCACATAACAGCCCTGGATAATAAACCGTAATTATTGAACGTTTGCCACATGTTGGAACCATATGTACTCCAGTGAATGGTCATTAAAATGAGCAATAATGATTACTTAGTGCTGCATAACATTTCCATAACAATTTAATCCTATGTCTATTGTTTTGCAGATGTTAGGCAAACAGACTCCAACTGAAACAACATCATTTGGTTAAAGTGTATGTTGCATTAAAATGTAAATGTAAACAGTATACACACAAAATATATAATCAATAAAGTGCTGTACATATAACTGCTTTTGTTTTTTCTAACATTCTTTGTAGTAAAAGAGTGTGGATCCAATACATCCTTTCAAGCTATGATATACAAGTTTAATTGTATTTTCCAGCATGTTTAGTTCTTTGGAGCAGATTTCAGACCTTAGGGCATTTTATGGTATTAAATATTACTGGTAGTTTCATTGGGTACATATTTGTGTCATGCAATATTAAAATAATAAATCACTAATTCAAAGTTTAGACATTTCTTTTTAGCCCCCAAACCTTTATTAGCAATGGCAGAAATACTTATGGCACAACAGGTTATAGCTATATCTGAACTGCTAAGGATTTATATTATTATTTATATTTATCAACACCAGCATATTAAGCAGTTCTGTACCTAAAACTACTCACATACTCACATATCAGGAAACAACATGTTTTTTGTTTTTGGAATGTGGGTAAAAAAAGCACCCTGAGAACAAACGGTTAGCTGCTATTTTCATATACTTTTCACAGATCAACAGCCATCTTGTTCAGCTTGTATTGCTACTGCTAGGTTGTTTAGGAATGGCCTTCAAATCCATTCTAGATGTGTAGGGAAACAGAAATTGCTGATATCTTTCCTCTTCTGCATTGTGTTAACACACACCTGAATGCTCTAAAAAAGCAAATTGTCAAAACTTCTGCTTTTATCGCGGTTTTCAAACTTGCTGATGATCAGTTGAACAAGTGCATTTGTATAGCAGCACCTGGCTGCTACTTACCCTCCTTTATGAGCGTGATATGAATTTTCTTACTTTTCCACAAACTGCTCCTGCATTTGGAATTTTTTTTTTTGCAAAATAAAGGAATAACACTGTGCCATTTTATGATAGATCATGTTCCTTAATACAATGCTCATCTTTCATTATGGCTACCAATCACAACATTAAGAATACTAAGTATAGTGTACTATTTTACCTGTAGAAATCCATGCATGCAAGACCAGTTCATTTTTCCTAGCTCCCAGGCCTAATGTCCTAGTCATACCGCAAGATGATGGTTACTTCATCAACTCTCTGCAGTATTATAGTCCCAAGCCATGTCTCTGCTGGCATTTAAAGTGGGCATACTGCATAAAATTTCAGAGCCTAAGTTTCTGACTATTGAATGATTTCTAGGTGCTCTGAACAAAAATAAGTCAAAAAATCGAACCAAAAGCATTGGAGAAAACTAATCTGAAATAAGGATGTACCTACAAAACCAAACTAGAAGTAGCAGTTACCATAATCCTGATCTGATAGACCCCTTTTTTCTGAATTACTGTGACATTGTAAACTGCAAGGGACTGGGCTCTCTCAATTATTGGTTCCATAACCTTTTCATGAGATATAATTTGATGTGAGCTTTGTGGTATTTTTGCTGCGGATTTCAAATCTGTGTTCAGTTTTTCTTTCTAGTCTTTCTTTCTAGTTTTTGTGATGCAGCTAATTATATATTGTGTGAAATTCAATATAAATTGCCTGAACATATTACAACATTTAACAACAGTTTACTTTTTTTAAAGTTGGAGACCGCATTAACTGCGATTGATTTCATTTGTCATCATGCCTAGAAATTGCCTTAATGATCCAGACAGTTTCTGTTACGTGTGTGGTTCATTCACAACGAAAGCACAATGTCGCCAAATTACCAGAGCTTAAAAAGATATAAAAATTATATTTCAGCTGTCCACTTGGTGACCAGGATAAATCTAGGGCTCCACATGTCATCTGTACCAAACTGCAGACAGGCAGGTCATTTATTGCAGAAGGAACAGGCAATGTCCCTTTCGGGCATATCCCGTTATCATATGATTATTGCAGGGGTTCTACATTGTTAAAATATATATTGGAATTAGAGCCAATTAGTCTTGTGATGCTCAGATTTTGCATCCAATGTCTGGAAGTTAGTAAATTACTGCTGATGCTGAAAAAAAATGTGTAAAAACATTGCTGCTTATAATACAGAGATTCTTATGGATCATGAAGCCTTGTATGTTTTCTTTGGGTTCCAAAACCAAGAACAGAGCACTGTAGGACTGTTTGTAACTGATAAAATGGCTTGAAAGACTGTGAAATGTCTTCAACATTACAACAACAAGCTGAGTTCAATGTGACTAACAACTAGTAAATAACTGAATAGTAAATTTGGGACCCAACTGAAGAAACCTCCTGATGGACTGACGGATCTGCAGGAATAAAGAAAAGTGTTGTTTTTGTTATTTTTAGTTTAGTTCTCCTTTAACTACTACTTGAAATTAGTCTTAAGCTTGACTCGAGGCCAACCTTTGTGTTGTCAAAAATGCAAATAGGAGGAATATAAACTAATTTTTCTTCTTACATGATACAAATATTTAGTTGAGCAAGAAAAAGTTACACAAGAACAATCTGGAAAAAAAAAGTTCAATTGCCACTAATGGGTACTTATATAACTGTTGGAAACATGCACACTACTGAAATTCAGTAGGAGGTAAAGTAGGTGGAAATTGTATTAAAAACAAGAGCAAATGAATAAAAAGCTTTTTAGTGATTTTAAATAAGATTAAATTATAGGTTACTAAGCACAACTTTATTTTAAAAGGTAGATGGCAATTTAGGGTATTTTTTTGTCATAATGTGTGTATTTCTCTGTTTGTGTTTAGGTGTTTAAAAGCAACTTTTCTTCTATATCAAAGCAACAACATAAATAAATGTATACAGCAATTTGTTAAATGCTCTGCATCAGGTTTTAAACAAGTTTTCTGCATGGGTATCCCTCACTGTGTTTATCTAATACAACCACTACAATCAGCTCTCTTTAAAGTTCTCTTGGTTACTTGTAATGGACCAGTCATATGTGGGTATATAGTGCAATGTTGGATAACAACTTTCTACTTATGATGGTTAATAGACAGATGGCCATAATTGATTTAACTTTATCTTTTTCTGTGCAAGTATTGCTACTACTGTCCAATAAACAAAAAATTGTACTTGTATTGCACTTTAATAATAAGTCAATATTAAAGTATATGGCTGGGCTAAATATATAAGATGCAGTATATCTCTGCAATGCACGTACACTTCTTCATGTTTTATTCCTTTGAAGACCCTGGAAATACAGAAAAATATATGTTGCTCCGTCAATAAGTTTTACCTTTATTGTGGTTTGACAGCACCCAGTGTTTTTGTAAACTCAGTACTGTGAACTTTGTTATGTTGTCTTTGCTACAGTACTGAAAGCCAAAATTTTATGAAAAAAAAATTACCTACCTTTCCCAATGGCAAGCCCTCGACCCATCCACAATATGAGCCTAGTGAGCCCCGCCTTGGCTCGGCTTTCCTTTTCTCTCTGGCGCTCACCATAGTAGGTAGTGCCATGATTTTCTTTCTTCCGGGTTCTTCATGCATCACCTGATTATGATGCAGACAGAGCAGCCCAGAGCCTCCTGGAATATGTGACATATGTATCCCAGGAGGGTGCAGGTTTCCCTTTCTACTGCCACAGTAAATACAAAATAGAATGGGTCCTCCCCAAAACATGTAAAATTAAACAGATTTAAAAAAATCACACATTTTTACATTATATAAAAGGGTAACAATATGGCGATAGGTCTGCTATAAATTATCATGTATTCCAAAATAAGAGGACTGATTAGAGATAAAATTGTGCACAGCACACAGAAAGGCTCGCTATTTGTGATCTTTTCTATTTTTTTCCGCACTTACCAAATATAGCAAAAACATTTAAAAGACCAGAAGTGTGTAGATATTGGAAGTTCATTGTTGGAGTTTATATACATCTTAAAAGGCTGTTGTGATATCACCCATGTTACTAATAAACAATACAGGACATCAATAATAAACCATAACTCATGCTTTGGAAATTCATACAATGAGTCATTTGAGAATACATTATACATCCCCCTCTGCTAGAAGTTGAAAATGTCAGCAGGTGACTAACATCCCTGACACCTCACAATCTCTGTATGATAAACTTGATGAATTCTGACTTCATTTTGCTAGTTCACTTCTCCTGTCCCTATGACCATCATCATTTTAATATGGGTCACACTAAAGTGTCATTACATTGATGGGTTGTAAACTACTCTCCTTAATGATCTGTAACCAATCAAATTCAATAGATACACACATTTCTCTTATTGCACATGACGCAGATCCAAGATAATATAATTGCCTTTTTCTGTCCTTTTTACGACCAGTCATGCTTTTGTACATAGCCTCAAGATGTATTCTATAACAAGCCACACTAAATAATGAAATAAATGTGTTTATAATTGATTTTGTTTAAAACAAAGTCAGAAATATATGCTTTACAGATAGCTTTATAGTCTGCATTATATCTTAAAATGTGTTCCTCTTAGTGATAACCTCTTTAAAATCCCTTTATAAACTCTCTAGACTCTGGAAAGTTATCCAATTGCCGATAGCCTTTTTTGAGCCACAGGCACACTGTGTCTGCAGCTTCACACACTTTGGTTTTGAAACAAATGTTTCAGGTAGACGACAGTTTATCCCAAAAATTAATTTTAACCTCCCATAGCATTCTAATTTTTTCCGTATTTTCATGCAAAAAGCGTTCATTTTTTTGCTTGAAAATTTATTTTACATTGTAGGCCTATATTTCTTAGGCATAACTCACCGAAATATGTCCAATATTTATTAAATGTAATACATTTATTAATGAACTTTATATAAAAAAACACAAAACTCTATTAAAAAAATACAGAAACTTGTAATATAACTGTACAGTAGCAAAAGATTCCTTTGTATTGGACTCAATACAGGTATTTTGTAATGAATCCAAACCAAAATTATTTGAATTTCCTGACGCTCCTCCCGCCTGCACCAACTCCGGGAAACCCCGGAGAACGTCTCTGCATTCGCGGGCTGAAGATCGAAGAAAGAAGACATGTCCCGAGGACCTTCAAAGACCAGCAGCAAGGTAAGTGGGTTTTTGGTTTATGTTTTTAGCGACCCTGAGTCACACTCAGGACTACCGCTAGGAGGGTTAAAGAGAATGTCTATGACTCCTTTGAATGTACAAATCATATAGTGTGTATGTCAAGCTGCAAAACATATTAAAAACCATAATAATATAATACCATGAATCTATTTATAAAAGTTTTTACTTAGAACTTTATTCTATAATTAACACATTTGTTGTAGTAGAAAAAGGAAAATCAGCTTTTACTCATCATTCTTACATTTATCTACTAGATTTTAGTGTAAAAATACGCAATTTTTGTATAATAATTGTGTAAATCTTTAGTAAAAAAGAGAATCCACAGTATATACTGCACTATATGGAAATTTGTCTATGATTTATCTCTTGATTGATGACAATGAAAGTATAGAGAAATACCCACTTATCATCCAGAAATGCACTTTCCTTTAAATGGGCTAAAAAGTGACTTTTTTGTGGTGTTAGACCTACCCTACCCTTTTAATTATTGGTCTCACTAAGAATTGGGCAGTCACATACATCAATGGGTATAGTAAAACTACAAGTCCAGTCCATAAAACTATTGAGCAGAATATATAACTGATATGAAGCTTTTTTGTAAAGATTGCACATACTGCAGTCAAATATGTCACTAGGGATTTATCACCATAAACATAGTGTGCAAAGCAAAAAATCATTAGGCATGATCATCTGTTAAGATGAGTTTAGAAAAGCTGCCTATATTGGATTTTCAGTTGATTTATTGTGGGATAGATGTTTTGGCTTAAGAATCACTCTGTGTAAGCAGCCTCTCCTATATGCCTTTCTAGCCTATCATGGACTAATGCAAATTATGTGCTTAGGCCCTACAATCTAGGTATGCAGCCTATTATTCAGGACCCGAGATGGTGTCCCTATTGAGATTACATGAAAAGTATTCCACTGCAGGGTACATGTTTGTACTGTGACCTCCAAAGAAGCCTTTTAAACATGGTTAGATTTTTGGAAGTACTTGATATCTATTTGGAACTTAATTAAATATAGACAGGGATAAATAGTTGAGAAAAACAAATGACAGTCATTCAAGTCCTTGTGGTTAACTTGGATTCCTTTAGGAAATCTAAAGCCAATCTAAGAATGAATGATGCCTGGATTTCAACATTCTAAACTTTAATTAGGTGCATTCCTACATGAATTGTATATGTACTTGCTGTTATGTTTTTTCTTTATTTCAGTTCATGTTGGTGCCTTTAGCTATTCTCTTTGTTCATTCTGGTATGATTTAACAACATTTTTTAAAAATTTTTTCTGCATCTAGTATATCCATTTGACAATTTAAAAAAACACACAATAGTGTATAGGAATTGCTGATGTTTTACTAAGTCATAGCATGTTAATTTATGGTAAACGCTTCCAATGTATGAACATGCCAGTGTCATCATTTACATAAATCAGTTCAACATTGTACAAACAAAAGCAGATTATTGAAGAGAGTCCAAGCAGCAAAGCATTACATCTTGAGTATATTGTGTAGCAGTGTAAAGATACTTAAAATATAATCCCCACAGTGTTACTTCATTCATTGGCATTCTGTGCATGAGACCATGTGGATTCTCACCTAAACAAATGGGTTTGTAAGAATCTACGTTCATTTATAGGCTAATATATGACCCTTTCAAAACACTGTCCCACCAAAAATTGATTGAGCTGAACAAAGAACCCTAGAGATTTAAGGCCTTGCTCTTCTACATGATATATACTCGTTGCATATAATCAAGTTGGCTAAAGAAAGAATTTTAAGAATATTAGTGGACAGAAGTGTTTGGTATAGATTGTTGCCATTACAAGTAAATGTAGCAAATATTTATTAACTGCATATGCATTAGCATCAGACAAGCAGACTTACCAAATTATTAAAGACAGTATTTGCAAAAACTAATGTATGAATTTGTCATGAAATTGAATATGAATAAATAAATAAATCCTACAATAAGTAACGCATAATAAATGCAAATGTAAAAGAAGGTTAACATAAAAAATAACATTCTTATAAAAATATATTTTGTATCTATTTATTTTGTTTCATTATTTTTGTACCATAGAATGCAAAACAGAAATATCTGCAATTATGGATGCCTCCTGAAGCTTAATTCAACTAAACAAGTTTATTAGGTCATTTATCAAAGTCTTCTAGCAGTAACAGACCTGAATTACTAATACAAACAAAGAAGCAAACGATTTTTCCACTAGGATTAAAAAAAAGCTCTCCCGTTCACAGTTTTTAATAGGGAGGTTGTGATTGCTTTTTCGAAATTTAGGAGCATATTTAAGTGTGATACATATGTACTTTAACTTTAGATAGATAGATAGATAGAAAGATAGATTCTAAATTCTAATATTATGGTTACAAATAAGATATAGCAAGCTTGCCCCAGGTGTGGCTTATGAATTACAATAGAGAGGCATTATTGTATGGTAAATTCTGGATGTAAATATAATTGTATTTTCCAGTATCCCTTATTATGCATCATATATCACACAACACAGTTATCAAATAAGGTGTTATAGAGGAATCAGAAATGAAACAAAAAAAAAGATTAGCAGTGATTAAATATAAAAAAAGCAGATCCTGCAGTATAATGCTAAAATCAGTAAATTTTGGTCCACCTTTTCCCATAGGCAGCTGGTGGAAATTTAGGGACTGACAATTTCTGATATAAATGTATCTATTTTATTGAAACTCAGCATGAATGAAAGAAAGCTGCAAACTACCGGACCAGATTATACAAAATGTATTGTGGATACAGCCTGCTTTACACTCTCTCTGACTGCCCTTAGACTTTAGAATGCCATTAGGCCAGCAAGTTTTTTTAAGCCCTGCAAGGTTCACTTTAAACTGGGAGTACATTTATCAAACAGAGAGGATATCACTATCTGCTCTCCATACTGTGCACTTTGCTGTGCTCACCACTTCTGCCCCTGTCATAAAGATCGGGCAAAAAAGTGCAGTCAGAGTAGAAAGAAAAAAAAATACCTCTATGCCATTTAGCAGCCAGCAGTAAACTTCATGTGGCAGCCGATATGTGTCTAGATAATCAGCCATATCTGAATTAGACACAACTATTTATAAAACTTCAAGAAATAAAAAAGGAAGACATGAAATAACTTTGATGGTATATTCATGATTAACTATTACCACTCATTTAAGGTCACCTGTATTTTTTATCACGGTAAAGACCCTTGTCCCACTTCAATTCAGAAATTTAAAAATCTCAATGTAGGTGATTTTATTACTTGAAAACACACAAGGGTCTATTTATAAATGTTTGCATACAAGGTTTGCATAATTTTCACCTAAGATCTTTACTTTTATCTAGTTGGATTTAATTAGAAAATGTGTAAAACAATTGTATGAAAGCTACATCTGTGCTTTGTTCATTATATGGGGGAATGTTCTAAAAGTAGCTGTATGGATATGGTCAGAGCACAGATGAACATATCTGGAAAATGTATTTGTATTTATAAAAGCAGATGAGTTAGGTTGAGCAAAAGATATGCCCTAATCTTCATGTCTTTTGCATATCATGCATTTTCCTCTCACATGAACTAAAATAGGGTTTACAATTTCTGAGAATGATGCAGAATTACTTTTGCTACAATATTCCAAAAGCCAAGGAGACACTTTGATTTTTATTAAAATATATATTATTTGTGTGATAATAGGATTGCACTTTGCAATTCTTCTGCATGTCTTCTGTTTAAAGCTGACGTCCAGCCCCTGCAGCCATAAGCCACTATAGGCTGTGATCTCAGGTACTCACTACCCTTATAATGCACAGCCTAAAATGCCCAATTATTGTGAAATAAGAGAACTGTCCCAAGTTCTGGCGTGGATAGCTTTAAACTGGAACCAAACTTAAAAAGTGAAAATTTCCTTTGTTGTACAGACGAGTAAAAATGTATTGTGCCTAAGTAGTACCCCTAAAAAAATATATGTTTGGTCTGCAATCTCTGCTAAAAAGTAGCAGTGTTCCTCCTCCTCTTCACAGCATCAAAGCTGTATATTAGTGGTGCAAAATTAAAGCTGAACTAAAACTAGTCCAGGGATAGATAGATAGATAGATAGATAGATAGATAGATAGATAGATAGATAGATTAGGAATAAAGCTTACCCTATGCCTGTTTCTGCAGCAATTGGTGTTTTTTTATTTTACCCAACACAGGTTTGTGGCCTGGGCTTCATCATACTCCCATGCAATGCAGAGCTTATAGACCTGCATTGAAGGGGAAAAGTTAGTGATGAAGCTGGCCCTGCAGTGGGGCTTATGCAGGGGCTGTAGAGTGCTAGAGAGAAGGTTGGATATCCAACTCCAGTCCTTGAACACCACAAACAGGCCAGAATTTTCATTCAAGCCGAATAATCTTCTGATTGGTGGTAAACCTTAGGCTGCCAGTTGGAGAAAAACAAAAAATCTAAGATGTTCCTAGCCCTTTAAGACTAGAGGTGGACAACCCTACCCAAAACTACCTACAACTACACAAACTAAGCATGTAACCCCTGCAGTGGGGATCGGGACCCACTGTCAGGTAAATTATATTTTTTGCCAGAGTTTAACTTTAAAGCACTGGTGTCTCTAACTGCTAGTCCAGTGATGTTTAGTGATTCTTGCTGGAAGCTCTGACATTGGAAGGTAAATGGCCTGACTAAAGGTGTCCACAAAGAATCTCACTACACAAAAATTTACCGGCGAGTTGTCCTTTGCCTGTGTTTTTATTTTGGGGGGGGGGGGATAGGGGGCATAGATTGTGAAATTCTGGCCTTATTTAAAATCCTCAGGGAACCCTAAAAAATGAAATTGAATTATGCTTTAATAAGTTAACTTTGGAATAAAATGGGTTACTATATGCAATATGGTGATAAAATAGAAAACTTTACTTTACTTACAACAACTGTATTTCCAATAGCCCAACTATTCTGGCAACCTAACATATTCTATTACTGCTTTAGATTAAATTTATAACTCTCAGCTTCTATGCAGCAGCTGCAGCTGCCAGGCCTTAATAACTTTCGATAAAAATCACTGTATACCTCTATGACGATTACATTTCCAGTCTGCTTCTTTTGCATTGTGCAGTTTGTTTAATAATGACAAACCTTTAAGACTGACCAAATGTGTCACTTATTCAATTCCCCATTTTGTCATCTTTGATTCGGCAACCTAGATTTTCTTTGTCTTTCAAGTTTTACCCTATTCCATCCGTTTGTGCCGTCTTCTTATCTGTGCACTTTAACTTTATGTTTCCCACTCATCAACTTATCTCAGAAATGATTCAAGCTGTTCTGGCTTTTTTTTTTCACCACTGCTCGCAAAATGTATCTGATTGTATAGCTCCATTGTTCTACACCTTTGTATCATTATCTCCATCTCACTCCAGCGTTGTCGTTCAGTCTATTTTCACCCTGTCGTTCCTCTCTCCTTCTATCCCTCTCTTCATATCTCTCTCCTGTTGCCTGTGAGCAAACGGCAAAGTGTGAAATAATTAGGTTTGGAAAGGTCACGGAAATTGGCGGGGGGCTGTTGTTTCTGTAAATGCTATTTTCTAGCTCACTGCCCTGTAACTCTCTATGACTGTTGTGCTTAAGTAAAACAAACAGCGCATTTTAATCACACACACACCAATGCTTTGGAGACACTTAACTCACATTTTTCTTGTTTAGTATAAAGAAGAGTTTCTATCTGAGATGATTAGAAAAAAAGAGCATATTCATTTTTATCATTTTCAACATTCAAAATGAGTAGAAATTTTGAAGATGTACATGAAAATGTCAACCTATACATTTTGGTTTAACAAAGTAAAAGATTATAGTCTGAGGATTAAAAAAAATACAATGTTCAACTTATTTTTGAAGAACACAGCTTGGATGGCTTGGGGAGGCAAAGGGAGTGTTCTTTTCTAACCTGTTTGGTCCAATACACTTTGGGCCTGAATTCCAAATAAGGATCTGTAGAGCTGCAGGAACAAAACTGTTTATAGCCTTAACAAGGCCCTTTAAATCCCCTCTGAGGTAAAATAGAGGATGTAGTTGCCAAACACACTACTACATTTGCCTAATAATATTCCACATTTCAGCCACCTGGGAAATGGATATCTTAATTCAACATGTGACCATGCAGAAGACATGAATGTGTTTGGTTGTCATTCATTCTTCATGGCACCCAAAATGCACTGCAGTGCCTTGAAATACTGTGTGTTGTGCTTTTGAAAGCACAACATGGACTACACTTCTGTGCAATGTTGTGGTTTGGGCTGCTAATTTAAATGAATGGGATGTCAAACACAGCTCATAACAATGTATGGTATTGTTTTTTTTTTTGTTTGGGAAAAACACCATTTCTTTTCCTGGCTCACCCACCTCAATCTATTGGATTTGAATTCTTTAAATCATGAAGGCTCAAAGTTTCATGCAGGAATTACCTAGTGTTGACGGCACACAGGTACAACCATTTAAGGAACAACTATGTAAATACACCACATCAATGACTTAACACATAACACTGACATAACTCTCTGGTTGTAGAATAAATATTCAGGACAGTTTTTTCAAAGTTATATGATATACTATCCAGAATCAGCAATGTGTTACTAAGAGGGTAAACAAATACCTGAAAAAATAAACTAATGCAGGATTAGTAAACTGCAATCAAATATGTTTTTGGGTTTTGCATATATCTCACTTATAATTTTTTAAGGCACCTTTTTATTAGTTTCTACATAAAGTAAATTTTGATTCAATTAAAATGAACATTAAAAATTAGATGTATCATTAACATTTTTTCAGCAATATACAATTACAGCAAAAATATACATATCATCTCAATTTCTCAGCTTTCTCAGGAATTTATAAGACTTTATCAAATGATAAATCTCAATGTAATGCACCTGGCACACAAATAACAACCAACTCCAGGGAATACTTTCAATAAATTTTTTTCCGTAATCCAGGTACAGGCTGAGGTCAAACACAAAAGATCAATCTGATCAGCGAGGTACAAAAGGATGAGGAAGAAGGCGTAGTCAGGGACAATCCGAAGTCAGGACAGATAGTTCATGCAAAGTTAATAATCAGACCGGGTCGCTGGTGGTCCGAGCTAATGATAAGGCACCGGGGAAGACAACAGAGGTCAAAATGGTAATCTAACATAACAACACACCCAAGCATACTGTAACACAGAGGCTTTACCGGGCAAGGGTGCTAATGACGAGTGCCCAATCACATTGCGCCACTTGGCGCTATTGGATTGGAGGAAAACACTAAATAATAAATCCCTTGTGGCCGATTTGGCTGCAGGGAATTCAAACTATACATGCCCCATTACAAGGCAGCCAGCTGGGGCCGTGCTGTACTGTGCATGCCCGCAACAATGCTGAGGGTGTGTGCAGCACTGTGCACGGCTGCAGGGATGCCTCCTCCAGTAAGAGGAGACACGCTGCGAGCAGAGCGGCTGCACTACCTGCTGCAGTGGTCTCCCCCACACTGCCCGTGATCCCTGGGGTCGCCGCAGGCAAGGACAACACGGGATCGCTGGTGGGCTAAGTACCTTACACTCAACTGTTTAAAAGCCATAGTCATTTTCTGCTCTAATAGTGGAGATAATGTATCCAAAGTCTGCTAAAGACTTCATAGATAGCTCCAGATTTTACTCCAGATTCATTTAAAAACAGATTAACTTAACAGAAAAGGTCACAGCAGTACACATATGTCCCCAATGCTGCAAAAACAGGCACTTCTGCACCATAACTAACTCAAATTATTTAATTTATTAATGCAGACAAGTCTAGCTCAGTTGGCACGTATAAAAAAAATTAGCATCCTAACATTTGAGACATTTGTTTTAGAACAGGAACTTATTTTAATATATTGGTCTGTAAATCTTGTGTTTCCAGAAGCTTCTGAGTACCCATGATGTGGGTGGATGGTAATGGAAGCCTCTCCATGCACATGTTTAGAACAATCATCAGCTGTATTATGTTACCAACGAGAGTGGGTAAGCTTCTGCACATAATATGTTGGATGAAGTATATATGATTGCACAAACTGGATTAAAAACTTCTAATTTCTTTTGCACATCTTTTAAGATCTAATTTCATATTTGATTGGACATTCATAGTAACAGGTGTTTTATTAAAATCTGAAGTTCTCAGAAAAATGTAATAACATTAACATGCATTTCTGCTTTGTATGAGTATGTATAGAAAATTCTTTTAGCTGTTTTTTCTAGAATGCCCTTTGTCCATACTGCAATTTCTGTCATATGTCTGCATCTTATTTCCTTTCCTCCTGCTCCCCACAAATCCATTTATTTCTCCATTATAAATTCACTCTATATCACTTCACCTTTCTCTTTATGACTCCTTTAAATATGGATATGCAGAAGCTTTGCCTAGAAAGAGCACTTTCCCAATCTCTCAGAAGACATTTTCTAAACCACCTGAGCCATTCATAGATTATGTATAGAAAGCGTTGCAGCAAGCTTTAAACTCTATCTTATGTCCTTCTATAAACAAAAGTGTATTTTTTTTATATTTATATAGATAGATAGATAGATAGATAGATAGATAGATAGATAGATAGATAGATAGATACATAGATAGATAGATAGATTTGGGAGGGCTCTCGTGCAAAATATGCATAATGTCTCAGATTCACACTACTGTATTCTTAATAATGTTGAACAATTGTCATGGAGGTCAAACTGACTGGAGGGGGGGTCTGTCAGTAAGGTCTGCACAAAGGGATTTGGGTATGCGCAGACAGAGCCCTTTCATCAATAGAAAAAAAAAATGCCGATCTCAAGCATGCACAGTGAGATCGGCAATTGTTTTCCCAATCTACATCAACCAATCTCAGACCTGGGCAGTGTAAGATATAATATATATATTAGTAATATATAATATATGCTATATTCACGGTCCTTTGGTATAATTACAATGCATGAAGGTGTGGTTGTTTGTTTCAAATGTTTAATTATAGTTATCTGTTTACCCATGTCCTGGCACATAGATCCCCAGGAGAATCCCAAGTCAATAAAACTCCAAGGATGTCACAGAAGTGGCAATACATAAATAGATAAGCTATGGTTTCCCAGAACAGACCTAATTACCATTGGAGCTTCTATGGGATAATAAAGAAATTTGCAACCCCTTTCATCAAAGGAATGAAAAGTTAAAGTATACAAGCATTTGGGGAAGGATATATGACATGATATGATGATGATATCTCCCACCATCTCCTACAACATGATGATATCGCCCACCCTGACTTTTTGACACCTACATTATATGACCCCTGCTGTGCTTCCCCAGCAACAACCCACACCTTGGCTCCAGGATTTCTACATCAAAAGTAGCTTGGAGGATTAAATTAGTTACTGGAGTTTAAATTAACCAATCCTAAATTGGGGGAATATGTAAGCCAATAGGTGTCCTACATATCACATCTATTAGCCAATCCAAAATCCCCAATGAGGCCTAATGGGAAATAACTGAATAAGACTGAGAGCTGGGAAAATGGTAGTTAAGCATGAAAAGTCAGTGAATGGAAGTGAAGTAAGAACATTAAGTTAGGTTTAGTAGTTAAGGAAATGAGACAATAGCACCTGGGGTACCCTATAACATCATAACAGGTAGCTATACCATATTCCATATTTGTATTTTGTTGTGTATTTGACTTTATTATTGTATTCTTTTACTGTATTGTAGTTGCAGGGGTTTACGTACTAACAACCATCTTTTTTCTTTATCTAACAATACTGCTGTGTATTTTATGTTTCCAACTTGTTTCCTGATTAAGCTGTATGAATGACTTTCTATTATTGGTACCGTGTTTCCCCGATGATAAGGCAGGTCCATCAAATAAGACAGCCCCCCCTTTTTAG
>NC_092859.1:44951956-45025010 GCF_032062135.1 Pyxicephalus adspersus
AATAACTGTGTACTGTAGTCTTCTTCATGGGTAAATAAGGTATCCCCCTGAAAATAAGCCCTAGAGCATATTTTGGCCTTCCAAAAAAAATAAGACAGTGTCTTATCATCGGGCAAACAGGGTATATACATCTTCACTGGCTGTATATATAAAAATATATGTTAAAATATCACTATAATAGAATTGTTAGCTAGAGGAAAATACATAGCACAGGACGGAGGAAATGCTCCCTTATTACTTTCGGAAGTTAAGGGTAATGAGTTATTCACATTTAACCTGTGCTGTGTTTTGTGTGATACAGATCTTTAGACTGCTGACTGCTTCTGGTCCCTGTACATTGAGAAATGGGATTAAGCACTATAACAAAACACTATAAGGCTGGCTAATATCATTTAAATAATGGGCCTGAAAGGTCCGGAAAGTAGTCCTTAGCCTAACATCTAACATTATCTCTGAGTTTACTCTAAGGTTTTTCCTGTATTTCCTGTCTGTATCTCACTAAGGACAAAATAGAGTAAATAAAATGTACATATTACACCCATCTAACAAAGGCCTTTTTTTAATGATACTTTCTAAGTTATACTGACTTATAAGTTATATTAACTTGTATTTTTATAGCACCAATGTGTTACATAGCACTTTACAAAGTCCAAAGACATTTCACTAACAACCCTTTAATGGGGCTTTCAATCTAATGTCCCTACAACACTCATATGTCATTAGCACAGTCTAGTGCTAGATTTTGGGTGAAAGCCAATTAACCTAACTACATATTTTTGAGATGTGGGAGGAAACCAGGGTACCTGGAGGAAACTCATGTAAACAAGGGGAGAACATAAAAACTCCATGCAGTGTCCTGGCCGAGATTCAAAACTGGGACCTAGTGCTGCAAAGGTAAGCATGCAAACCACTGTGCAATGTAAATATCATAGTACAGTGTTTGCTGAATAGCATTAGTAACACATTCTAGTATAGCAATAGAAGCTGGTATTAGTTTTTGGAACTCTTGTTGAAACTAGTGTCTTGATTCAACTTTCTTCAGGTATCTTTCTATCTATCCACCTATTATCAACATATCTATACCTCACCCTGTCTATATCCTGTTAAGAAACGCAGTCCAGTGATTCACTTGTGTAGCAATACAATACACACGTTCAGCTTCAAACAGATTTGAATAACTTGATCCATCAAATGATAATCCTAATGAAAAAATCACAGAGAGGAACAGGAAACATGATTCTTGTTCTAGTACAAAAAAAAAATCTAGATTTTCAGTACTGTGCATGCACACAGTCACGTTATCAGATAGAAAAATGTAATTTATCCAGAGCAGCGAGCTGTATTTGTTTTGCTAATTAATGCCTCTTCCTGAGCAGACAAGGAGCTGTTAGAATGACAAGAAATATGCAGAGAGAGATTAAAAAAAAAAAGAAAAGAGAGTGGAAATGTATAATAATTGCAGGCTGCTGTGGGGAAGATTTAAAGGAACAGAGTGTAAATAGGCCATGATCCTGAGGTCCTAAAAAACCTCCTCCAGCACTATCGCTCCTTACATAAAATGTTTGGAGTGCTTTCGTCCTTATAGCATTAATTATATAGTTACTAAAACTAGTGTGTTGGCATTGTAAAGAGGCAGGTTTGTATATTAATGAATCTGTTTTACCAACACCCAGTGGGTAGATGGTGATAGAAGGCAAGATATTATTTCTGACCTTCCAGGTGTGTCTATTTGCTATTTCCTTTGCAAGAAGATCATTAATCATTGAACTTTACACTCCCTTCTGTTGATTTAGAATAGCAGTAGTGATAGAACTAAAGCTACGTACAAACGTCCAATGGTTGAGACGTAAAATGGCTCAAGGCCGATATCGGATGAGAATCTAGGAAGTGTACAGCGCCTGTTGTCCATCCTCCGAACGACCGTCCTGGCGGATCAACGGATGATGGACGACAAACGATCCCAATGCAAGGGAAGGGGCAGAGCGTGCAGCAGGTGCCGCTCCGTTGTTCTCCCCCTCCTCTTCCCATGGAGCAGAACGGTGATGTATGTACAGCACTCCTTCATGCATCGTGCAGTCCTTAGTCGTTGGAAAGGATCGTGAAAGATCCAATGACAATAATTGTACGTGTGTATGCAGCTTTACTCTCTTAACCAGAATCTCAGAAAGCAGGCAACGGCTGATCTAAGAGAAGGGTGGATGGCCCATTGTTCTCCCAAAAACATTAATGTAATGATTTTAAGCAATACATCAGATTTAGCCATTTAGGATAATACTCCAGCTATTAAGGATGCCAATAAAAATAACAGCCAGGTAGCCCCCATGTTGACAAAACGTCCTCAGGGAATTTTTTAGTAAACGTTCTTTCTATGTTGCTTTGTTATTTTCTGTGTATGTTAACAAAATATTTAAAAAAGTTCATTAGATTCTCCTAGAACAAAATGCCATATATTTGGGTAAATTTTCCCAACTGACCCAAATGTTTTCAGAAACACCACTTAGAATATATTGTATCCAGTTCTGCTTTTAATTTTACCAAAACTGGATGCAGCATATTCTTTTGATCCAAAGATAACTATCGTTCACTCCTATATCTTAAATACATTAATTCAGAAAAAAAAGCCTAGTAAGAGTCAATCCTGTAACCTCAGAATATTAAGCCAGTAAAGAAACTATTTAGAATATAGAATATTGAACAGTGGCATTCCCAAATCAAGCAAGGTACAGACAATAATACCTTCTCGCCATCTGTTAAGCTTGGCTGATGTTAGATTTGGTTGTGTTAAGCTTGGCTGCGTTAATCTTAGCTGACCTGCTGCTGGTGTGTTTATTTGTTACATTTAGTGTTTCTGACTTGCCTGTTACTGTTGAAGTAGTAGGTTCCTTTCCCTCCTGTTTAACTATCAAATACTGCCGCCCTCTCAACAATTGTATGTTAAAGAAGAGGAAAAAGAAGAAAAAGGGTTTTTTTTTGCGGCAATCCAAATGTATATATGTAATTACAGCCAAACAGATTGGGTATATATATATATATATATATATATATATATATACAGATTGGCTGCATACTCTGCATACTCTGCAACACCAATGTCACAACCGTATTCGGCTGCACTTGCACTCTGCAATTTTGTTCCTGTTCTTCTACCAAGAACTTAACATGGAACTAATTAAATCAACATTGCTTCCCTATCTAATCACAACCGGAGAGCACCACTCTGCAAAACAGTACATATATATCCCCTGAGGAAGCCAGGCAGTAAAACGCGTTGGGGTAAGCCGTGTCCTCTCTGAATTATTTTAGAAAATGATGTGTCAAGTATAAGGGTCAAAAACCATGACATTAATGGAATAGACCCAAATTGTGGAAGCTTTTGCTGTACATATTTTTTTATGTGTATTGTATCACTTAGCTGAAAGAATATATATAATAATAAGAAGAATATAATATATATAATAAAAAAAACCCTGCTTCTCTTCTTTTTACCTCTTCTTTATTTTGTCTGATTCTGACCTTGTGATTGTATGCTGCTGTCTGGACCAACCTTTGCCTGTGACCTCGACATTTGTATTTTCCCTTGAATACCTCACCTGGAAGACTGATTACATGTGTGTGACCTCTAGCTCTGTATTTTGGACTTGCCTCTGCTGGAATCCTTCGTACCGCATTATCTGTGTGTCCTCTGTCAGTCCTTTACCATATGCCATCTCTTGTGCACAAAAGTCCTGGGGGAAACTGTGTGCTAAGATGGCACATGTAGCCTAATGAGGCTGAGCGGGGGCTTGGTTTAATCAAATAGTGCAGCTTTAGATTGGTGGACTAGCATCTGGTGAGCACTGGTGCTGGACAGGGCCTTACAGCTACCATTTTGTATTGGGTTTGATATTTGAGTGTTGTCGCCCTTTAAATGTAAGGGGCTGAATGTGATGTGGTTCAGTCTTAGCATGACATTGCATAATAGAGAAACCTAGACATTAGATTTGAAAAGATCAGCCTATGTAAAGTAACCAATAATACATCAAAATTTAACACAAAATAGACAATAAAAAATGAAGACAAAGAGAAAAAAAAGCTGAGAAAGTGGATAACTTAAAACCATTAAAACCAGCAGCCATAAAATACTGGCTGATTTCAGGCTTTTTTCCTGCTTTCCTTAGAAAAGGGAAGAAAAAAGTTAGCTCTCTCGTAACTTGATTTTCTTCTGAAATGCAATTTGCTACTCAGTTCTTCTCCATGGCTCAGACTGCCTTCATTTTTCACCTCTCTATTCGATTAGAGAGATAAAATAAAGGGAGATTTTGTTCCCCAGCTCCCTCCCACAGAGAAATTCTCAATCAGCTCGGTTTTGCAGGATTGCTTTTGGGGTCATTTATTCCTCATTATTTCAACTCCCTCGTCTAGGGCCTCCAGCAGGGAAGAGGACCCACAGCAGCGCCCTGTCAGTGCCTGGTACAACCATTGTGGTAAATATTCTAATTTCATCTTGCATATCGCTGACAGAGTGTGCTTCGGAATTCATGATTTGGATAACACAGAAGAGTAATACAGAAGACGCCGGTCTTAGACAGTCCATTTTAGACTCCGCTTACAGCATGAAGCTAGGGAGAAGTTTCTTTGTAAACCTTATTTTCTGGAGATTAAAAATTGCTAATATTGTATTGGAAATAAGACTAAGCACTTGCATATAACCAGAGCAATGTACATGGTGTACAACATATATTTTTTATTAAGTCATGAACACAAGGGTGTGTTTTAGAAAAGTAAAAAGTGAAATAACCAAGAACAATAATTTAACAACAACCTTTTTGTGAATTCGGTGAGCTCAAATGAGTGTTAGTGAAAAAAATGATTGTCTAGGCTTAGATAATGTCCTTGGTTTGCTGCAAACAGGAGAAACATGTCCTCGGTCTCCTCTGCACCCCCCCCCCCCAAAAAAAAAATAATTAGACTGCAGACAGACTAAAGAGAGAAGTTGCAGCATTGGATAATCTGTGTTAAGAATCTGTAAACCAGAGCTGTTCAAGCATAAGGATGACAAGTGTCACTTTTGAGATTGCATTTTAGTTCAGGAGATAGATCTTGGCCTTGATGTGATGTCCAAAAAGGTACATAGGCAGGTAAAATATAAAAAAGTAATACATAAAATGTTTAATTTTGTATGTTAATCTAAAATCAGAAATTTAGTAGCCAGTAGAAGTAGTGTGCTGAAATTTGATCATCCACGGGTTTTCTTCTTATTTCCTTCAGCATCTTTAGCATCATTATATTCTAATAGTGGTATTAATCCTTCCCTGTTCCATGTAAATAAATTTAAAAAAAAATGTTTCGGCTTGGCATAACCTAGAACTAAATTTGGAACTTTCAATATCACTTATTGGGTTTGTATATGAAACAGTGAATATGACATTCACTAAAACAGTTCTTGGTGGAGAAGCTTTCAGATTCATGTTTTCAATGGCAGTGACTGATTTACCACTAGGGAATATTCATATTCAGTTTCATACCTAAAACCTCATTATAGTCCTCCTATCTTCCTGTTTACATTCACTACAGTGATAAAAGGTTGCCAGTGTTTTTGGTCATAATTTCTAATTGTTGCTGGCTGCAAGCCGCATGTATTTTTTGAACAGGATTTATTCCTTCCTGCAACAGTTTCCTAATATGTTTTTTTTTTCTTTTCTTAATGGTGACAACAGAGGAGTACAAATGCATTAGCAATGATCCTTCAAAAAGCATGTGCCTAAGATAAATAAAGGCAGGAGAGAAGCAGATTCTTCAAGTGCTTTTCTTCTTATATCCTGGCTATTTAGACTGCATGCCTGTAGTAAGGTCTGGTTGGAGTACTACAATAGTGTTCTACAATACTACTATACTACAAAAAATATTTAGTCAGTTCTGAATTAATGAAAGCGTAAACATTTAAATTGATAGTGCCATTTGACTTGGGACAACAATTGTTGTACACAAAAGTTTTATAACAAGAGTCTTTACAATTCCAATGCAACCTCATCCTATATTCCCTGTTGAGTTTATCTTATATGGAATACAAGAATTTTTGGACTAAATCAAACTAACACTAAACTAAACTGAAGCAAATGATTTTAAATGCAATGCTGGACAGAGAATGCCAAAATTCTTTGAAATGTAATGGTGAGGTACATACTCTTGTGTACCCTTTTGTGTGCACAGATTTGTACCCCCAAGAGCAAGAGAACAGTTAATTTAGACCTAATACAACTGGTCTCAAACATCAAACTCTTTTGTCTAAACTAATACATTTTCACTTGGGATGCTGCTGCAGTATTTAAGCCAAAGCTAAATGAAACAGTTAAAAAAACGCAAAAATGTTGCTGAGGTAGTCTGTGAAAATTGATGTTTGTAACACCACATACAAACATCTTAAAAGCATTTTTCAAGCATGTCACTGAAAGGATTGGTGTTTTTACTGTATCGCTTATGAAGTCATAAAAAACAAGGGGTCCTTACCCAATGCTGTCCTTTGGTACATTTTTACTACACATTTTGATCTCATAATAGAAATTTCAAAGTTATCCCGTTTTGACTTTAAGGACAAATTGTACTGAAATTTATTGCTACTGAGGTAACTGTAGTTAATTGCAAAACCCCTGAACATATTCTTGCTACTAAAAAAAGCTGAGGATGTCTGGGGAACCTGTGGGAACAAGCACCAAAATAAAATAAAAAAATAAAAAAAAATCTTGCTGTTTTTTCATAAGTTTATGTTGAAATATAGTTGAGAATGCAGATAGCTTTTTAAAACTATCTGCAAACTAAAATAATTACAAGTTAATCTGTTAATGAGTCTAAATGGCTCTTTGACAAATTCCATACGAATCTGTCAATGGTCAAATGTAAACATGTATTCAGCAGTTGGGCAGAGCTCTTGTCTTTGTGCAACAGGGAGCTGCCAGTGCTGGATGGGTCATTGTGACTTCTTTTCTTTTGACATTGCTGGGCTCTTAAATATATATATATTTTTATGTTGTGTAATAAGCTTAGCCCTTTCTGAAGATAGGTAAGGGTTACCCATACACTGAGCCAATAATTAAGCCTGCATCACTTCGGTATTTCTGAGAACAGGAGGACATTAAAACATCAGAAGTTTTTGTGAGAAGGCAGATGCATGATGCTGTGAATCATACGACTTGAGGACACAATGTTATAAAGTTGTGCGGCAGAACTGCATCAATCATAGGACTGAACAGACAAAAATGCTAATCCTTTGATGATAAAAACAGTTCACAGGTAGACATGTATCTAGCTGTTTACCTGTAGTTTAGCTTTCAATTATAGCATTTTTCTGTCTGAACCTAACCTCTTCCATTGGCATTTACTACCACCATCAATCTCTGGTAAAAAGCAGAAGACAAATTGTCACGCTTGGAGAGACAGGGACACTAGGGGGGTGCTATGGCTTGTACAGAGGTGGTGTGAGCCCTGAGAAGGGCCAAGGCGCAAAGTCTAAGCAGTAACTAGGTTTTCTCCAGAGCCTCTAGCGGTGAGGATGTTGCTTTGCTGGTTACTGCCAGGTTGTGCTCCTTGGGCACATCAGGGTGTGCAGGATGAAACACAGTACCAAATTACTGAGCAGAAGTTTTGTCAAGGAAGGCTGGGGTCAAGGCAGGCAGCAAGCAAGAGAAGTAAGGTCACAAACCAGGGGGTCAAATACCAGGGATCCAGGAAATAGACACTGTGACACAGGGGCCACCACAGATACACAGAACACAGGAGACACTGGAAGCAATAGGAGGAACAGGTGGCACAGGGATAACCAGACACAAAGAGGAACACTGGAACAGCAAATGGGAACTGGCTGGGAATAAACAGACTGGGCAACATGGGTTTAACACAAGAGCTGGCCAGAGAAAGCACTAAATTAACCAAAATGTGGACAGGAAATGCTCAGCAGAACTAGGGGCTCAGCACTAGCGGAGACACATTGCATGAACGCTGAGTGTTGCCAGCTAAATAGCCAAGGGTGATTAAGAGGCTATTTCCTGGTTGCCCCGCAGGAGGGGTGATACTGATTAAATAGCCAAGGATGATTAGGAGGCTATTTACTGATTGACTAGTGGGAGGGGCAATACTGAATAAATCTGGAAGAGCAGGCGCGCCCGGGCTTAGAACTGCAGGCATGCACAAGAGACAGGTGCCTGCTCTTTAGCGAGGAAAAGGTAAATGTAACACAAATGCTGGCAAATGCAAGTAAGGGTATTGAGAAAATCTTTTTAAAATATCTGCAATCAGTACTTCTACAGGTCTTGTGTCTAAAAATGTGTAGAAGTCTTAATAGGTGATTGATCCCAAATTGATATTATTCCAGACAGGCCTTTGGCCCTTTGGCTTTCTAACCAGCTGCAGATAGAGGGCTCAGTCGCGGCCCTTCCTCCATACAATATACATAACATTTAAACCACATCATTACTGAACCTTTGTTTTGCAAACTTAAAAAAACTAAACTTTTTAATATTTGCTAGGCCATATTTCTTTGGCACACTTCTCCCCACAAGGGACTTTGTCATAGAGATAAATTAGATTGGATGGGGAACTTTAATTCAAGCCAGGATCCCATAATTCCAGTTCTAAAAAGGTATACCACCCTAATCCTAGGGTTGTAACTTTTAATACAAAGTCTCTCCATGCCATAGACAAAAACTGTAAAAAAATTTTTTATCAGTTTTGGGAGGCGAATACTAATGTGTAAATATTTGCACAAAACATTATTGATGTCCAGATGTTGTTGAATCCCTGAACATGTCCATGAATAAAAACAGAAAATGCTTTGTTGGCATATGCATGGCAAATTTTTGTGATTCTTGATTCTGATATGAGATTTGGTAAGAAATCCTTTGTGTAACAAGATGAAAAGTAAATTGGTCACATATAAGCAAAAACTTTTTCAGATGGTATGAAATTTTCCATAGAAAGTTAAAAAGTCAAGTTTCTAAAAATATACATGAACACAGCAGTTTTAGATACAAAATAGTCCAAAAAAACTAGAAATGTTTCTTTACTTTTGGTTGAAGCAGGAAAATCAGAGCCTATTTTTTCACACTTGTATTTGCTTTGTGATAGAGCTCTCCTTCATGCCATGTCACCAAGACTAGGCATGAATTATAGAAAGCTCTATAAGGACTCTGTAAGGAATAAAAAATGCTTTTCAGTGCCATAACACAAGACATGAAATCCATTATTGTGTTAAATTGTCATACACTCCTAATAGCACCTCAAATACACCATACTAGTGCACTACAGCAAACATGCAGTATTCACCACATAAATGGGCCATCAAACACAACACATGGCAACTCACATGATAAAAAAATGCAGTGCACAGATGCAGTAAACATAGCCCCAGACAAAAAAAATGGGGGGCTAACCCTTTTTCATTTTGCCAGAATCAATTTTTGATTTCCATGGATCCAGCTTAGAGATAGTAAAGTTGACATACTAGAATACTTCAGAATGCTCTCTTTCAGAAGCACTTAACCTGATTCTCCAAGAACTTACCAATCAATCCAGTGTCTAGAAAATGGATCATTTAATTTTTTGTCATCTGCTGATGTGAGATGTTGGTGTGATCCATACTGGGTTAAGTCTTTTTGTGTCCAGATCAAAGTCACCAAGTCAACTTACCAATTGCATGGATTTTTTATATATAGCAAACGTGACATATTCCTCATCTACCTCAGGGTCTGCTCCATAGCTTTCACTCCTAATTTATCTCGCGGTACAATTATTTTATTATTTTTATATGTCAATACTTCTTATTTTGAATTTCCCACTGGTCCCACCCCCCAGCGCACACCGCTCGCATGCACGCACACACAACACATGCTCGCCAAGCATCTTCATCTCCTTGCCTTGCATTCCCAGTGTTCACACACCGGGGGTTGCAAGGCCAGGGAAAACAGATGCCGGGCATCACCAAGGGCACTCAGGTGCCGGCCGGGCATCGCCAAGCGACACAGATGCCCAGCCAGCATTGCCGGAGGATGCCGCAGGCTCTAAGGGATCAGATAAGCCCTCAATTCTATCCCAAGTGTGGCTTGGGATTAGCGCTCTTTGTAATGAAAATTAACCCTAAGCCAAACTCACGATTACCACCAGGGAGGTTAAATCTCTTTCTCAAGTTGACAGCATGTGAACTCATTCTACATCTTTCTGTTGAAGCCCTTCCTTAATCCTCTCTTGCTGCACAGGCCCAGTTCCACAGGCCCACACTGTTGATAATGAACCAGTAAATTTACTCAAGACATAAAGTTGTGAAAATTATGTAAACAAGTTGTACTTTCAATCTAAATGTTACTTAAATACAATGACTCTGCACTTTATATTAGAAATACATACTCATGCTCATAAACAAAAAAACAATACAAATTTGATGCAGGGTGAAGAGAGGGGAAACCTGACCAACAATGATAATAAAAAAAAGACAAATCTTTTAGCCTATTTAAAAAGTTTGAGCTCTTTTCGTACTTCAAGACAACACATGTTGCCTAGTCTGCTGACATAATGACACATTAGCATCATTCATTAAAAGTTAGTGCTTACACAATTATTAAGCTCTTGTTTTGGAACTTAAGTTTTATATTCATCTGAACTGCAATACATCATCCAAACTTATCATCTTATTGCAAGCCAATCACCAGTTTCTGCACCAACAATTTGTCACCATTCATCATTATCTTAATCAAAACTGTATTGCTTGATTAGCAATAGAATCCTCTTTCTTAATACAAAAGTACAGTGATTAGTACTGCCAACTTCCAACAAGCATTTTATTCTCTTTCCAAAAAAAAACAAAACATTATACAAAGTACATTTAATGTTCTTGGCAACAATCTATTTCTACAGAAATAAATATTACAGTAAATAGTTATTCTACATTCACATACATCCTTGTCTTGCAATTGCTTTTTTATATGTATTAGGACCAATGCATAACCTTTTTGTCATAAATTCCTCCTGAAAAATTGCAAGTAGAATGTAACTGTGTCTAGGTACTGTTGTGTCTACAGACTCATATATATATATTTGAGGTGGCAATATAAGGTACTGATGACTGCCAATATCAGAAACTTTGGAGTGAGATTTTGTGATCGCTTTACTGTGCCCTTTGCTGGGGGCTCTGCCAGTAGCCCTGCTTCTTCCAAGATGGCCTCCTTCTCAATGAAAGAAAACGCATGGTATGTGAGTAATGGGGAAAGGTCTACTCTATCACTCCAAAAGGCTTTACCTATTTCAATCTCCCTTCTTAAAGTCAAAAGGCTTAGATCATTGACCCACCTCTGCGGTCATGTCTCTGCCATTTTAGAATAGATAAGTGCCAAAATGCCATAAAAGTTGAACAAGCAGAGACAGATTTCCACTTATTCTTTTCTAGGCTATCCTTTGCCACCTCCCCTTTACCAATATTTGATGCCTCTTATTAAAGTATCCAGGCATCAACATAAGGAAATAATCAAAAACCCAATGGATTAAACATCAATAATTGGAATTAAAATAGGGGGCGACCAAACTAACACAAATAAAAGTTCATTTTAAAGTCTGTTAAGTTATTCACCTAAGCAAGATGAGCAAGTAAAGACACAGGAGACCTAAATTAGATGATGTGCCATGAGTATTTACTTCCCCCTGAACTACAGTATCACATTATCTCAGCCCAAGATTTATGCAGCATAAAGTGCAGCCTTCAAAAGTTGTGCCCCTATTATGTTTTAAGGGTATAATTCTGGTCATGATCATCGCAAATTGTGCTATTAAGAAGCAAGAGATATGTTCTGTAATGGGCTGAAAAAAGTAGTTCACACAACCAACGGGTAGTTGGGTATTTATACAGCTAATAAGTGGGCAATTGTGACAACATGCAAGCAACAATCTTTCAAACAGCTATTTTTACAATATGTGACTCTGCAAGCAATACATGCAATTGCAATAGTATTTGGACAATAAATAGGTAATTTTGAAAATTTATCAGCAGTAAATGGGACATTTTTGCATTAGGCAGGCAACAAAAGAGTAAAGATGACTATCAGACGTGTAACAAATAAGCAAGAAAGGGATCAATCTGACGAAAAAAGGAAATGTTGCAACATGTAGGCAACAGAAAGGTAATGGGGAAAATATTCAGGAAACAATGACTTGCCAAGACTATTATGGGATGACCTAAGTTATCCAGCAAACCTTAAATGGACTTAGTCCAGGATTGAAAACATTTGCCAACTAATAGCAAATGTTTTTAAAGAAGTCCATTACAGGTTTGTTGACAGGTTTGTTGGATCACTCAGATTTTCAAATAATGGATTCTTCTCCAGTCTAGGTGAGGTTAATAAATCAGGTTCTGTGAATGTGTGAATTAAACTGTTGCAATATATGAGCAACGGATAGGCAATTTTGAAAATGCACAGAAAATTACAGCCATTAAGACCATGGCAATACCTGAAGTACAGGTAATAATGTTTCTTACATTGATGGTCAGTGGATAAATAAGGGATTCATTTTTTGTATGCATTTGTAGTTGTGATGCAGTTACTAAAAGTGACAAGTCAATTCTGGCTGTGCGGATATTTATTCCACTGCTGGAGGAAGAACTGAACCCCAATGGTACTCTGCATGATAAACTGGTTCGCAAACTCAACAAATGACAACATGGCAGTTGAAAAGGGGTGACTTGGAGTAGCTAACAGTCTAAAACTGTGTGCATCTGGGCTACTGAATAATCAGATGGATTGTTTTTTTTCTCAATGTTTTTCGAAAAGTTCTGATGCTGACTATGCACCAGCATGCAGGGATAATATGAGTTCAATCAATGCGATAGGTAGCTGCAGTCCATTGTTAATTACAGCACCCAGGATGGAATGCAGGCCCTCCGGTAGGTACACCATTGTCCAGTAGTTTCTCTCCTGTATTAATTTCTCTCTATAAAAGAAACAGAATTGCGATTCTCCCCATTCTCTACCACAAACTAATCAAATTTAAAAACTAAAGGAATAAAAAGCTGCCAATTCAAAGAACTTTAAATCTAATTGAGGTGTAAAAATAATATCTAAACTCCTTTGTGATATTTATTGAGTAACTTTAAAATTTTACAGAGATACATTGACAAACACAGGTAAAATAATTGACTGTAACCACTGAGCCTAAAACTACTTCTAATCTTAACAAACCAAAACTTAAGTTAACTTTTAATAAAGTTTCTGCTCTATGTCTTGGAGTAGTCCTTGCTTCTAATTGGATAAAAAAAAAGTTTTAAAAATAGAAAACTGCAAATGTACCTATTGTTCCAAATGTTTACTCGTTTACTTTCCCCAAAGGAAATCAATTACTTTTGTCACATAATTATGACCTATAGAGTACTTAAACAGTTAAACTAACTGGTTGATCAGTGTCCAAGTTTACAAACTCTCCAGCACAGGGTCAAACAAACACATTCAAGTGAAGGTACCAATCCTGCCCCCAGACAAATCATTAGAGCGAGCCTGCCACCCCAGGGATTAGTTCAGAGTCACAGCTCAGTGGTAATATTGCGCTTAGCCAGACAGAGGGCACGAGAGGTCGTGCATTTTTTTCTCATTGTTGTACATGTAGGATAAAGGGGTCACTATGGTCAAATGATTTTAGCCACTAAACAACAAATCCCATAAATAAATAATCTAATATCTCTTCCCCATTGTACCAAATTATTTTTGAGTTTGTTATTGTGCAACTGAACAAAATGTAAATTAAATGCATGTTTGGAGGACTCCTGTAATGCCAAATTAACATTGGCTTCTAACATTCAATACTAGTCATTTCATTATGGAAAAAATTACTTTGACCGACGCTTCCTTCCGTGGTTTGGAATGAATACTTTTATTTCCTCTAATAGCATAAATATTTTTTTTTTTAGTATTTACAGTACCTAGCTCAATGACATTGAGCAACTAGGCAACTAGCAATGGCAACTAGGCAAAAGTTGTATGTACAATTCATGCTGTGTACAAAGTTAACCAGGCAGATTAAAGCTGCGTACACACGTCAAATTTTTCTCGCCCGATAATCGGCATCGGCCAGATATCGGGCGAGAATCTGGCGTGTGTACAACCCAGGTCATTCATCGTCGGACGATGAACGACGAGCGATCCTAATGCAAGGGAAGGGGGAGAGCGCGCAGCAGGGTGCCGCTCCGTCGCTCTCCCCCTCCCCTCTCCATAGAGCAGATTGGTGCTGAATGTACAGCACTCGTTCATGCATCTTGCGGTTCTTATCGTTAGAAAGGATCGTGAAAGATCCTTTCCAACGACAAGAATTGCACGTGTGTATGCTGCTTAAGCCAACCAGGATTGTTTTACAGGTAGGTATTCTCTATGGATGGCTGAATTCTACACAGTGTTATCTAAGGAAGGGGCCAGTTGTGTGTGGCTTATAAACACATTAAATTCACCATTGTAAGTTGCAGTATTGGACTGTAAAAATTGTGCTTAAATACACTTTAATGCAATTCATACTGTATGTGTTGTTGTGTGAAGCCATTCATTTTGAACAGCAGATCAATGCATATATTTGGTGGGGCTAAGAATAGACCTTTTACGCTCCCTGTTTAATACTTCAAAAGAATAAGTAATCAGCAAACGAATTGTACAGTGATAAGGTTACAGCCTTGATGTATAATTTTGGATTTTGCAAAACAAAGACATTTATTCTCATTTCTCTTTCCATTAACAAAATAAAATCTCCCATTGGGTTCAGACAATGGGCCTGATTTATTAAAGCTCTCCAAGGCTGGAGAGGATACACATTCATCAGAGAACCTAGGTGATCCAGCAAACTTGAAATAGATTCCCTAAAAGTAATTTGCTATTTGTTAGCAAGTGTTTTCAATCCTGGACCAGATCCATGCCAGGTTTGCTGGATCACCCAGCTTCACTGATGAAAGTAAATCATCTCCAGCCTTTGAGAGCTTTAGTAAATCAGGCCTCTTATCTGTCAGGTAAGTTACCCATTACTATTATCCAATATTTATTTGACAATCAAACTTTAAATACCAATTAATAGGAATAATTTACCTTATTTGTCAAGATAATTATGGCATATAAGCCAAAGTTTTATAACATTTTATCACGCATAATTTAAGGTTTTCTTTTGATTTTTTCTTTCTTGACTTATGTGTTATGGAAATCTTGTTAGCAAAGATGGTGAAAGTTTGATTATTTAGCATACAAAAGCTAATAGCACCATAATCTGCTAAAGCAAGCATGTTACATACCAGTCTACAAAACCTATGTTATACAAATGAGAAATTTGAAGGATTAAAACTAAACTGCCACTAAATTTTTTTTTCCATAACTTTTTGTTCCTATGATGTTCATATACAGAATTGCAAGAACAGTTTAAAGAAAGGGACAGGTAAGCATTGACAGCAAAAAAAGAATTTTCAAGGCTTCAACTGTTCCCCACAGGGCCAGGTTTATATTTTTTCTGCCTCTATGTTGCAGAAATCAATGTGTTTCCTGTGCTGCAAAATTCTAGGTTATTCATTAATAACCACAAACACATTTCCTAACACTAATATTCACATATTTTTATTCAGTGGTCATTTCTAAGTATTTTAGATGCCTTCAAAGTATATAATACTGACAATTTATTTTACCTGCATTAACTAAATGTTGAAATAGCAGTGAAGACCAGGTGTTACTGCTGAGTATGATGTATATTTATTAGTAAAGCCAGAAGTGAAGCAACATGGGTTGTGCAAGTAGCCATATTTTTGATTTTTTTTAAAGAGAGAAAGCCTGTTAAAGGGACAATGCAGCATGGTATATATTACATTATTTTCGCCACTATCCTTGTCGCTGAAAAATTCGGGAGTATGTACCACACAGCATAGCATCCATATTGCAGCAAATGAGGTTATTTAGCAGTGTCCATTACATTGCCAGTCAATAGTAATAATGACCTGACTGTTATTAGTGGGAGAAACCCCACTGATGATGGTCAGTGGGGGAAAATTACCTCGTATGATTAGTCAAAAAAAAAAAATCCCTGGCATCATTGGCAAGTTGGAATAAAATGCCCAATGCCATTGGTTAGATCAGACCCCCTGCAACATCCAGGTTAGCCCACTTAGACTTTTCCTAACACAACACATTCAAATCTCAGACCAGCAGGATGTCTTCTATCCTCCTTCATACTCAGATTAGTTCTCTTAAAATTCAATCCCCAGGTCAAACTTTCTTTAATGCTCAAACCTCCCCCTTTAAACTCCTCTTCAGACTCTAGACCAATCTACATTTAAAAACACCTTCCAACCTCAGATCACCTTCTCCTTTCCCATATACAGCCACACCAACAGAATGGCTCAGATCACACTGAAGAAGTCAAATTCCAGGACTACTCTTTTGGCTCTGTGCTGTTTCACAAGACCAGATATGGAAACGGTATAGATTTCCCGACTGTTCTGTACCGGCACTACACTGCACAGAAGTTTGATACAACCATTGGGCGCTTGAATGAAGATTTCAGCAACTGGCACCAGGGCATGGAAAAGGTCCATGGGACATTAGGATTTAAATCAAACCATTGGATATTCTCAAAAAAAATTGTGATGGTTAATGGGTCTACAAGTAGCAGCCAATAAGGGATTTAGAAGTAACCAAGGAAGGGAAGCTGTGGTCCTGGTTTAGGAATGTTTATATGGCCCCTATCACTGCAGCAATTAAAGTGTTTGTACTATATCAGATTGCTCAGATTATGCATATAATGGTATGTTTTTACTTTGTTTATGCCAAAAAGATTTTAAGTCTAAAAGAAGAAGATAATACAGTTTTATTTACAGCAGACATGTCCCCAGTGTATTGTCCTCAAACAAAAGATAAAATATTAGAATAGAACATTACATATGTTGTAAGTAAACATTGAAGGTGAGTGCAGACAAATAGTACTGCAACCGGTTGTAAAGAGAATGCTAACACAGAAGAGCTGTGCAACTCTCGTTTTGCAGGGTTGAGATTGTTGCCTATTTAAATAAAATATTATGTATGTAGTAAAACAAATCTACAAACACTAAGTGCTTTTTATCATGGTCGGTGCAGACCAGACTTGATATGGTGGTCAAAATAAGATTAGCTACTTTTGTAATTTGGTTTTCTCACGAAGCATACATTAACATGAAATTGCTGTAATTATCTGACCCTTGCTGCTACCTAAACTTTATATTCTGGCACAGCACAAACAAAGTGAAATGTGATGATGACCAATATTATCCTTTTTGCACTTTGCGTCCTGAAGAGCAGTTATTTTGTCAGCTCCCATGAAAATTGTCTCTGAAAATTGTCTTTAATAGATCCAAATTCCAGCAAGCTGACAAGTATGTGCTAGATATACAAGAATTAATTTATTGTCCGTCCATACGCCTACAATATCATTTTTCCTTTCTGGCCACAAAGCCATTCTATTTGAATAGTGCAAAATATTTCAGATTTTCTAGCACTGTGATACATTTTAAAATGTATTATCTAGGTGTATATTAGAGCACGTGCCTACACAAAATAAATAACAGAATTGAAATAAAGAACTTGTTGTCTATAGAAAATACACTTATCACCTGCAGATATTTATTTCTCTCTTGATGTTTTGTTCTTATTGTGTGTAGCAGTTTACCATTATTACTAATCTCTAAATGCAACCATTGCTTCATCATGAACTGTTCATTAATTGCTACCCTACGCTCCTTACCTATTATTGGTTTCACCCTTTTAAACTCCAACTAATAGAACGCAACTTTAACAGTCAACAGTAATCCAAACACCATAATCACAAAGCCATTTAAACAATAACAGGGAACAAACACAATTAAAAACACCTCTGCACTTAAACAATTTTCTCACAAAGACAAAGCTAAATGCTTAGTAATTAAAGGGACAGAAAAAAAACAGATAATCATAATAATAAAGAGGGGAAAAAAGACTGTGGTTCTAAAAAGCCTATATTTATTCTCACATTAATCTGGTTTACTGAGGTTTACAAGGCTGAGTCATGTTTGTAATTAAAGTGACCCATTATGATTTTTTATCTGACCACCCCACCCCTCCACCCAAAAAAAGAACTGTAGAACATTAATATATTAAGCAACTTTTTCTTGCCAAAAATGTAACTTATAAGTGATGATACTCCTGCTGAGAAACTGCCATTTCTGGGATCACTCCTGGATAGGTCACAGCTTTCACTGGTTCCTCCTCCTGGAATGTACATCACCACTATTTGTTGCAGTTTCATTACTATAGTATTTTACTTTATTTTACAAGTATATGAGTTGGTAATAGCTAGAGAACTAGAGCTGGCCTTTAATTCAGTGTGGTGCAGTGAACCACATCACAACCTCTTTCAACCTCACAGCAAAGCATTCATCAAATGCTACAGTTGACTCTAAAAACTGTGAAGATCATGCTCCTTTCAACCACAAATCTGAAAGAAGCCTATTCATGTAACATATGGCAATGGCAACTATGCACAGGCAACAGATAATTGTAACAATCATTTTTATAAATTATAAAAGCCGGTATAACAAATTCAAAGAGTCAATCAAGTTCAACCACCAGGAAAATAAACAAATCACCTTTAAAAACCCTTTAGACATAGTTGAACCAGAGGAAATCAAAAATTCCCTGGTTCAATTTGCTCCAACAAGTGAAAAAAGTCCTGATCCTGTGAGGCAATTGGATATTTCCTGGCTCAACTGTCTCTGTTATCTTTACTTAAAAATTGTATAAAATTATATTATGTGCTTCAAGAAAAGCATCCAGCTTTTTCTTAAAGCAAGCTATAAATTTTTCCAAAATAACTTCCCAAGCAGCCTAGTCCACATTTTCACAGACCTTACAGTAAAGAATCCTGTTCTTATCGGGAGATACATTTCTTCTCCTTCAAATGCAAAGAATGACCCCCTTGTCCTTTGTATTGACCTCAAAGTAAATAATTGAGAGGAAAGTTCCCTATGTGGATCATATACCCACTTAAACTTCTCAGGGAAGAATAAACTCAGTTCAGCTAATCTCTCCTGATAGCTGAGTTCATCCATTCCTTTTATTAGTTTATCTGCCCTTCTCTGCACTCTCTCCAATTCCACAATATCCTTTTTTTGAACTGGTGCCCAAAACTAGACTGCATATTCCAGATGTGGTCTGACCAATGCTTTATACAGGGGCAGGATTACGAGTGGGTGCTGAAAAGTTCCTGGCTTTGCCCAGAAAGAAGAGAGCCAGAGTTATGAAATAACACATTTATTAAGCAAATTCCCCCCTGAGACTGATGCACTTGGTAGAGCGTAGTTGCAGCTATTCTAGACCATTCAAATAAAAGTCCTTTGGTTGGGTCGCAAACCAGATCTCAGCAGCATCTTTGACGTCAGAAATGTCTTCAAAACTTTGCCCCTTCAGGTGTTTCTTCAAAATCGAGAACAGTTAATAGTCCGAAGGGGCCAGGTCAGGTGAGTAGGGGGTACAGTGGACCAATTGTAAACCCAGGGTGTTTAATTTGGCAGCCACAATGTTGGACGTGTGTGCAGGTGCATTGTCCTGCAAAAAAAGGATCCCTTTGGTCAACTTTCCACAGCATTTCGTCTTAATTTCCACATTCAGCTGGTCCAGGAGGTTAGCATAATACTGTCCGGTGATACTAGAGCCCTGACTAGAGCCCTGAGGTAGGTAGTCCACCAACAGAATACCGTCTTTGTCCCAGAAAACGGACGCCATGACTTTTTTGGCCAATTTCTGGTTTCAGAACTTCTTCTTAATACAAGAAAGTACTTTACTAGCTTTAAATATTGCAGCTTGGCATTGCATGCTGTTTTTAAGTCTATGATCTACAAGAACCCCCAGATCATTTTCCATTTTTGACTCCCCCAAATGTAGTCCCCCCAGACAGCATGAAGCATGCATTTTGTAAGCCCCCCAAGTGCATACCTTTACATTTATCTTGGCTGCCCAATCAAACAGTACATTCAGGTCTTCTTGTATATTATAGACATTTTGTATGGACTTAACTCCATTACATAGTTTGGTGTCATCTGCAAATTCAGAAATTATGCTTGTGGAGAATTGTGAAGTTTCACTGCCAAAGAGATGTAGGTGTTGCTACAGGTTGCTGAACAGAGGATCTGCGGCAGAGTGGAAACACTAACTTGCATATTAACCGTCTGTGGAGTACTGTGTCTTTAGCAAAAGTTCACTAGTTCAAAGTACACTATATCAACTGCTACTCCACTGTCTACTTGTTTACTGACTTCCTCATAAAACAGAGTAAATTTGTTTGACAACTTATAATATTATTTTCCAGCAGAAACTCTTTTAAGTGGTTCTTTATTGAACTCTCTAAAATCTTTCCAACTATGGACGTTAAACTAACCGGTCTGTAGTTACTTGGTTAACTCTTTACATGTAAAATACATGCTTTGAGTTGGCGGTACTGAAAGAATGATGGATAATTACAGTGGAATATAAGATTTCTTTTTACAGTCCTGGGGATAGCTATTGAGCTGAGAGAACTCTCAGGGCAATATAGCGGTGACTCTCTCCTCCTCCCCACCCACTAGGGTCTTTTCTTCCAAATGCTGCAGTGCAGATCGGATATTTCTGATGTGGCCACATGTAAAAGAAAGAGGAGAAAGAACAACCTACACTTACTTTTGCCTGTGTTCCCCTGCCTAGAGCTTAATTGCTGCTCACAGCTAACAGCTAAGAAGATTTAGTGACACTGTGGTACTACTTTTGTTATTAGGGTGGGGAGCTGAAGAATCACCTGAAATCCTACAGGCAAGTTGGTAAGCCAAAGTATTGGCCAATATCAAGAGAATTTCCAGGTATTTTGTCTTGCCAACCAGTTGGACACTCTCTAAGTTTCTCATCAGTGGTCAGTTTCCTATCAGCCAAAGACTTTCTCCTCCCTAAAAAAAAGAAAGTATAAAAAAACAGAGTCAACCGTGAAATATAAATGTATTTCTTTTTAAAAGGAACAGAATATCTAAAAAAAGGAATTAGTTAAATTGTGTCCATATTACCACAGTACTAAACATTTGAACCTATATAAAGTACAGATGATCAAGATGATAAAAATTTATAAATATTCTCCTAATCTATTTCATTATTCAAAGATACAAAAAGCTTGGTAAATGCCTCAGATATTGACATGCCAATATGATTACTATTTAATAACCAGATTTTTCCAATTGTGCTTAAAATTCTAATTACATTTGGTGATATGAGCAGGCTTATGACTTGATGAAGGTAATGACAGAGAATTTTATTTTCAACTTCATTCATGGGAAATGATATAGTATCTCTTCTCTGGGTAATATAGTGTGCTACGCTTTATGAGACATTCAGAATATGTTTAAATAGGGAGAATATGACAGATGTTTTTCATTAAAAAATTTTTCCAATTGAAGATCCTTTTTTAAATGTGGGAAGTGATGACTCTGATTAATGACAAGTTGTAAGTTAGAGGTTTCCCATTGTAGACTGTAAAATAAAAGATGATTTTAATCTCACTGTCATAGAATACGCTGCATTTTGAGCTGTATCACAAGACAGAAAATCCATGGGCAAATCTGTGTCATCACAATGGAGAACGGGGCTGTATCCGATTTAATAGGTGTTTGTGTATCCTTAGAAACAAATAAATAACGCTATCACAATTTTGACAGTATGAGTGCTCCCAGTATTATTAAAATGTCACCTGCTTAGCTGCACTCCTGCCACTGTTACTTTATTAAAGATTTAGTGCCCAAACTCACTCTCTATGACTTTGCTTTACTTTAAAGGAAAAAGCCTTTAGTTTTAAATATGTGTCTTGTCTTTGTTGTGTGGTTCTTTGTGTTCATGTGCACAACCTGTGTTTTTGTTTGCATTTTTTCCAATATAATACCTGTCACAACATTTTTCTCTTATAGAATCCATCAGTTGTAGCACTTGGAGCAAAGCTGATTATATTTTTTAGATAAAATATTAGTTTTTGGAACAGGAATGCAGATCAGGGTCAGAAAATCTCACATTCTGTAGCTGATGTTTATAATAGTAATTCACATGACTGTTAATGTGTATTCCATTTTGTAGTTAATAAAAAAAAAAAAACTGACAAATCTTGGTCAAAATGTGTGGCAATCTGCAAGCTACAAGTAACAAGGTTTCTACTCAGATTTCTATTCATCATCATAATTTAAATTTGTTACTATTGGTATTGTTAATTTTGTAAACTGAATCTTAAAGTGGAACTAAACTAAAAACAAAAAAATCACACTTACCTTTAATCCCGCAGGTCCCTCGATGTCATTGGTTCTTATCATGATCCAGTCCCGCATCGCCCTGGAATTCCTCTTCGTCCTGGTGCAGAGGAAGTGACAAGTGCCGCCATCTTTGGTCTTCTTCTTCGGTCTTCTTTCTTCTTGACGTTGCCGCTGTGAAGGGGAAAAAAAAGAAAAAGAGAGCCGATCTCACTGCGCATGCGTTATATCGGCATCTCTTTCACCTAGGAGGCAAATTCCCCGAGCATGCGCTGAAGTAGCAGCCAGAGTCTCCGGGGATGCGTGACGTAGGTATACTGGGACGCTCTGCTGAGGCAATCAAGACTTAAAGAGTGGTGCTGCACTTTTTTTTTTTTTTTTTTTTTTTTAAAAAGGGTGTTGCAAAAAAAAAAAAAAAAAAAAAAACATTTTTACCTTACATAGAAAGGGTTGTCTACCCTTCTATGTAAAGTAAAAATGTTGAGTTTAGGTATGCCTTAAGTAAAAATTGTGCAGTCTTGGGTAAAATAGATCTCTTAATGCAGTGTTTCTTAATCAGGTTCCTCCAGAGTTTGCTGAGGGTCCCTGAAAAAATTAGCAATTTGTGCCTTTTAGGTCAGGTATGGTGACACCAATAATCTTTTTGGCTATCTGTAAGGCCCCTTGCAATGTAGGGTGCATTATTCTCACTGACCACTGCACTAATGTATTATTAGTTTCAGGTACAGTAATTAAATAGGGGTTCCCTGAAAACAAAAATCTCTAGCACGAATTGAAACAGAATAACAATTATCTAGCCCAGCAAAAACCCAAAAAACTGATTATCTTGGAATGGGCAAAGCCATAGCTTTGCCAGAATAATAAACCACATATTTATTCCAACATTACAAAAACCAACAATACATTCCTAACCAGGAGTTACTGACAGGCATCAGACAAAGCACAGACCTCCAGAGGAGATTAAGCAGGTACCATTTAGCCACTAAAGTAAAACCTGCCAATGAAGCCATGACAATACATGGCTGAGATAGTAGAAGCTTGCCAGGAGATCTGAGAAAATTCAAGATCAATAATAACTACCCTCAGCAATATATATATATATATATATATATATATATATATATATATATATATATATATATATATATAAATTTAATCCTAACCCCCGTGGCATAGAACCTATGTAATAAATCACAACATGTGGGTTATGCCAAAGCACCTAAGCGAAGTTAGTTTTTCTATAAAAAAATAAGTAAAAAGCATGTACATTGTTTTCCTTTGGCTGTTGTAGCAAACCAGAGCAGTTCTAAATCATTTTTACCTGAAGCGGTTATTTCTGGATCAGCTCTGGAGTTGGAGCCCGGATGGTTGGAACAGCTTTAAAACTGGACATGGGGTTTCCGGAGCTGCCTGTCTTAAATAAGAACTTTACTGACAGATAAAAATAAATGCAACTGAAAAAAAACAATTTAATGAGTCCTGCATACACATATAACATAAAGCAAGACTTTTACACTGTAAAATGTATGCAAGCTGATATCCATCATAAGGCAGCTGAAACTGGCATTAATTTAAAGATATCTAAACTCTTTATATTTGTATTTTTCATCATTCTTTTTTCAGTAAATTTCAAAGGAAAGCTGCCCAGCAAGTCAAACAAAAAGTTCAAAAGTAATATCTAAGTTTAATATATGATTTGAAATTTGCAAACGTTTCTGAAAGACTTGTCTGTTATCCAGCGTGATTTCATAAATATTTATAAGAAATCTTAATTTGTATTTACCAGTTACTAATATGTGTTATATCAAGCTTCCAACAAAGTGAAAACTTTTTACTTTTTTTTAGTTTAGCTTATTTTGCTGGACTGTAAATAGCATGCTCGATTAGATTACATTCAATACCCTTTATTACTCCCGAGTCCCGTTGTTTTCATTTGAGGACCCATGCTGAGGATACTAAACACCTTTTATAGAACAAGAATTTGGAATCTGTCTGATCTTGTTGTTGGGCTTTGCTTGTTTATGATTCCAGGCTCTAGTACTTACATAGTGTAAATTATTAATTCATCACACCTGACCTCTGTATGCTTTGTTGATTTTCACCCATTCACTTACTAATTTAAGCAGTCTTTATCTGCTGAATTTCATTTGACAGCTTCCCACATCTAGATGTGATCCTTGCCTTATTCAAGGGATGTCTCTGTATACAAAGTGTCTATGTTCTGTTTGCATGATCTGTTACAAAAAAGTGGTCAACTTTCCAAAGAAAGTGATTGTTTTAGTGAATGTTTTAACAAGCATGAAACAACATCACGTGGACTAAAATTTAGGGTGGAAATGCTCTAATCTTGAATGTAATTAAAGTGTATTTAAACTAAAAAATAGATTTGACCACCATATTGTGCTGATAGTAGGCACCAACCAATAGCTACAGGCTACAGCACAATTGCGGGACTGGAACAGAGTGTTCTCAACCTTTAATAGATGCCAAAATAAGGATCTTCCTATCAAGATTACCAGGTAATATTTTATTAATGATTATGAAAACCATGGTTTTCTAAAGATGGAAATCCCGTTTTAGTTTAAAGTTTTGCTTTAAACTGCTAATATTCACAGCAGCTAGGAGGGGCTGATGTCTATGGTAAATATCATTAATAAATGCACTTTCTTTCTGTTTCTTTTGTTTTTTGTTTCTTTCACTAATATCTACATTTTAAAACACATAACTTCATCCGCATTGTTTAATGCCTAGCCCAAGGCTGCATAAACGTACTTTGGAAAATAGACCCTAAACATTGACTGTAATTAAGTTTGTTCCTTCAAGGTAAATACATAAACACCCAAACACAAAAACAGGATCAGAAAGCGAAGACGATGCACTTTGCTGCACATCTGTGTCCTCTAGAGGGAAAGAAAATGGGAATTAGTAACTTGTGTAATTTAACATTAGAGTAATAGAAAATAGGCCAGGCTTGGAAAGTAAGAGAAAAAAAAATTATAAACTGAAATAACACCTTTGCCTGGCACAAACGCATCAGTAATTCAAATGGATTTTTTGTGTAACCTCTTTTGCTATGAATTATAACGATACTGCTTGAAGCATCCAGACATGCTTGTGAAATAACATGCCACTACCACTTTCCCAGCCGTGGTTAAAAATCGTACTAAAGCAGATAGCGGAGATGAAAATACTCATGGCTTATAAACATATAATAGTGTGCAGGTTTAAGGTCTCCGTTATTGAAATTGATTTTCTAACATTTTGTTAAACAGTTTCTTACAGGCTTTGGACAGGTCCAATATTTTTTTTTTCTCTGCTTAAACCATCTGCATTCAATAGCCCTCACTAATGGTTTGCTATTGACCTGGATAGTTATAGAACTTTGCTAGACCTCAAAAGCCCTCTGGTAAACAAAAGCTGATGCGAGCATCGCTGTGCTGCTATGTTTTTCAATCTCGAAGATAGGAAAAAACAAAAACAGAGCATAGATATTCTTGCATTGTTACGTTTGAGAATATACATCCATTTTACTGCTAGATTTAGCCTAGAGCTACACGGGCGATTTTCAGTAGCTCAGCTACACTACTAAATTCTTGTGTGATGGTTTTTTCACATTTACTTTTGTAAGTGCTGCTACTGAAGAGATTTGCAGGGACATCATGAGCAATCGTTCTTTGACAGATAAATGCTGCAATTTAATTGCACAACAGAAACTATTAGAAATTAATCCTTTCTATTCATCTCCATAGGCTTGAAAGGAAATAAAGGATCAATCACTTAGCAATTAATCATTTAGTAGACTTTTAGGGCATGTTCCCTAATAATGTAACCCTATAGGATTAATCTCACAACACATGTCATTTACCAAGTGCAAGGAAATCGTATTGCCCTATCTTTATGTATTGAATTTTATTTTAAACATTGATGCAACCAATGAGTCGAAATAAATAGAGTAATTTTCATTGCATCATTTTCCCTAAAAAGCCCTTCTAGCAAAACCTAGATAGGAAGTTTGATTATGCTTTTCATCATGATTCAGATAAAAGTATATATTACACTTTTAGCCAAGTTTCATCCAGGCCCGTGCATTCTGCATTCTAATTTCACTTAGAGCAAGTTCATGTCAGAGTACTGAAAGCAAAGACCAAACAGGTAGACAGATAGTATATTAACCTAAACATGCAGTGCGAGGGTGTGCGAATAATAACATCCATGGTTCAAGGACTGTGGAGAAGAATGGTTCTTCTGATTACATCTTATACATAGCAGAGGTGGGAACTCCCTCATTTTAGGCCAGCCAATTTCTGATTGATAGCAAAATTGATGATCTTTCAGACATGTTCTCCATTTATCTGGCTTTCCAACAGTGTCACATTAGGCCTGGGTGCAATGATGTATTTTCCCAGGCATTTTCCTTACCCTACTAATTTACAGAACAGTCTGCTGGTGGGTGTATGTGTCCATCAGTTCCAGAAATAAGGATGTGTTTGATTTGCAGGGAGGCTTGCACAGCAGTAGCCTATTCCAGAATGTGGGCTTTGATCTCCAATAATTGTACAGTGATCAGATGTTACATCCTTGAACATATGTGAGTGTGCGGGAAGTGGAGGTGTGGCAGGTGTCAGTGGTGTTCCAGGCATGTTGTACCTCCAGCCATGGAATAGGAATAGGAGAGAACTAGAGGGCATCCTACACTTTTTAATAATTAAAAGTAAATCACAAAGTGCAGCATAAAGCATCTGCCAAAGCTTGTTATTTGTTTATTTACAATATTTCCATTTGGACCACAGTTTACAAAAAACTAATAGATTTTCAGAAATTTGTGAATGAATGAAAGCTTACACATTTATTGTCATAGTGCCAACCAGGTTTTAAAAAGGATTCCAAACCAAAGATGATTTACACTAAATCTTTTTTTCTTACATTGTACAGATTTGCTCAACTTCTTCTCACAGGTCACCATGAACCCAACTCCAACAATTTTTGTTATTATAGCATGGTAAATGGTTTTGCAAATAACATTGTTGGAAAATTCAGTGACTTGAAACTGACATGATTTGAAACTAAGACAATAAATCCCTGAATTACTGGACAATTGTGCTACTAGTACTAGGGATTTTATTGTTGTGAAATACAACATATTATAGATATTTTATTAGTTGATATTGCTTGTTAACCCACATTGTCCTGAAAAAATATCCCTCGGAGTCTTCTCAAAAAAACCTCACAATTTGTCAGTATTTTGCAATTTGCATGTAATTTGAATAAAAGTTGATTTTTTTGCAACTCTTTGAGCATCTATACTCATCATTAAGTCACCTGACCTGAGAGATACCATCCAAATTACAGCATGTAAATTAGAAATGGCTACATGGGGCCTGCAGGACATCAGCAGCACTAAAAGGTAAACCTGACAGTGGCAATTTTAGGAAATATTATTACAGTTGTTGCAAGTTTTTGATCACAAAACCTGCCAAACAGATGATTGCATATAATAACCGCAATTCTTCTTGTGTCTTTTGCAAATATAAAATTGTTTGACTTTGATTGAAAAGCCTAAAAATGCCTGCTTGCATTTAAGCAGGTCTCAGAATGCAACCTTGGATTTTCTGAAAATGCATGTTTTTATATTGTGTGAAAGGTATTGGTCATAATGAAGGGGGTTTTGAAGAAACATGCTGCACATTCATATCTGCAGCCTATTTCACTCTAATGACAGAAATATAACAAGTCGGGCAAAACAAGCTTGGTTCTTCAGATTCTACTGACTTGCCTAAAAAAAAAAACAATAATAAAAGATTCACACAGCATTACAAACAGTCCAGGAGACCTTGACTGCAGGGTTAGAGAATGAAAGAGACAGCTGGGGCTATGGACAAACAATACATACAAATTACTTGCCTGTCATTGGGAGAAAAGTATTATTCTGTATCAAGCGGCAGGGCATCGCCACCTTTCTGTTCAAAGATGATGTTTCAGCACTGGAGCAGAATCAAAAAGATGGAGAAACTCATGATTGTTCCTTACTCTGTCCTGTTTTAATTTTTAGGTTTATTATCAGCTTTCCACACAATAAGGAATCATTAGCCCAAACATCAAAACTAGATCCTCCACCAAGCACCCACTCGATCAGGTATAAAATGTACAGCAACAATCTCTAAAAATTGGGAATGTCCAGAAAACAATGGAAAATGACCAGCAATCTCCATTTTTGGATCCATTCTTGAAAAGCCATTCTGATAAAGAATTCACAAGATCATGTGTAACTTGATCCAGCTAGTGAATGACAGTATGATATCTACTTTACAGCCCAAGTATCATGATCATTAATAATTGTACCTATCTATTTCGGACACTATCTGTATGAAATATGATTTTTTTTTATGTTTGAATAGATTTTTTTCTTGGGCATCACCCATTGCATGAAGCTAAAAAGGTGTGGCTAACAATTGTGATTGTTACTGTATGTTTAAGCTTTAATTTAAAGCATACCACTCAATGAATTGTATTTACTAATAGAAAAGAAAGTTTTCTTAGCCTCAGAAAAATCTGCTTTCTATGGATCCCAAAAATAAAATGCAAACAAAAAAATAAAAGTCTTTCATTGCACACAATTAGTTGATTTAAGTAAGCACAGTTTTACTAAGCTAAATAAACTTTCCCTTTTTTTTTTTACTGATATCTGAAATTGATATCTGCTAATTCCACTTGCTGTTTTTGTACTTGAACTAATGCAGCAGTTGTTAGCATGCTCCATTCAGGTATATGACTGAAAACAGTCAAAATAGTACACTTTTTATTTACAGTAAAACTATTTTCTATAGAAAATAAAATACATTTTGCGAAGATTTTGTCATTAAAAAAGTTATTTCCCCCCAAATAATATGTATGCATTGTTATTTTAGGTAATTGCAAAATGGTCGCCAGATTAACAGGCTCATAGTTGAAATGTAGAAATCTCCAAACACACTATATCCCATCTTCTACTAATTCTTTTCTATAGCAGTATTTTGTTCATGCCTCACTGAACTAATGAGTGTCAGTTCAGGTTGGTAAGCTAAAATGTAGTTGTCTCAGCAAAGCCTTAGTGACATTGTTGTGACAATTCTTGCCATTTTTTCCAGCTGTGACTATTGACAGATAGATCTCTAATAGTAAATAAATCTGGACACTTCCACTTAGACAAGGAGTAGTCAGCACTTTTTAAGAATGTCTTGAATTGATAAAATGGATTTGTCACAGCTTATAAATTGTTGTCTTAAAGACTGAAGGAATTCAGTCAGTTTTGTTGGCAACCATGTGAATTGTAAAAAGGACGCCATCAGTATGTTAGTAAAAGCGTTAAAGGGGACACTTCAGTTTTCAAAGATAACACAAGTCTTCTATTATGGGTCCTTCTCCGATTTGGGAACTCCAGTAGCTTTCTACCTACATGCCAAGCCAGGGCCTCTATAGATTTCTACTTTTGGCTGTTTGGACATTGTAGAGATTTTATTAGGCTTGAAAGCAGAATTCACCCTACTTTATATTCTTGCACATATATTCCGTTAAGGCTGCTAAAGGTATGTAGCAAGCAAATTAAAAGTAAAATGAGAACTACTGATCTACACCAATGTACTAACTCAGTAACTTAAAAAGTATTGAATCCACTAGCCAGGCAACTAGCATTTTAAAAGAGAGAATGGCAATTTCTTTATTTTCTCAGCATGGGTTTTCTTGAAACAGATAGGCAGTATTTCATGCATCAGATCCCTGATTGTCTTTTAGGCTTTTTAAAGAAATACAAGACTGGATTACAAAGTGGGCTTTTATATTTGCCTATTTTTTATTTATTAAGCCAATTAAATGTTCGTTTTGAAATAAATATATTCTAGGTTTGTCAAAACAAAAGAATTGGAAAAGTCTGTCCTTTGTTTTGCAGATTGGGATCCTTCACTGTGTGAAAGCAATGGTCCCTTTGCCGAGGTCACGAGTACCTCTTGCTGAGTCACAGCCACAGCTCTCCAATCATACAGTTTAGGTTTTACTGATTGTAAACATGTAGGTTGGACCACTGAAGAGTATCACTTTTCCCTAAATATTTATTTAAAAAAGGCAAGAGGAAAAGGACTTTGTGGCCAACTTAATCAAAAAAATGCACATACTAATGATAATAATAAAGATAATATTCATGATGTTGTGTAAGGTTGGATGTTGCTGATTTTTAATCACGTGAGTATATAAAGAACAGACTATAATAAGGTATATCTTCCAGCATATTGTCCTAGCAATTACCCAACTTTTTGATGTTCCTACCTTCCCTGAAGAAGCCTATATGGCGAAATGGGTTGGAAACCTAATGGATCAATTTTATATTTTAACAATTGTTCTCTTATTTAATGCATGGATAAGATTTAATTCTGTCACATATGTCTCATCTTAAGACAAGTGGATCTGTTTTTAGAATAGCCACCTTCACGGACCTAACTAAAGAACCTTTCAGCAATTTATTTATCAACACATTGGTCACAAAGTCCTTTTCTTCTTGCCTTCTTTTTAAAACTAGTTTAAAGTTGTAGAGCTGACCACTGACCTATAAATTAGTGAAAGCTGTATACATCTGTACCTCAACTATTTGACCTCAAAGTCACTGGTGGGAAAAGGGGTTTCTGTAGGCATAAATGTGAAAATGAAAAGCTTTGTCTGTTAAAGCAGAATGAGATGTCATACTTTAACAGTTTTCCCCAAATTCACCACTTACCCTTAATTACAGAAACTTTTTATTTGACAAAGTAAAGAATTTCTTTGAAGCATGTCCCTTACAAAAAAAAAAATATACTTATTACTCGAAAGCTTGTTTATTGTAACAGCCATTTATCCCATCAGGGTATATTTATATAACAAACCTGGGCTAAAGAAGAATGGTGCTTTAAGGTCTACAAGGAAGCTTATTCCATACTTCTTGAGGATGATGACAAGACTAGGGACTTCAAACAACACAGAATATAATGGTTAAACTTTTTATCCACTGATTAAAAATATCCTAGTGCTAGCCATTTTTGCACTATTATATAATTTACAGTCTCCTAATTTTTCAGTGAAAATATGTGTCTGTGCTCTCTCCCTAGTACATTAGGTTCTAGTCTTGAGTATTATTAAAAAAAAAAACATACAAAAAACCTGTGCTCTTGGTCCATTTATTATATTTAGAGCCACTCTGCTGCAGGCCATTTTTTTACTGCTATATCATCTTTGATCTCTTTAGTAAAACACCCAGCTGTGTTGTTTTTTTCTAGTATATTTGGCTTTAGTGTTGCTCCATAAAACTGTTCTGCTGCAAAATTAACATTGCTGTATCATCTTCATTCTCCAAATTTAAAATGAAGGCTTGATGAAAATTGGCCAGCATCAAGGGAGTTTTGTCTCAGCAAGAACAAAGACAGTATCATCATGTCACTGGCTAATTTCTATTCACAGTTTAAGGCAGGCCTACTAGGGCTTGATAAAAAGCTTGTATTGCTGGTAAAACTATTGGATTAAAGTTGTTTTATTTCAATTAACCAGACTGTGGTTCTCCTGCTGTATGCATCAAATTGTGAGAGAAATCCAAATAGCAAATATGTATTGCCAACCAAAACTTTCACTGAGGCTGTGTGTAATAAAATTGTACTGTTCAAAAAAATCATATAAAATTAAAATTAAAATAAATTAACAGGGATCCTACTAAACTGGACAACACAAAAACAAACCCAACACCCCTAAACAATGATCAGCAGTCCACAAGTTGACACAATAGTCATTAACTGTCCAGAAGAAGGGGGCCCTTCCATCAAGCTCAGTGCACATTCTTTGCAGGCTCTCAAGACAATATAGTTGATATTATTTAGGTTATACAAGTCTAATACAAAAGAAAAAGACAGAAACAGAAGAAAAGGTAGAGGACAGAACAAGTAAAGATAAAGGATGAGGAAGGAGAAAAAAAATCAATAGTGCAAACTATGTCCCAAAAGGTTTTCAATAATGAATAAGACCAAAAACATGGTCCAAACAAGCCCTTTAAAAGAGCTGTCATATAACGTTCATAAGGCCTACTTGTATAAATACAACTCTGCTATGGACAATAGCATTAGAAAATTCAACTGGAAAAACCAGGATATAGGCATTGAACTCTAATTTACCCAAGTACCTAATGGCTACTTGTAAGCCTGCACCCTATTTTTAAGAAATATACAGATTTAAAAAAATACAGACGTTTAATGCTAAGCCATTTCTTCTAATATTATAGGGACCTTAATTGATCCCCTATACTGGGAAGAGAAGGAAGTAGATGTTCTTAGCTTTATACTGGAGGACTGGAAGGGCAGGAATGAGCCATGTTGAATATTATACAGCTCCTGACAAAAAACACAAAAATTGCTGCAATACCTTTAGAATGATGACATTTCTGGCCATGTTTATTGGTAGTTAATATTTTACTCTTTTGATTGCCATACTCAGGTTCTGCAGCATTTAGCCATGGTGGCATTGGCTTCCCCAAATTAGCTTTTCTTGAAAGGTCGTTTGTTCCCTACCCGTGTGGCTACCATCTGAATGCTTATGTGTGACCTCAAGGGAGAGTAAGGTGGAAATATCCTGATGACAAGTGCATTTGAGCAGTGGAGTCTAGACCAATGATTAGTAAGAAATTGCTTAACAAATTTCTTATGTTCACTTTCTGGGACTGTATTGGAATAAAAAAAAAGGGGGATAATTCAATAGTGAGAGCAGCTATGCATCCTGCATTTATTAGGCTTCTTGTGCCAAGATGGGCAAGGAATGTAATGTGGTAATAGTGGAAAACCACTGGAGAAAATGTGCTGTTTCTTATAGAACATCCAAAAACCCTGAGGAGGTTGGCATGATGTACTCAAAAGTGGTTAGTTTTGGAACAGGATTGTGAGATTGTGATGAATACTGCTAGATTATGTGCACATGTCAGATAATAGCCACCCTACACAAACGGGATAGAAAGAGCAAAAACAAAAGATAAAAATATGTTGAATATGTCAAATATTAGACTTTACACACTAATAAATGCACAAAACAGAAAAATAACTCCCATGCACCAAAATGTGAGGTGAGAGAACAGCCTAAATGTGGAAAGTCACTGTGTAAGTCCTGAGAGACTTGCCACAAACCTATATTTATTGTAGGATACAGTGACTGAAAACAAAATGGTCAGGCATATTACTAAGGCCAGAGGAACTCAATACCCATAAAACATGTAAAAGGTAATATAAATATGGTTCTAAAAAGAGTTAAAAAAAATATGAGCAGAAAGCTAACATGAAGGGACCCCTTCCTTCTCTAAAGATCCATTTTTATCACTGTCGAGGAGATAACTGGGATGGTTCTGGTGGGGGCAAAGATGCCAGGGCAGAGTAGAACCAAGCAGATTATCAAAGTCAGAATCATAATCCAAACTGTTATCAGGATTCATAAGAGCTATACGAGTGTGATAGGAAAGAAAGTACCCCTGGGTAAAGTAAAGTCCCAGAAGTTAGAGCCGTTAGACTCCCTTAGCAAACGTTTGGTTTTGCGGTTTTTCCCTAGGATTTGTACATCACATAAGAGAGAAGCAGGGTGCACCATCCAGAAGCTTTGCTACTGGCTGGCATTGAACTGGAAGGAAATCAAATTCAGCTAAAATAGAAGATATATGGCCGACACTGGAGTTTGTGGCCTCTTTTTCCATGGAACTCCTTGTATAGATAGAAGGATACAGGTGTCATGGCATTGACCAGTGTTCCATGGGTATGGGTAAAGTAGTTGTGGAGGTCTGGGGCTGTCTGGCCCGTCAAACATCAGATTTCCCATTACCCCAGCAAATGGCTGCACTGCCATGATATCCAGTACGCTTGTCACTGCTGGTAGGACTTGTCCATCTGACAGGAGCTGCCAGCAGCTAGGGCCACAGCCAAAATGTATCCAAGTTCAATTTGGCGGCTAGGACCAATAGCAAAGGCTTAAGATCTGAAAGAAAGGAGAGGATCATGGAGAATGACTGTGTAGCTGAAGTGGCTTCAGATGAAATCCCCAGCCTTGCATGCAGAAGCAGCAACACCATGTGGTTCAGCAAAGAACCAAAAGGTGCACTTGAACCAGCAGGGTCACATGTGACCAAATCACAAATAAGCCCTTGTCCAGCAGTCTATACGGCAAGTCACCTGCTCAAAGTTCCTGCCCCAGAGTAGGGAGGGTACTTTTTCAGGTGTTTCATCACTATCAAGTCTGAAAGAAGCTTATTGGACTTAATTTTCACTGCTGATGGGAGATATACAAGTGTTCCTATGTTCGATCAGAATTACTAAGTCTGATTTTGATACCCAGAAGGTGACTAGCAACAGGATGTTTCCTGAACAAGGAGTTCATCCAAGCTCTGTTTCCTGGTTCCTGTTTGCATCTGCTGTTATTGACTGGTATACTGACCCCAGTTCTATCTGACTTTTTATACTTTTTACTGTCGCCTGCCTTGACCTTGGCTTTTACTGAGTACACTTTGCCTTTTGCTCTTGTACCACGCTTTGGTCCTATCCGGTCAGCAGTTACCAGCTCCTGCATGTACAGGCTGTGCAACCTGGGCACCACCTCCTAGTCCAACATTCCTTGTAGGGTGCGGTGGTAAAGCCGGAGGCTGGTGTCTTAGACTCACTGCACCCCATACACATCCCTGCCTAGCTGACTGGTGACATGGAGGGTCTATCATCCTGCCTGTGATTACCGTGACACAATGTTTCTATCTTCTATGAATCTATCTTCTAAAATAAGCATTGGATTCATTTTTCTCTGTCCTATTCAACTATTTGTTCAAATTTCAGGCTGAGCTATTGAGCTTTGTTAAAAGGCTTTTTAGCAACATGGGTAAGCGTAGTTTGTAAACCATGTGGAAAAGTCGATAAACGACTGTTGATGGAAATGAGAAAAAAAAATTTCCCAATGACCTGATAAAAATTTTTGATACTATCACTATAATAAATGGGTAAAAACAAACAAAATCCTCTATATTCTTTTAAAAATAAAATGAAGCTTGTAAGTGTGGCAAGAAAATGAAAACACATAATTACTATAGACTTTAGAGCCAATACCTTGTAAAAAGCGTCATGAATGCAGATGTTCCTCTTTACACAGAAAATCTACAATACCTTTTAAAATCTCGAAAATTCTTTTAGCTGTGTAGAACATATTCAGTTCATTAATTAAGATGAGGAAGAGTTAACTTCAGAGGATTCTGCAGATATTCTGTAGTGAACAGAAGATAAAGTGTTTTTTTCCTTTTACTTAGATGTCTTTTTTGTTGAAATCAATCCAATGCAAATGACAAGACAGATGAAAGTAAATGTGCAGTTAATGAAGCGGAAACAAGCAAAAATCAAAAAATCAAAACTTACACAGTCTTATATCTCAGTGCCTGGCGAACATATGTTTAGTGTTTCTTCTGTTCACTGATAATCACTTGAAAAAAAAAGTGGAGTTATCATGTGGTTGTTCATCATTGTACTTTCCGCTTACTTTGAAGATCACCTGTATTTAATGTTTGAAATTAATAATAGTTACATAGTTATGAGATACCTACTGAAGTTCTGGAAAAATATTCTAAAAAAAAAAGTTGCCTAAAATATACTTTTAGCAGTCATGTGTCATATGGGAGGTGTTTAAATTGACCCTGTCACTATAAAAAATGTTTTGAAGCAAGAAAAGTACATACCTTTAAACATTACCTTTACCTGCTGCCTTTGGCCAATGATGTATAAAAATCCATTTATATGTAGGGTGCAGTATACACATATTCAGTTAGAGGGATTCACAATTATCTACAGTTTAAAATCATGATTTATAGTTTTTTTTACTAGCAGTAACCACAGATAACCATTTGCAAAGGTTTGATGAATAAATTCTATGTCTATGTACAGTAGCTGACTTACAAATGCCTGGAAGTCTGCTTTTAATTGCTACATGAATTTCCAGTGTGAACTTGACGAAAACCTAAATACAAGTTGGAAGGTTTACTGACCTCTGTAGTTGCAGCCAATCTGGAGTAATTAAACCTCAAAGTTTCCCAGTTTTATTTGAACTTTCTCACGATAGCTCAGCTTGCCCTACCATCACTGAGTTGGCAGCCTTCTAATCTCTAATGGTAAAGTCCTTACAGTAAACTTACCCAATCATAACAATCATATTTAAGTAGAAACAGAGTGAAGAACGCATATTTATTAATACTTATCTTAAACGGAATGTCTGCAAAAGGATATGGATTTTAAATTTAGTCTTAAAGCAGATATAAAAAATAACATGTAGATATGTTCCCTGAATTTTTTTTCCAGTCAGTTGCTGATGCTTATTGCATTTTGTCTTTTCTTAGAGATGAATGTCTAATTCAGAAAATACTCCGATAACCTTCAGATAATTTGAAGTGGCTGAATTTAAATGCTGCCTCTAGCCAACACATTAAAGTACCCTGAAACCTCCCTCTCTTAACCTGTGTAGTGTCCCCTTGATACTTTTTCTAACTACCTTCACCCTGTATTGCCTAATCCTATTTGTAAACTATTGGGACATCAGAAGCGGGAAAAGACCTATCTTCAGAACACAGAAGTAAGATTTCAAAGTCTTGCTCCACAACTTGTTCCCCTATGCTGAGCCCATCATCCAAACAGTGTTTCACCAACCTTTGGTATCACTTCTCTGCTACTGCTGACAGCATAATATACCACAAAGCTCAGATTGTTTAATGTGTATGTGCTTGTGCAGACACATAGTTAACACAGGAGGTACAACACCGTAATGCAATGGCTCACTTAAGTGATTTGTGACAAAAAGTTTATGTTTAGCAGAGGTCTGTGTGAAATAAACACCATTACAGCAGAATAGTAAACTTTAGCTAAGACGGGAGTTTTGTACTTTACAGTCCCTCCAACCTGGACAGGAAACACAATAAAGATATCTTCTGCAGTTTTTAATGTTTGCTGTTGTCATATTATGCAGGGAAATAGAACTAATCTTTTAAATTCAGTTTTAAGTCTAGCTTATATTTAAAAAGTTTTATTGGAGGATGCAAGGATAAGAAGTACATTAGAAACAGCAAAACAGATACATTGGTTAATACAATATTATGTATACACGTTTTGCCAGTTTTCTTCAGAGAGGATCCTTTTCACATTTTTTTCAGTTCTTGGCAATCTTTCTTGCCTTCAATCTTTCATAATAACAACTGGCACATTATAAATGTTTACATGTAGGAACACTTGAGTCATACGCATTGTTAAATGTTTGATTTGTGTCATTCATTTATTTATTGTGACAATGTCTGCTGCACAAACAGGAAAAAAAATATGTGTCTTTTTGTTCTAGATATACAAGTATCTACCTTAGATCACAAATGGATCTTTTTCACTGTCAAGATGCATATGTACATAATACAACCCTACTGGTGTACTGTTTGTGCTATTATACAACTCTATGCTGTTTTACAAAAAATGTTTGCTTTCCAAAACTATTTTTATCCTTACTATCCAAATTATAAAAAGGAAAATCACCCTATTTGATTCAATAACCTGCATTACTTATTATGGTTACTAATCTGCTGAGATCTCAAAAGTTTTTTCTTGCAAAACAACTTGATGCCCATTTGGGAGAACCATACTATATGTAGTAGAGCTAGGCAACATTTTTCTTTATTCTACCTTTATTTATTCTGTTGATCCACTTATATTTTTGCTGTTATTTCAATCTTCTGTTTTTATTGTTACTAAAAAAAAAAAAAATATCACAATATTACAGTCATTTAAATGAATTTAGGACTCCCTATCATGCACAAGGACTAGATCTCAATGGTGAGCCAAGAGGGATCAAACCCCCTGCCATGGCACCAGAGACACCAAAGAAAACGTTTTCTATCAGCTACTTAAGTGACCAGTGTCTTCAATCACCTGAATATAATACATATGCTGCCTACCAAACACACTATATTATTTTCATCTGATCATCCTTCAACCAAAAAAATCCTAAAAGTGCAAAATATTGGGGTACAATTTACATGAGAAACTGTTGGATTAAAAAGGCCACTTTGGTGGACACATATTTTGGATCAGACAACAAGCTTTTGTCTATGAGGCGCCTCTAAATATTGCTAGTCTAAACTTCTTTGAAGTAAACCTGAATTGATTTCCTTGGAGGTAGGTTGGCAGTACAAGTTTCTGCAGTGCAGAAGTTAATAGGTAGAGGTAATAGGCATCACATCAGAATAGGTCTAGCATCTGCAGTCAAATTAATGATTACTTAAGCTTTTGTTTTAACCATAAATAATAGGAGCAAACCAGGATTTGCTTGATGTAATCTACTAACCAGTATCACTGTCCATGAAATAGATGCTTGCCTTGAATCAGTGCTTCTCAGCCCTTTTAACACAGACACCCCTTGAAATAGCTTTGAGGCCTTCCGAAAACTGCTGCTTTAATTACTATATCCACAGCTCATTACACATTAGTCTGGTTGACAGTGGGAAGAATACCTCTTACATTGCTGGCCCAAGGGAAGAATGTCACCCTTACGGATAGCCAAAAAGATCATTGGTGTCGGTGGAAGAGAGGCACAAATTGCTAATCTTTTAGTGAACCCCTAACAACCTATGGAAGATGCTTTGGATGATGCCACCCTTGTGAGAGAAAACAAGACATTGAAGCATTGAAAAGGAGCATGTCATAACCACTATGAGAAGCAATACATATATTTGAAGTGCTACACTAATGCTATTTACTATATTTATATATATATATATATATATATATATATATATATATATATAAAGAATGAAATAAAAGGCTTTTTATGGCAGTAATGTGGTTTAAATATATTGTAAAGAAGAAGAATCAGTATTATACAAAGTTGAACTACCTAATTGCCTGGGATTGTGGATTTTTAGTGTAGGGACAGTGCTCAACTGTTTTTTAATACATGTATCTCAAGTGTGAGCTCTTTTTCCCCCTGTGTCACTGTCTGTGTCTGTCTGTCTTTTGCAACCCCAATTAAATGTACAGAGCTGGTTAATATATATATATATATATATATATATAATTATTATTATTATTATTAATATTAATAATAATAATAATATTAATAGTAAAAACAGTATAATATTCTTTCATGGTTTTTGGTGTGTGGGTAACAACTCACATGTTTTTGTAAATATATTGTATTGAAGAAGAATCAATAGTATACAAAGTTTATATAATTAATTCCCCGGAAATACCAAAAAATATCAAATGACCATATTACAAGGTTTAACATATAGTCAAATTGCATCAATTGTATAAGTGTTCTTTTTTCCCGATGCATTTCGCCGTAACAGCTTCTTCAGGGGACCTCACAGAGTCTTATATTGATGATGACTTGGTTCTTAAGAAGTTTTCCAAACCCGATTAGAGATACTATGCAGAAGGATTAAAGGTTAATTTTGTTTATAAGGTTTACAATGTTACCTTTTGTTTATTTCATATTTTCATATAGTCTTCATACTCTCCATTGTGTTGAGAGTAAGTACACCAATTACCCTGCACGCTGTGACTTCCACACAGGAAGCATCACAAGCTTCAGCTGGTATCTTGAGCCTGTGGGAGAGCTATTTGCAAGTATGAAAAAAACAAAAGGTAACATTTTTTCAACTTGAGATAAGCATAAGCTTTTACAGAACCAAGTCATCATCAATATAAGTCTCTGTGATGTCCCCCAAAGAAGCCGTGGAGCCAGGAAACATTACCATTTTATATAATCTGACCATATGTTAAACCTTGTAATATGGTCATTTGGTATATTTTTGTATTTCGGGCAATCAAGTAGTTGAACTTTGTATAGTATTAATTCTTCTTCAATACTATATATTTATACCACATTGCTGCCGTAAAAAGCCTTTTCCTTCATCCTTTATTCATTAGGGATTAGGGACCTATACCTCATATATATATATATATATATATATATACTCTTGTTACATTTGAAATCTACCAAACCAATTGGCACACCAGGGAGCACCCTAATCCAGTCTCCATTTTTTCTATGCATGCACCTGAATGTTACATGTGAAGAGAAAACTATTCCAATACAATTAGTGAAAGCTGGAACAGCTTGGAAGTGGATACTAAATTGCCCTTAATAGGACTTATCTATAAAGACGCATGGAAAACGTTTTACTATATTTAAGATGGGATTCTTAGCTTCATTACACTCGGCAGCAATTTTGTTTTACAAATATATTCAATAGATTGTTGATTTCCCTGTCATTGTAATTGAAATAAACAGCGTTAAGTAGGAGAGCTACTTTTATTTTTGGCTTCTGTACTTTCCGATATATATCCAAAGCTGTTCACCAACACACTCAAAAGCAGCTGAATCAACACAGTTAATCAATACCATCAGCAGAACATGCTGCTAAGTTCTTATCAACTAAAGCACACTGTCAAACACAAGCTTGTTTCTTCCTCCACAGCTCTTTGTACTCAACAAATTTGCTTGAATGTTTGTTTGACCACAGAGGAATAGCTAACCCACAGATTACCTTTTCTGCTCACCAAAAGTATCAATGGTAACAGCATGATTGTTCCTCCATAGCAAGCAAATCAAATGCAAGAGTTCAACTATTGGAATAATTTGGAGAGAGGGGAACATTTTTAAAAAATGAAATGCAGTTCATCATCATGTATCAGAATGTATTTGAAACTTTCATTTACTATCAATCCAAGGGACAGCTTGTCTCTGGAATCAGCAGGGAATGTTACATAAAATATCTGAAGCTAATAAAGCAAAATTATAACTTTTTAAAATTTTGTGATTTACACTTTGGCCTGCTATAGTAATAACCATTACCTGGCTGACTTTTAAAGTCTATCTAAATGTAAAAAAAGCTAAATAGCTGGAGCAATGCTCAATATGCATGGGGAAAAAATCTATTCTAGCCCCCGTGCACTCTATAAAGAAAGCTTTAATCCATGGAGCTCTAAACGTTAGAAAGAATATCAGCATACTGAGTAAAGAGACCTTGGAACTGGTTTATTGTGAAAAGTCAAGGAGAATACCAGCAAGCAGCCTTGACATGTTTCATGTAAAAGCATGTAATCTAGGTATGATTTATGATTTATGATCTATGATGATGTTATGATTAAGTACTTATGCATGAAATGCATCAAGGCTGATGGCCATTATACATTCTTTTAGCTGCTTTTACATCTATTGTGAAAAATCACAGTGACTAGCTTTTCTGTTAGGCCTCTAATATACAAGAAGATCCAATAATGTGTTCAAATTACAAATGATAGATTTACCAAGGGCAAGTGAAGCTATAATGCTTCAGGACAGGACAATCTAGATAAGGCAACCATGAGATCATCCAACACCAGGTTTAGGAGAGGATTAAAAAATATTTAAAATGTCTTTTGAAGTTATTGGGAAACTATTGAATGTAGTATTGTCACCAAAGTACCTGGAACTACCAAGGGGGAAAAAAGGCCCGAGTGACATTTCTTAAAAAAAAAAAAAAAAAACTTGTTGTTATAATGTGACATTGATATGGGAAATGTTTCCATAGGGCACCCTAACTCCCTTTCCCTCCAGCTATTTTGGTGACAATAATAAAGGGGGTTGGAAAAATAATTAAAAAAGGCAGTTGATTGAAAATGTTCAATGAAAAAGTGTTAACTCTTGAAGGTTTAATTTTATAAAGTGGTTCACGTGAGCCTAATGCTGACCTGTACTGGGTGCTTTTGCATTTCCATAGATGAGTGGAGTTCCCAGCGATGTAACTACCCGTATCTGGACAATATTGGCAAAGATTTTACAGTGGAGGCTCCCCATGATATCCCTGTCCATGCATTTACTTTGGCTTCCCATGTCTTCCTAGGCACGTAAAACTGTAAGGTAAGGTAAGGTGAGGTAAGAACATCAACTCATGCTACCTAAAATCTGGCCTGCCAATTCTGGAGTAGATGGCAAGAACATCTTTAGACATTAATCAACCCTGGAATGTCAAATAATTTTTTAACATAGAATAATAATAGTATTTTATGGGTGATATATCTATATTTGTTTTTATTTACATTTTCTCTTACCCACACTCACAGGTGGACTGGTTAGGGGCAACCACCTACATGCCAGGCATTTGGAACACGATCCTCTCTCCTGCAAATAAACATCATGCTAGGGTGCTCTGGTGGGATCCTATTTTGGGATGAACACCTATTCAAATCTAAAAAAACATGTGAGTTGGTACCCACACACCTCAAAGCAGTTGAGTGGGGAAGGAGGAGGTGGGGTATGTATGCTTACCTCACCAATACAGAGATAACACCCTGCATACCTGAGATACTGGCCTGCTTTATTTTGGAGATTCTTTGGAAAATCTTTTTTTTTACAGAAAAAAAAACAAAAAAGCAAAGAAAGAACATTATTATATTTTTTTTTTTTTTAAACGTCCACTTGACATACCTTTAATACCTTTAGCCCATGGTTTGCCTGTTCCCAGTAGGGGACCTGTAGACACAGCTGCACTGCTGTTGGAGTACAATTGACAGCTTTTTTTTTTTTAATACTGGAAACAGCTGCATTCCAGAGACACAGCTACATGGCAAGCAGCCAAATATATGCCTAAGGGAACAACACAAGTAAAGTATGCTATAATGAGAAGTCTGCCCTGTATTACTGTATGAAATTGGGTCAGAAGTGTAGAGGAATAGGGAATAAAAGATACATGTGTGTTTTACTTGGCCAGCCCAGTTTACACCCCATCTGCTTCTCTTGGTAGGTACCAGGCCTTGGTAACTATGTATTTGAAGCTCAGAAGGATGTAAAATCTACACTGTGCTTTTGTGGATCAGGCAGTTCAAAATGGACTGTATTTGGCAAATTTTAGAGTCTATTTTAATCTAGGAGTTTGAACCCACAGTGGCGCTTGTGCACAGGTTTGCCATTGTTTGTATTGGCAATAGGTAATATTATTAGACAGGACTTATTATTAGACAGGATTTAAAGCACCAACTTATTACGGAGCGCTGTTCGTTAAATAGGGGTTGCAAATGACAGACAGATACAGACAGTGACACAAGAGGAGGAGAGGACCCTGTCCCAAAGAGCTTACAATCTAAGAGGTGGAGGAAGAATCACACAATAGGAAGGGGAATATGGAATGGTGGGAAGTAGTGAGGGTTTTAATATATATATATATATATACATATATATTTTAACCAGTTCTGTTCGTTAAATAGGGGTTGCAAATAACAGACAGAAACAGAAAGTGACACAGAGGGAAAAAGAGCTTGGATGTATTAAAACACAGTTGAGCACTGTCCCTAAACTAAAAATCCACAGATTTAAAGACAAAACACTGTGTGCTGTATTTTAAATACACCTTGTCTCCAGTGAATAGTTTGAACAGTAAGTAAAAAATGTGTGAATATTGGGAAAATTTCAGAATACATTTAAATTTACTAAGCAATAAGTATGTATGTAACAATGAAGAATAGAGGAGTAGTTAATTGCCATTTTTAACAGATTAATCCTCTTTGAAAGTGGTGCATCATTAATACACCACTCAAAGTATTTTTCTATAAAGTGTATGTAAAGTCTTTTTTAGTCATACCAACAGTGGTGAAACTCTTTGTGTGTGTATATATATATATATATATATATATATATACACTATATCCTACTTAGGCCACTTAGCCCACCTAAAATGCATAAGAAAATAAATAATTAGAAATGTCCCTACAGTGAATAAAATTGCCATCTTAGAGAGTTGCCACAGTAACAGGTACCCCAACAAGATTTTTTTCTCACCTTTTGTACCTCTCATCTTTCTTCTATAAGTACAAGAAGAAAAAAAAAGTATACAAAGATAACATATAAACCACAAAAAAAAGAACAGATTTGTTTATTGTCGTTTTTGCTTTACGCACAGGCATTTTATACTAGACCTTGAATGAAAAGTACAGCACGGTGTAAACATGTTCAGCCTAGCATTTATGTGCTCATTTTTCCATAAAATTAATGTTTGACTTTTGTCCCATTTTTAGCTTTTTATATTGCAGTGCTCTTTATATACATTTCACACTGAATCAGTGCTCAAAAATTTCAATAGTGAAAAAATATTAGTCAAAAAAACTAAAACATATTTAGAAACACACATTCATGTAACACATAGATCAACATACCATTCTACATTCAAGTCCATTGTTGAACAGCAATTTGGAAATTCACAGCAAACTTCCGTGATCTTTTAATTAAATCACAGGGAGAGCCTAAATCTGGTTTCAGGCTAGCTGTGTTTTACTATGACGTTTACAGCTTTTTCAGACATTTACACTTTTCAATGTGTTTTTTGTTTTTCTGTTTTGTATTGAAAACCCCTTTTAAAGGCTTGCACAATCCTTTTTTGGTGTTTGCAGGTAGAACCAATTCAAGTCTATGAAGGTGGCTTGGGAGGCAAACAACCTTAGGACACTACATGTAGCTTCCAAAAAATAAACAAAAAAGCAGGTAGAACATTCCTGCCTTCAACAACCTGTTAAAAAAAAACTTAATGAATCAACCCATCTGGTGCACTTAGGCATTTTGGCAAGCAGTTTTGAGTGGTAAAAACACTCAAAACCACTTGTAAAAAACTGCTTGTCTGAACCCAGCATAAAAGAACCAAAGTGCTCACTTTTGGACAAGTCACTTCGCTTATCTTATACATACAAACAAATATACTCGAAAAATATGATGTCAACAATGGAAAAAGGCTTCAATGCTTTGAAAATGTAACCCATAGTAAGCTGAACACAGTCACTTATTTATAAAGCAATGTATTTAATATTTACAAAATATTTACAGAAAAAACATACAGCAAGCAAAACAAGCCAAATTTAAAATTTGAAGCTCTTCAGTTATATTGATCAGCAGTATAACCTCCTCTAACCAGCAGAATCCCTGACTTACCCCTTTGTCCATAATTAATGCAATGACTCCACCTAATATATTTTCCCACTTTGTGGTTTCTTTAAACTTAGGCATCCTTCCTTCCCTTCCCCTATTTGTGTCAATGTATTTCATAGTAATCAACAAGAAAAAACATCCTACTTTTCAACTATATAAACTAAAAATTCATAAAACTTAAAATACTAAGTATCATGCACAAAAATCTAACACTAATAAAAAAAAACTTCAAAAAAGGTTAAAAATATATAAATAGAAAAACACCCTTCATTCTGTGTCAGTTAGGAGGATTAAAGGAAAGCATGGGACCTGTGTATAGATCCTTTCCTAATAACCTGATCACACACTGTCCTCTCCACCATGTTTGGCTATCTCAGTCACGTTTCTTCTCCACAGCCCTCACACTGCGTTTCTGCATCTTCACACAACATCAAACAAAGTAAGATTCACAGCTGGGGATTGTTTCATGACGATGGAAAATGTAAAGTGCTTTGACAAATAGGCATATTTGCTGTGTGCAGCCAGCAATCATATTTATCTATAATATTCTGTAAGATTGTAAAATAACATTTTGCTAAAGGTATAATCAATACACACAATAAATTCAAAGTTTCTAAACACTTTTTTTTAACCTTAACAAACTACTGCGGCTGTTATAAGTAGTGATAGTTTTGTTAGGAGAAAAAAATGGGTTCGATTTTTTTAATTTCATGTGCCTATTTATTCAGGCATTTTCAAACAGTAGTGATATAATACAAAATATAGTAACCCACAGCAGGAAGGGGAGGGACCCCCCCCGCCCCAAAAAAAAAACTAGAAAAACAAACATTTTTACTATGATATAAAAGGGATAGTCACCTATTTATATAAATGTGATGATAGGTCCGCTTTAATAACTGCAGGTCAGTAGTTTAACCTGATCCTATATGGTGGTAAAAGAAGCTTCAACCTTACTACACATTTTACATAATATTGTAATTTACAATCATGTTTGTAAATTACATTGCCTACCTGTCTTCTTCTGTCTCTTAAACCCTAATTGCTCACCCACCAATCCAAATCCCTCCCACCTATTGTGTGCTAATCCCACCCCCCTTAGATTGTAAGTTCTTCTGAGCAGGGTCATCTAATAATATTATTTTAAAAGTAATCACCTTCCCTTGAAAGGATGTCAGTAATATTCCTAAATAGTGTTGATGTTCGAATTCCGATTGTCCCTATATTCGAGCCAAAAAATGGCGTTTCGAATTCGGGCAGACTCAACCTGAAAAGCACGAAATTCGACTTTGCGAATTCGTGCTTAAAAATATGTTTAAGAAAAAAAAAGGAGAACTCCAGATAAACTCTTAATGGAATTTTTCAATCATTGTTTCAATCATTGATAAGTACAGCCCAGAGAGCATGGGAACTTGCGGTAACAGCTGATAGGAGGCACGTGAGTGCTTTCAATACGCTGTGACTGCAGATAAACTCTCAATGGAGTTTGTCCACTGGGAGTTCATCTGCAGTTCCACTGCAATCCCAGGACACTAGAGGTTAATTAACCTCTAGTGCCAGGGGATCGTAAACAGGAGGATTCCCAGGATTGCAAGAATGATTGCAGCCCTGAGAATCCACTGCAATCCCTGGGCACTAGAGGTTAATTAACTTCTAGTGCCTGGGGATCACAAACAGGAAGATTCCCTTGCAGCCCTGGGATCGCAGTGGAACTGCAGATGAACTTTCACTGCAGTTTCTCCATTGAGAGTTCAGTTCCCACAGGTACCGGGCTGTAGTTATAATTGATAAGTACAGCCCGAGGAGCATGGGAACTTCCAGGCACAGCTGATAGGAGGCATGCGAGTGCTTTCAATACGCTGTAACTGCAGATAAACTCTCAATGGAGTTTGTCCATTGGGAGTTCATCTGCAGTTCAGTTCCCAAGGGTCACCGGGCTGATAAGTACAGCCCGATGACAGTGGGAACTATGAGGTCACAGCTGATTAGAGAATGCATGCAAGTGCTTCCAATTAGCTGTGACTGCAGATGAACTGCTGTACTTTCTGTGTTCTTGGATAGAGATTCTCTATCTAAGAACATTGAGAGTCTCTTTTTAAGAACACATACTACAATTACGCTGTTTGAATTTGGCTATTTAATCGAATGGCTACTTAATGGAACACCATTAAAGTCCATAGGGGGGACCTAAACTGCTTTTTAATAATAAACCCTATAGGTTGAGGCACAATACTGGGTTTCACCTACAGATGGCAATGCAGCTGAATGCCACAGCTTTTTAACTCTTGGTTTAAATGAAGGAGCAAGAGAGTGTCTAACAGTGCTTTATTGCTATTTTTATCTATGTCGGGGTTGGCATCAGGCATATCCTCATATACTTATTATTTCACCTAAAACTAAGTTGACCTCCTTCTATCTAAGATCCTAACCTTAGAATCAAAACCTTCCACTAATATCAGCAACCTGAATAGATAATGACAACCTAAGCCCTATTCAGCTTAGTTCTGTCTTTTTTACCATTTCATTTAAAATGCAAGTGCCTTGGCAGAAGCAACAAAAGTTTAAATTCTACAAACTGAAGCTTGCTCATTATGTATCTTTTGTAAGCAAGAACTTCTACTTCTCCTCTGAGCAATTTACGATTTGAGTAATACTGCAGGTCACTGTTTAACAACTGTAGGCACTGAAGAAAGAAGGTATACCACTATTCACAAACCACAAACGTAAAGAGAAAGGTCAAAAAGTAGATAACTCTGAAAAGTAAAAGGCAAAATAAAAAATGATCCTACCAGATTTAGAAATTTGTATTTTTTTGTCAAACAACAGGTATAGTACAGCTCTGCCAATTTGGCCACCAGACTGTGACAGCTTCCATAGCTTAGTGGCCAGATTACCTGAGTCCTATTATACCTGTCAACAACTGACAGATGTAGCAAAAAAAGGAGAACTGACTTGGGGTCCCCATACCGAACTGACTTTTGAGTTGGGATCCAAGATTAGAATGGCACTGATCTCAGTTGGAATTGACTTGAATTGGAACTATATAACCACCATGACCTTTTGAAGTTGAAGTGAAGCTGTCCACCAGGTCTAGGATCTAAAGCTAACTGGGATAATGTTTGAATATGAGCAAATATTAGCCTTTTATTAAGTCAATCTAAAAAAGGAGCTAGTATTTTTGCTGTGAAAGAGGAATTTGTTTTAGTTCTCCTCTAGAAGAGCCTACATGTGCTGTTGGGTACTGAGTATAGTAGGTATACTAATAGGGATAGTAGCACATATTTCCTAGTGTACAAGGTTGGTGTTGTTCCTAGAAATTGTACATTACTATCTTTTAATACCCAATGCAAAAGATATAATGGCTCAATACTTAAGCAAACAAGTGAATGTAAAAGTAGACTGCACCTATTACCCATTATTCAAAATATATTAGATGATCTGGGGTCAAAGGTAGTGTGCTAAAGGCAGAATTTATGTCTGAAAAGTACTGACATGAGGATATTCTTTAAGTATGTTGCTTATGCCTTGTTCGTTACAGTAGTTGTCCACCATCTCACTCAGAAGATGAGGTTTGTTATGCGTTTGCATTTTCATTTACTGGAAAGATAATTATATACCATTTAAGTACACTGTATGGATCTTCAAGTATTTTAATCAAGCATTTCATCTGATGTAAGCTGGATGATATAATTTAGGACATCCATTTTTATATTCTCATTATTCTACCACCACTCTTAAAAAGAGGTTATAGTAGATGTGACATCAACAACAGTATATACTGAATAAAATATTCCATCTGAAAGAAGGAGAAACAAAGATTTTATAATAGCCTTTTCAGTATCTAAAATAGAAGTTCATGGATATCTTTGTGTTGTAAGCACACATTTCAAATAAAAGAAAAACTTAACTAAAAACAAAAATAATAATCTTTATGTAAACCCATTAAATTATTTGCAACTGACTTCACCGGCAACTTAGTTGCTGTCATCCTCCTCTTGTGAATGTTACAATGTGTTCCCTTCTTTTCTGAAAGATTTTGAAGGCTTTGGGGTTGAAGGTTGCACTTTTGAACAGAAATGCATAAAAACACAGTCTGTATTCAGGTCTTCATCTCTCACTGTACAACCCAGATTATACTTCAATAATCAGTAAAGCCAGGTTTTTGTATAGATTTAATTTAATTTAAAAGTATTTTTTATTCACCATAAATGATAATAAAATTAATGTGCACCAAATTTCTATGTAAACCTAAAAAATGCCTTGTACAATTAGGAGTGATATTAATTGATGCATACAGCAGAACTGTGGGATGGACCAAGCAGGACCACCCAGTACATGCATAGACAAAAATAGGGATGGAGACAAGACCAGTCATCCTGCACAAGGCAAGAAAGCAATTGACCGGACTTTAATGCAGAAAATCTTTCCATGAAGCCAAAGTTCTGAACAGGATTACTGCACAAATCTGGAAGAAATACACAAAACACACCCATATGTAGAATACACATTTTACTTAACAAATATTTGCTTATCCTGGAGTTCAGTTTTAAGTCACATAATTCTGGCTGTATACAAAAAGTCCTGTTAATAGATTTGCCAATGGCAACTCACATATACAATCACATAAAAATGAAAATTGAAATTACAGTGAAATTACATAAAAATGTAACGTGTTATTTGTGCACTGTACCCTATAATGAGAGGTGTCACAAAGTTATACCAACCCTATCACTATTTTTAGGAAACAGAAGGCGAGCTAGGTTTTACCTTTAAAAGGTTATGTCTCTTGTGCAATAAATTAAATATACCTGTCTGTAACAAATAACTAAATTCATTGCCTTGGCTAATTGCCAGTACCTTCACCCAGCCCTCTTCTAGGGTCAGGATCTTTGACCATCTTGATTGACCAGGCCAAAATTACATAACTATCTTGCATGCACATGGGAATTCATTCATTCCTGGCAGTCAGCTATTCCATCCAAGTGCAAAGTGTATAGTGTATAGGCAAGATTGGATTGCACGCAGGCAGGTAAATTTAGTTTATTGCAATAGAGACACAGCCTGTGCCATCCGCAATAAAGAATCTGCCTGCTCACATTGTTTTCATTGTAAAGTTTAGTTTTGCTTTGGTAAGTATTTAGTGCCCAACTTAAAAAAAAGCTATCCAAAATCAAATACTTACAATAAGGAAGAAAAAGGTGTGTGTGTGTCTATGTATTAAAAATGCTTAATAGTCAAATTTATTAGGAAAAGAACAATTGATTTTGCAGAAAACAATTCTCCTATAAATATTGAGAACTGCTTATTATACTACTTTCTACACAATATACACTATAATTTTTGAGTTACACTTACACATCCAAACAGATATAAACAGCTTTGAGTTTTAATAGGCTGTACTTTTTATTATGAAAAAGCATATTTGCTTTTTTTGCTATTAAGGAGGGGTTTAACTACAGATCATGGGTTCCCATTGCAAACATTTGAAAAGGCTCTGGGTGCTGAGCCCTGTCCTATGAGCTCTATATTTAGGCCTATATTTCCTATTCATAGTTATGGACAACACATATGTGGCATCAATTGTTTGTCCTTTGCTACAGAATAGGCACAGAAGCACCCATGCAAGAGTGGCTACAACAATGCTATATGAGAGCATACAGGGCAATGTAGCCACCCTTTAAATAGAAGGTGAGGGAAGATAACTTTCTTCACCAATAACCAGAATTTGTACTTTACTACAAGTAGACAACTCTCTTAAGTAAGGAAAAATGTATTCATTTATTTTTTTTAACAAAAAAAGTTGAAGCCCCTCCCTTTCTGTTTTTACCACCGAAGCAATAAAGACAGAATAGGGGCGCAGAGCCTCCTGGGACACGCACGCCAAGCATCCCAGGAGGCTTCTTGCTGCTTCCTCTGTGCATGCCTATTCTTTTTCTGTAATGGAAAAAAATGCCAATCTCACGCACGCACAGTGAGATCAGCACTCCTGTTTCCCCATGAATGAATGAATCTGTAACATACATGGTGTAACATCCATGTCAGGAATAGTATAAGTTATCAGTCATCAAACACCACACACACAAACATTCTGTTCTGGCTTTTCAGAATTTGATTACCAGCAAATTCCCAAATCACTAACAATATTCTAACGTATTACCATAATACCAAAGGCAAGTGCGAAAACTGTGGAAATTCATGGCAAATGCAACTGATGTAAATATACTTAGACCGACAGGATTATTGTGCTTCTATTGTAAGGACTTTCATCTCTGATAACTTAGGTATTCACTTTAAGGTACTCACTTAGGTATTCACTTTATTTATTTCACATGAATGTTTCTAGAGTTGGTACATTCTTCTTTGCATTTCAGTTGCTAAATAAATGAACAAAATATGTAAACTCTAACAATGCATGACTTATTTGCAGATATACTGCAATTTAGATGAATGTGTAAAAATAATATTAAAAACAAACGTAACACAGGTAAACATGTAATTTTCATCAGATTTAATTTGATGTAGGCTTTGTAGTATTTTTGATCTGGATTTCAAGTCTGTGTTCAGTTTTTCTCTAGCACGTCTAGTTTTTGTGATGCAGCTAATTATATATTATGTGAAATTCGTTATACATAGCCTTAACATATCACAACATTTAACGACAGTTAGAGACCGCACTAACTGCGATTGATTTCATTTGTCATCATGCCTAGAAATTGTCTTAATGATCCAGACAGTTTCTGTTACGTGTGTGGTTCATTCACAACAAAAGCACAATGTCACTAAATTACCACAGAACTTAAAAAGGTATACAAATTATATTTCAGCTGTCCACATGGTGACCAGGATAAATCTAGGGCTCCACATGTCATCTGTACCAGTTGTTCCAAAGGACTGTCTGACTGGCTACATTGACGTAAAGCAGCAATGTCATTTGCAATCCCGATGGTGTGGAAAGGACCACGAATCGACTGCTATTTTTGCTGCATCAACAAAAGTGGATTCTCAGGTAAAACTAACCACAAAATTGTATATCCCAGCCTGGATTCTGCAATTAGGCCTGATTCCCATGATGATTCATTGCCAGTTCCGGTACCCCCACATGATGGACTTGCTTCTGTAGAAGGTGATGAGGAATGCGCTGGAGTTGCAGCCAGTTACCACCCCTAATCATCTGATCCTGACTACTTGGCTGAAGATGAAGATTCAGAAGCAGAGACTCTTACACAAGAAGAGCTAAATGATCTCGTTTGTGATTTAAATCTCTCCAAAGACAAAGCAGAACTTTTTGCTTCAAGGCTTAAACAGAAGCACGTACTTGCAAAGGGTGTAACATTAACTCACTACAGAAAACCAAATCATAACTTGACAACGTTCTTCACTAGTGATGGCTCACTGTGCTACTGTCATGATATAAATTCACTCTTTAACAGTTTTCACAAGAGCATGTTCTGTCTGAACGGTGTATCTTCATTGATTCCTCTAAAGGAAGCTTGAAAGCAGTCTTACTGCAAAATGGGAATTCCAAACCAAGTTTACCGATTGCCAACAAGACAACAAGAAGTTACTACTTGAAGCAATTCAGTATAAAACACACCAGTGGAACATCTGTGGGAATCTAAAGGTCATTGGCATGCTAATGAGAATGCAAGGAGGATTGACAAAATATTGCTGTTTCCCATGACTGTGGGACAGCCGATCTACGGGAGACCATTATGTCAAGCGTGATTGGCTACCAAGAGATACCTATAAGCCCGGAACAAACAGTGTCAAGTTTATGTCTCTGGCTGAACTGCAAATATTTCTGCCACCTCTCCATATCAAGTTAGGCTTGATGAAAAGCCATGTAAAGGCAATTGTTAAATCAAACTCCATGGGTTTTCAGTACCTTGTTTTGCATGATAATGTTTTCGAAATAATCTCTCTCAGCAGCTGAGCTAGAAGCTTGGGATGCATTCAAGTGCTTGTGTGAAAATTTCTTGGGCAACCATGGGTCTCCTGAATACAAGGAAAGAGTTTAGAATCCGCTTCATTCATACCAAAAACTGGGTTGTCACATGTCATTAAAAACACATTTCTTGCACTCACATTTAGAATTCTTCCCAGAAAATCTTGGTATGGTGAGTGACGAACAAGGAGAATGTTTTCACCAGGACATTCAGTTAATGGAGCACCGCTACCAAGGTTTCTGGAATTAAAGTATGATGGCTGACTACTGCTGGATGCTGTACCACGATAATCCAGACAAAGAGTACACAAGAAAATCATACTCCAAGCATTTCTGAAGACACAATGGTACCTGACTGACACTGTTCAGTGGATCTATACCACAGTGTCCTTTTTTTACTTTACACTGAAGATGAATTAACATTCACTTCAATGGTACAACATAAATGTACATACAATGTTATTAAAATAGTATTCATAACACAGGAAGTTCTTAAGGAAAAACTGATCTGAAATCTGCTTGAAAAACTGAAATAGAAAAGTTTGCTGTGGTTTCTGATGATTATCAAAACAATTTTTTTGTTGACCTGTGTAATTTATATAATGTTACCCATACCTTTAAAGACCCTGGAAGTATGTGTATATCCCCTTACTCCCTGTCCTGGAAACAACTGTAAAATTGCAAGCCTGGGATACTTGGTTCTTGCATTTAAATACCAAAATATTTAGGGTGACAGCAAGAACTGACCACTATAGAACAGCAATGGATAAAACAAGAATTGCCCATGAGAATGAATTGATGAGTTTGATGAAAAACTGCTGTCCAAAAAAACATGTTACTTTTTAACAATCTATATTTATCCTGAGAAAGAAGTTGTGGAATTAATATTTACCAAAAATATATTACCATATGTGCAATTTGGGAAGGAAGTCAAACAGCTCTGTATTGATTAAATGAGATCTTTATCTGGGTTATGACTACATAATTACCTTGAAATTACCATCTCCTCTGTGTAGAATTGTGCACATCCTTATGTCTGCATCCTCAAATATTTACAGGACCATTACAGCAAAGTATGGCATTACAATTGCCTACCATTTGTTTGATTTCCTCTTTTCTGCAATAAAGATCAGGAGAGGGCCTTTGGTGTGTATGAAATTAAGAAGTACACCTAGCATGAAATAGCCACTAGGATTTTTATAGATGAATGAATTGTTATCAAAAACAATGGAAGATGAGAAATGCACTTGTCATCTATATTTCAATACCAATAAAACCATTGAGACTTTTTTAGTAAAATAAAGGTGTGTGCTATTTTTTTTTTTAATGTGATATTTCTGTAGACAAAATGATTGCTTATCAGTTGCAGAAAATGATCAGCATGCAGTCAGTAATAAGTATATATGATGTGCATGTTTATTTTTTTTCAAGACCGCCTTCTTTTATTACAAGCAATGTATATACTTACGTATAAAGTGACCATAATATACAACAAACCCTCTTTTTACAGGATAAATGATTTACTTATATGGTGTTTATGATGGGTCCCTTGCTCTTAAATGATCTTTTGTGCATTATTATTATATTAATATTATTATTATACAGGATTTACACAGTGCCAACTTATTATGCAGTGATGTACATTAAATAGGGTTGCAAATAACAGACAGGTACGGACAGTAACACAGGTGGAGGAGAGGGCCCTCCCCAGAAGAGCTTACAATCTGGGAGATTGCATTACTGTTGGACATTAGTAGATGGCGCTGTGTGCTCATGTAAAATGTGAAAAAACATGCGGTTGGAGAAAAAAAAAAAAACATGAGATTGATAAACATGCGTGAAATTATGACTAAATTATATTTTATCCACATTCTAAATACCTACTGATTCATTCTAGTTTGAAAATCTGGAGACCGGAGGAAGTGGGCAGTCTATCTGCCAGCAAGCGGATTGACTGCACACATTCTCTGCTCCTCAGATTTTAGGAAGTTTCATTGGTTAAACAAATATTTATTCCCCGCCCGTATAAACCTCAATGAAGAGGGGCTAATTACCCTCTGAAATGTGCTGGCTTTTGTATTTTGTGGTGTTTCATGTGGCAAACAAAGACAACTACTGGAATTAAGCAAGAGTGTCTCTTCCATCAAACAATTCTTCTTAGATTTGTGCTGCACCCCTAGTGGTGGACCACTGAATAGAGAGCCATCTCTAAATATTTGACTTTCTGGGGTCTGTCTTTATACTACGTTCAGGATTTAAAGCCTGACAGAGGCTAAGCTTTGCCTTAGTTCTGCAATGGGCTGTGGTCATTTATGTTTTCATTATCCTAACTGCAACAATCAGCCTGCCCTGAGCTTGAGTAAAAGATTCACTTAAAAAGGTGGCATGGTCATTCATTCTGCCTTTTTTTTATTTTTCCTATGCTCTGCTCTTCTTTTCTCCCATTGACATACACAATGCTGACATCTGGTTCTAAGAAATTAAAACTGACAGCCTGGGTGCGTTATGTGTCAGTCCAGTGGTAGAACAATTATCTTTTTTTCCATGTTCTTTCGGCATCAATCACGAAGTGTGTATGAAGTTGCTGTCCTGCCTGGCAGGATTAAGAAAGAATCTCACCCAAAGTATTTTCTGTAACAATCCTTCAGTTGCAAAACAGCAGCTGAACTGATTAGCTAAATAAACAGCTGGTATCTGTATCAGGCTATGTCCCACATCCAGAGCATGAGCCCTGGAGGGGTTGGCACGGCCGAGAACAAAAAATCGTACAGTTAAGAATAGTTAAACTAAGGAATATTTGAACCTAAAATGGACACGCGTACGCCATAATAATTTTATTTATTTATACATAAATTTTCTTAATGTATATAAAATTGTATTGCCATTTAATTACTCCATATACTGGAACATAACCATATTAAAAGAAAGGCAGGCCTGGAATGGGCGAACAAGGGAGTGTAGTTGAAGGTCTGTGTGACTGCCCATACAGAGATCGGACAAGAAAGGGTTATTAAGTTGTTTTGGGGTGAGCAGGTGGTCACTTTAGGAATTTGGTAAGCAGGCAGAAGTGAGAGAGGGGTCAGGTCATTAATTTTACAAGGTGCAGGAGAAAGCTTTCTACCCTCCCGTCCCATTTTGTGAGAATTAGGGTAAGGTGGTGTTGGCATGGGGGTAAGGTTGGGACAGTTGAGGTCCTGTGTGTTTTATTGGCAAAAACTGTAGAGGGGTTGGAGACCCATCTTGGGTGTGGAATATCAGAATAGGTGAAAAAGTGGTAGATGGAGTATACACATATGGTATTAGTCTGTCTTTACAAGTTTTATCCTTCCCGAGGAGAATTGGCTGCTGGGAGCAATACTATCAGACTACCAGTGGCAACTGGGGACCTCGAGGACTGGCAACCTGGGAAGATTTAAGTTGGGTAGTAAGCTGGAATGATTAATGCAATGTTAGTTTGTTAGGTTATTTGTTGATATTTATTGTTTTTTCAATAATATAGTATGTTTGTTGGTATGGTAATGTTTGATATTGTTATATCAAAGTTCCATTTAATATTTAGTGTTTAATGAAAGGCCTGCGGGCCATTTAACCACAGATTATGGTGTGTTTATTGAATAAAAGAAGGTGGGTTAAAAGAGGTTTTGGGTGGAAAGAAGAGGTCTTCTAAACTCTGTTTATGCAGTCAGTTAGGAAAATATGTACATAGTATCTACAATAATTGTTAAGAATTTTGTTAGCAAGAGACTTGTTGGCAGTAGCAGCTAGAAACTATGGCTGCAGACAATAATAGCAAATGGGTCCCTAGAGTATAATTCATCATTTTATATCTTGTTCATGCTTCATTTATTGGACAATATACAGTAAATGTTAGATTATGGTAGTTTTGACACATTTTTACTGTATAATATTGTTGCCCTTTAATTTAATGTATATTTGCAGGTCTATGTGCCCTTTAAGCCTTTAGCACCTGAAAAGCTGCATCAAATTCAATATGACAGCATTTATTTTTTTTAGACACGGTTTTCAATGTACATTAGGCTAATTTATCTTTGATATAAATGTAGATTTGCAGATACCTAGTATAGATGTGAAGATGGTTTGGAAATCTTTACATCAGCAGGAAAAACAAGGATCTTTGGAGCTTGCGATTTCTCCTGGACATGCATAAAAGTCTCCTGTGCAGTTTCAGCTACTTCAAAGGCCAGCTGTGCCAATTATATTTTCTGCTGTCCCTTTCACTATACTCACCTGTGGTATAGTGACATAATTCTGAAGTAAATGTTTCTTGGTGTAATTTAAAACACAATAGAGGCCTCTCTAAATTCAGCCCAGCAAGCTTGGCCTTATTAAATGTTCACATTGAAATTCAGGCCACAGCCGAAAAAGAGGCTCCCCTGCTGCAGGATGGCACAATATTTAAATGCAGGTCGAACTGTTTGAATTTATTTGAGGGAGAAGAGAGTGTCATGCACTATCCCTGAGTATTTGAAGCTGAAAATTCAATTGTGTTCTTTTTTGTTTTTTGACCATCTAAATAATTGTTTTCAGAGGACTATTTGGAAGAAATACTGAACTAGAATTTTATATTTTAAAGCTGGTTCATCACATAAGGCCTAGACTGGAATGAATCACCCCTGGGCCCTTGTGGTTATGGTTTCTTGACTTTTGGAAGCATGAACAAGTGTTTTTGGCCATGTTTTCATATTACATTTATTCTGTTGACTTAATGTTTGGATCTTCACCCACAAGGCATGGTCCCACACTCCCAATCTATTTTTCCCCTTTTCCTATCCAATATTGTCAAAGCTTTATTGCTGGTGTATACTTTACCTGCAACCACAATGATATCCAATTATAACTTTAGTGGGATGTGGTTAGCCAGATGACCTCTAGATTTGATGGTTGGGACAGGCATTTCCATGTTCTCACACTGGATGTTCATAGCTTTTTTTGTGACTTGACACTTGCTGTCTTTAGAAAAATATGTTGTTACGGTTTACTTGGTTCAAATTGGTGCTTCTGTTTTTTTTTTAATATACCAGAAGGTAGCAGATTAGCCATTTTATGCTTCTATGCTTCTGACGTCTTATATGTGCTTTTGATTTGTGAAGGACCTTATCCACTTCCTTGGAGAGATGAAGAAGTTAAAGGGATCTGTTCTGTAGTCCTAACACATTCCTAGGATGACAATGTTACTCCATAATAGAGACAGTACAGTGAGTGAGTATTGATACCCTAGGAAAAAAAAGTTTGTTACAAGTAGGATCACAAGTATAAAAACAATATCTAAGAACAGAAATACATATTGATCTTGCCAGAAATACATTATCCTGGTCACATCTTGTGAGCTGGACTGAAAATGTTATCTTTCCTTTGTAAACTAGTAATCTTCCCACCCTAAGGTAATGAAGATGAAAAAAGGCAGACATGTTTGTTCTTCAACTTAGTGGCAACCATGGTTTTCCCATGAAAAAAAATGACTGGAAAAAGAAGACTAATGCAGCCATCACATCTAAGGATGGATTGGCTGAAATATATTATATTTTTATTTTAGGGTATACACTTGTATTGTAATTTGTTTACAAATTAGCTTATGGCATAGTAAGGTTGTAAGCTGGAAGCCAATTAATCAAATATTTGACCTTGTTGCCTTTATTATGTGGGCAAAACAAAAATGAAAAGATTTTCAGTCATTCTGTATGTGTGACTATATATATTTCTTGTTTTTTGGTCCTTTATCCAGCCCTTGGTCATATTGGTCTTTGTTCTTGTTTTGCTCTGTGTACTTACTTCCGTGTTTTGTTCATTTTGATATTGCTTACTATACTTAACAGTGTTTTTCCAATTTTATTCTCAAACCATGCCCCACATTTGTTTTACACTTTTTTTATGTGATTCATCGTTTTTGTTTTGTTTGGTTTTTTTTTGTATCCCCAATGTATTTTATTTTTTGTTGTTTTTGTTCCTTTTTTCTATCTTTTTTGTTCCTTTTTTCTCTCTTTTTTAATGTTTTGTTTCTCTACTTGACCCTGAATATGAAATTTATATTTTGGTCTTCCTAGTTCACCAATAAGGCTTGATATTGACTCTGCAGCCTTTTTCAGCTTATATTTATATCATATGGACTGTGTTTTCTTGGTTTATTTAGCCATACTGGTGGTTAGAATGGGATTACACTGCTTAATGTTTGCTTTACTAAAAGATGATCAAAATGTCCAATTACACAATAAATATTTAAGTTATTTAAATTTTTCTCTGGAATACACCAGGCAGATGGAAATAAAGATAGATATGTAGCAAATGAAGCACAGGATGGTCTAGTTGTTAGTGTCATAAAATACTGTAAACGTTTTTCATGTCTTCTCCTTTAAAAAGGAGTCCTGTGTACCATTTGCCAACTATCTCCAGGGAATAACACAGAACATAGGATTCTGAACTAGAATTAAGACATATATAATTTTTTTTGTTCTGTAATGTATTTGTATGGGAGTGAAAGCTTTCCCTGGTTAGTGCTTCCTGCTCTTTGACATAATGCTTAAAATGGCATATTTTATTAAAATTCTTCCAAGGTGTGAATATATTAACTGGCTCGCCACAAGGGAAGAGAGAGGGTAATCATTAATTGTCCACTTCAATTTAGAGCTTTACAATGTAAGTTCATCCTGAAATAGATTGCCACAGTGACCTTAACCAACTCATGGATATCTACAAAGCTTTTCTTACGCTGAACATTCCAGCCTTTGTTCAGTAAGAACAGAGGAAGTCATTGTGTATTGAAGGTCCACCTGTGCACTTTAGGAAATGCTGCTGGCAACATCCGGATATGAAAGAATTGTATTTGCAGTCAGAATAAAGTGAGGAAAAACCTTTTCTGTCTTGTACTGTGCTTATTTCCTGAATCTGCGTAAAGATTTGCTGTAGTACCTAAATCAATTATTTATTAGCATTTATGCAAATAATTCTAAATCTTTTTTTACCTTTTTTTTTTTACTAACTGCATTTTTGTTTTAGAAATCAAAATCTTTATTCTTTATGAAAATTAAACATAAGAATGTCTGTAGTATTGGGGTAGTGTGTCAATGCAGTATATGTTGTAGGTTTTGTCTTTAATGACATCTGTGCTGTGTGTATCAGACAGCTTGGGTAATAAACACTGTTAGCATATAAAGGATTTAAAAAATTACAGTATTAGGGTTTACAAATGCCTGCAAAACCAGGTGCTTTTGCTTGAAAACTATCCTGAATGTCTAGCTGTGCTTATTAAACATCTAGGAAAGGGAGCACCTGCATTTCGTTTCCGCAGGTCTAATTTTGTTGGATACTTTTGCCATTACTGCGCACTGTACTCCCTTTTTGATACCTTTGCTGGTGGCACATCACTGCAGCAAGAGATTAAGACACAATAATGACAAAGTGGCTCAGAAAGGAAACACAGTGTGGTAAGGAGAGACACAGATATACAAGTGGATGAACCAAATTCTGAAAATTCTAGTGGCTTTTTTAGATTTTTAACAGAGAAAAGATTGAAGTCAGTGGAACCACTGATAATGTGAAAGAAGTAGACGACATTTTTTTTCTGTCCTAATTTTCTCCTGAAAAGTAAAACTATGCCTTCTGATGCCTAGATGCCTAGATGCTACTGTGCCACATAGGCACAGCTTTATAGCTGTAAATCTGTGGTGGGGGATCTTTGGTTTTCATGTCTCTAACTGATAGTTTCAATAGATGTGAAGGGAGATTTGGCATGAGGAAATAGTCTTGACCCTGCCAGGATGACTCCTCGATATAAAGACACAATGCACAACAAGGAATGGCAAATCATTAATGATGGAAGATCAGTAGTAGTGACACCACTTACAATAATGTCGACTTCAGTCTTGTTTTATGGAGGTACATTTTCCACAGTTCCCTTTGCCTTAAAGTCATCTGGCCTGATTTATTAAAGCTCTCCAAGACTGGAGAAGGTATAGACAATCAATGGAGAACCTGCGTGACCCAGTATATCAGAATTTGATTTTTCAAAAAATAATTTGCTAGTAGTTTGCAAATAGTTTAAATCCTGGCCCAGATCCCTACCTTATTTAGTTTATCTTCTCTAGCCTTGGGGAGCTTTTGGAAAATCAGACCCACTGTGTGAGATTTAGTTGATCATTATGAGTCTGAGTTGACTCATGGCCTTACAATGGTAAATGAGAATACAACCTTAGTTAGGTATATTTACATAATTTCAGTCTCTAAATAAAAACAAGGTTTGTATGATACACGCAGTACATCAACACAAATAGTTACTTCAAGCTGGTGATGTAGTAATTTGTACTAACATGTACAATTGCAGATAAATTACCAAGGCCAGACATATTATGATGCTGTCCATGGTATTGAAGCATCCAAAGCAATGTAAAAAACAAAGAATAGAAACATATTTATGTAAATCTATCCAAAATATTTAATTCTAGATTGGGTAAAATGGTAAGGTAAATAAATAGGGTAAAAATAAAGAGTTAGAACTTACTGCTATCCAGACTTCATCTCGCTTACAGATGGCAGAAAATCTTAGGATATTCAGACTACCCAAAACAAAACAAAAAAACTTATTAACTGGCTTTTTATCATATTTTTAAAATATCACACAGAAAAGGTTTACTTTTTGGCATCTGTTTACACTTCTTTTTCTTCCTAATTAGTATCTGCCTCCCTTTGCATTTGGTTCTGGATTTTACCATTTGCTGTTCTTTGGCAGGAACAGAAAAAAAGTTTTTTCTTTGTCTTACTCTTTTTTTCATCAGCATCATAGGCTTCTTGTCTAGTCCAAGTCATTCATTATGCTAATGCTAAATAAATCATTAAAAATAATGACTCCTATTTCCCATGCCCATATTCTATCCCATTTCCAGGGCTATTATTCGACTGTTCTAAATAAGGTGCACCAGACCAAATATTTAGACCATGAAAAGTTTATATAATTACACAATGTCAAAAATAACAATTATTTGAATGTCAAGGGTTCCAATAGGCCCCTTCCATTGAAGTTTAAAATGGTAAAAATCTGGATGGCCTTAACTTTGAATTGGTTTAAAATGTATAAAATTTAAATCTTAATGTATTCATAGCTGGTTCCAGCGTGCAAAGTCAGGGCTTAGAGACTCTAAAACACATATGTTTGACTTTTTAGTGTTTTATGATAAGGCTTTAAACAGTTGGTGCAATATTACTATTTCCTGCACCTCTTGGATTTGAGCCGCCTTTCTTGAGCGGCCAAGCAGAACCCTTGAACAACGCAATACAATTTTTTATTTTGACTGCAAATCAAACCTAATTCTATCCAGGTACTACTAACTCCATCTCCATTATATGGTTATATAAACATGATGCAGGCTCATACACTTTCCACTAAATCCAAAGCTATATCTGAAGTTGCCTATTAGCGATTGCATAACCATCCCCATGAACACAAATATTGAATCCATGCCAGTTATTTATGTGAATACAGACATGTGCGAGAACATGTGTCTACATTAGTTGGACCCTATGATGGAATTTTTCTAACACTGCTATAGATTTTTTTGGTTCATGATTTGTAAATGACTACAAAACTAGAATAGAAAAATAAACCTACCAAACCAACACATCTCTTAAAACGAATAAATATAACAAAAGATGACCTGCCAAGGATGTGACTTTCAACACGTGATATTTGCTTTGTGGCTTCAGGCAACCTTAGCTGCAGCCAGGTGCTAGAACGGGCAACAAAGAGGAAAAGATTCATAATGAGAAAAGCAAGAGACAGAAGAAAAAATTACAAAATAAAATGGAAAAAAAATCTGAATGGCACTAACAATGATCACAAATAGAAATAGAAAGTGTGATTCACAGAAAGGTAACTTTATGCATATGCTTTAGCAGTGCTATACAATGGACAAATTTTCATCTAGCCATCCAAGTGTAATTCATGTAGTGCAAGGCATACAGAGGCGTGTAATCAAGCTTGTACAATGACCCCCTAAACACATAATGAGATCATCATGACTACATCATGTGAATATTATTGAATTCACCAGATCTGTGCAGGATGACAGGTGACATGACACTTTACTGACATTAATGCTAGAGAAGACCCTGTTCAAAATGATGTTCAGGTGATGCAGGGTATTAAACTTGAAGTCATTTTTAGTGATGCTGTATTCTTTGCTTTCTGCGTGTTCACAACATATTTAACCCCCAAAATTACATTCCTTTAAAAATGAAAGTCCACTTTACTATCTGTACCCCACTTCACCCCAGTAAAATAATACTTTCATGCGTTACAGGTACATGTGTTATCACTGTGCTTCATCATTGTCTCCGGGAAAAGCTGGGCACATAACATCTTTAAAGATTATACTCTTTTATGGGATGGGGTGTATATGTTTTAACTTTTTCACTGGTAGGACTTCAGTCCTACAAAATTGTAAGCAGCAGCTGCACAGGTATTTTTGTATTAATATAAAAGAGGTAGGGAAAAGGGGTGACCCTGTTGCAAAGATGATGTTATTACGCTCTGGTTCAGCTTTACACAAAATGCAAGCGGCCAATTATATAATAAATGAGTGATTTAACCTCCCTGGAGGTTCATTTCTTTCCGGTTTTATATGTCTAAAAGCGGTACATTGTTTTTCATGAAAATTTATTTTACAGTATAATATATTAGTATGAGAATAATAAAGTTTCAAACACAAAATCATGTAAAAATAATAAATTGAATAAATTAAAAAATCTATATATTTAAAAAAAAATTTAAATTTTTTTTTAATTTTTTTTTTAAATACATAATATACTCATGCTAATATATATACTGTAAAATAAATGTTCTTGAAAACAATGTACCTCCCATAGTATTACCTACCCGGAGTGTGACTCAGGGTTACTGCTTTTAGCAACTTTTTTCTACCCCGAGTCACACTCTCAGTTACCTCTAGGGAGGTTAAAAAAGTTTACAAATCTAGTTTTAGGTAGAAAAACATAACTAAGGATAGTAAATGATCTGGTTGGGGTGGAGGTCCATGTTGGAGGGTTGACATTATGCCCCTGATTCATCAAGCAGAATCAGATTATCGGTCGCGCATTCGTATTCGCGATCCGAAATCGTACGCGATCGCGCTATTCAGCAACTGAAAAAGATCGCGGCCGGAGCCGCGCATCTCCGGCAGCTTTACACTGGCGAGCTTGTATTAAAAGGCGCACACTCGAGTCCGGACCGCGGTAATCCGCGATCGATGGCCGCGCGTACTTTCGCGCTTCCAGCGAGCGCGGATTTTATTGATGAATCAGGGGCTATAAGTTACTGCACTAGGTGACACCAACCCTACCGACACCAATGCTGTAATGTACCTTTAACTTTCAACTTCAAGCTGCACATGTTGTTTGAATAAAACAACTAAACTATGAAAGTCTCATCTTTCAATTCTTCTTAATTTACAATGTCTCAGTTGTGGGAATAACCCATGATGGATTTTAGTGACCCTCAGACAAAAAGTGAATATCAGAAAGTACATTAACCTATTTCAGCATTGGAAGTTATTGTTATTGAGCGGTAGAACTTGCAGATAATAGCTTTAATTTACCAGGCTTCAAATACATAACAGAAGAGTAAAAAAAACTTCAAAACAGTGCAGACAGTGCATGTGAGGTAAATGTTTTCTTTACGATCCTGTTTTCAGGTATGCGATGGAGAAGAACATTGTTTTAATATTTGTTAATTAAAATTTTGTAATTATTGAAGGTTAACAGTGACATTCAAACATAAAATGTATCGCCTCATCAGAGGAGAAAATTCAACAAGACCCCCTCCTACAGTAGTTCTCTTATTATAAAGAGTAAAGTAATATTTCTTTGGTTGGTGCATTAGACATTGGCAAAACAACAAATTTATCAAAATCACATTAAAAAGTTATTTTATATTATTTTAGGCATTATTGTTTGATTTTTTTCCTTCTGTTTCTCATGTAAAAAAAAATTAAATGATAATACAAATATTTAACAGTAGCTTAAATCCATCAGTAAGCCAATATTCACCAAGGCCCTCTCCCACAGCACCATCCTGGAATACAAGACACCAGTTTCTCCACCTACTTCTATTGGCACATCACATAATACAGTATATGATAGTGCTAAAGCCATGCATTTAGTGAATGGCTTAACATTTATGTCAAGAGTCAAGATGCAACACTAGTGGTAGTGTTTATACTACTTGCAGCATTGATGCTGGTGGGGAGGAAAAACCAGGAGCTGCACTACACATTGATGTACTACACAATGCAAATTATTTAAAAATATATTATATACATAATAAAAAAAGAAAGCTAGCATTGAATTACTACACATTAGATATATACAGCTATACTCTCAGAATTTATTAAAATGATGGTACCTAAAAATGGATTTTAATGTTTTTGGGGGGGTACTACTGTAAGGACCTTGGGTCTGGGCAGCTAGTAGTCACTTGTTTTCTTTGCTTGGCTTTTACCCAGAGCCAATAAAGGAAAAGTAATAATTAGACTGATCTCTGCAAGTTGTATGGTTGTATTTATTTATTTTACTGAAACAAATAAATATATTACAATGGAACTTTTCAGGCATATTTTTTAACAATAAACAATTTGCAAATACAGTTTAATAAAACTCATTTATTTTAAACCAATAAAATCTATAAAATATTCATGTAAAATGAAGCTCCAATCGTATCTCATCTTTAGTATAGTTCTACGCGTTTCGCTGAACCGTGTCCGCTTCTTTAGGAGCCCTAATTACAGTAGATATCAGGATACATCATTATCCACTATTCTAATAGTGGATAATTCTAACTAATTCTAACTAATAATGGACTTATTCTAATAAATAGAAAATAACAGTTAACACAAGTGTTTACAAAAATAAATACAACTTACGTATAAATATGCGTCCCAAATCCACATATGCGGGAAGCTTGAGTGGTTTTCAGGAATATGGTAGAACTATTCAGAAGTTGGTTAGATGATTTTAGTGCTTCCACTGTTTATCCTTGTTATTACATTTTGTCGGTTATTGCCTATTAACATTAATATTAATTATTAAATAAATAACTCAAGTCTCCTTCATGGTAATTAAATACCCTTTGTTTGAAATGTATGTAATTGTCAAAATTCCCCACGAGTGACATTTAAAAAAATATATTGGTGTAAAAAATAAATAGAATAAATTAAGTGCCACAGGTTTGTTAATAAACCAATCATCCACAAAAAATATATAAGTAAATTAATAACATAAGTGTCCATCAAGGTGCCCAAATAAAACATAATGAGCCTGATTTATTAAAGCTTTCCAAGACTGGAGAGGATACACTTTTATCATGGAAGCTGGGTGATCCAGCAAACCTGGAATGGATTTCTTAGAAGTCATTTACTATTTGTTAACAAATGTTTTCAGTCCTGCACCAGATCCATTCCAGGTTTGCTGGATCACCCAGGTTCACTGATGAAAATGTATTTTCTCAAGCCTTTGAAAGCTCTGGTAAATCAGGCCCATAGTCTCATATATACCAGTAGTGCCCAATTCAATCATTGAACACCAATATATTATTGTAATAATCACATTTTAAGTTAAAACCAGGTGCCACAAATAGTTGTACCCTAATTATGAAATGTGCATCTACTAATATTTACTGTGAGTGCAAAAGACATAACCTATTCCTCCATATCATTGAGGAAAACATGAGGGGATGAAGGTTTACATTCCAACCTGACAATGCCCAAAATACACCGGAAATATGACCACACAGCGGCCTGAAGGAGAAAAAACGTGTCTTGGATTGCCAAACCTAGTCTAAAATTCTACTGAAAATCTGTAGAATAACTTAAAGAATGCAGACCACCATTGTCATAATCCAATTTGACTCAGTCCTGTACAGAAAAGTAACTTTTGCATAGTTTAGTAGAGAAGTATCCCAACAGAATTAAAGTAAAAGGTGATTCCACACAGTACTATCACAAAGAAGTGATCCTTAAATTATCTCAATGAGAGATTCTTTTTTTTTTAATGAAATGTTGCTATTTTATCTTTCATTAAATGTTATAACTTGCATTAAAGTGGAAATAAACTAAAAACCAAAAAATGACACTTACCTTTAATTCTGCAGGTCCCTCGATTGCGCTGGTTCTTCCCACAATCCGCCATCTTCAGTCTTCACTTCGGTCTTCTTCTTCGGTCTTCGCACTGCATAGGTGCGAGAGTGGGTGATTTAAAGGGGTGGTGCTGCACCCTTTTTTTTAAAAAAGGACATGTTAACCATTTTTTTTTAAAAAAAGGGTGTTGCACTTAAAAAAAAAACACCAACAATTTTACCCTACATGTACTCTTCTACCCCACTCTACCCTTCTATGTAAAGTAAAAATGTTGAGTTTAGGTATGCTTTAAGTAAATACAGCTGGAAAAATATTTTGTGTGGGTATTCATTTCAGGCTGCACAGCAACAAAATGTGAACAATTTGAAGAGGGTGATTATTTTTATGCCTAATATGGTTACAGTAAGATTCTTTTTTCTTTACTATTTCGTTTTGTCCTTTTACTTGGAGTAGTAGCTGTCCACATGGAGACTGTGCTTAAACTAAAAGAGCACAGAGTGCACATTTGTCAGAATCTAGATGATCACTATCTCAACTCTTCAAATCAATTTTTTCTGGGGAATGAGTAAATACCATTTATCTGCGGAATGATATTTACTTACTCAGAGTTGGTATGGTGCAGAACACAAGTGACCCCAATCATTGCTAGGTTTCAATCTGGCTGATTGCATTGAGGATTAAGTCACTCCAACTTGACTCCATTTGGTCCTGTTTGGCTACCAGTTCTGACTGGCAAACCAGTTACGTTCCCGTTAATGAGTTGTTTTATAACCAGAACCTATTGCTTGCTTGGTCAAATATACGTCTCTGTTCCACTGCAATTTATAAGGGAGTGTAGGCAGGTTTTAAGGTGTAAAATGTATGTCTTTATTTTTATTGAATCAAAGATGTAAAAATTGTTTAGCAAAAAATGAACAGGTCAGCAAGCACTGATAAAAACAATGGATAAAGCAACATAATACCACATTGTTGTGTGTACTCAGCTACAGCAGATCATTCACACACCCTAAACATGTAGCAAACTGTGACAAGTTGTGGCAATTATCCAAACACTATGCATATTCATTCTGGGTCAGTGATTGAAAAGGTAATAAATGCAGCGGATCAGAACACCAACCTGGTAAGCTGTATTTGTAGAACCAACCGGAAATGCCAAATTACATCAACTATTAGTGCAAGGTCTAATTTGAGGCCACATAAGAAGAACCCGCTCTCCCATACTATATTCTACAACATTCTGTTTTATTCCCTTCCAGCTTAAAGGACATGTTAACCAATTTTAGCCATTCATTATGCACTAACCTAAGTGAATATTTGCTTTGCAAACTTTTAATATTAATATTAAACAGGATTTATTTAGCGCCAACATATTACGCTGTTCATTAAATTGGGGTTGCAAATGACAGATGAATATAGACAGTTACATAGGAGGAGAGGACCGTGACCCAAAGAGCTTACAATCTAGGAACTGGGGGAAGTAACACACAATAGAGGCCGGATATGGAGTGATGTAAGTAGTGACAGTTTCAAAAGACAGAAGAAGATGTATAGGTTAGTTTGAAAAAATGGGTTTTGAGTGCTCTTTTAAATGAGCAGAAAGTCGGAGCAAGCCGAATATGACGAGGAAGACCATTCCAGAGAATTGGGGCAGCTCTAGAAAAGTTTTGGAGCCGTGCGTGTGATGAGGTTATGAGTGAGGAAGTCAGTTGAAGGTCATTGGAGAAGTGAAGAGAGCGGCTAGGGGATTTTTGTTTTACCAGGTCAGAAAGGTAAGTGGGACAAGAACGGTGCTCAGGAGCTTGATTTTAATTCTAAGGTGGAAGCCAATAAAGCGAACTACAAAAAGATGCAGCAGAAGAAGAGCTGTGGGAAGGATGGATGAGTCTGGCTGCAGCATTCATAATAGATTGGAAAGGAAAAAATCTGGGTTAGTGGAATACCAGGGAGGAGGAGGTTACAGTAGTCCAGGCGAGGGATAATAAGAACATCTACAAGGAGTTTGGCGGTCTCAGGGGACATGTAGGGGCAGATTTTGGAGATGTTGTTTAGATGAAAGTGACAGGACCTGGAAATGTTCTGAATATGAGGGGTAAATGAGAGGGCAGAATTAAAGGTGACACCAAGACAACGTGCCTGAGGGGAGGGCCAAATAACAGTGTTGTTAACAGTTAGATTAATGTCAGGGGAAGATATGGAATTTGAGGGGGGAATATGATAGGTTCGGTTTTATCTAGGATGAATTTCAGAAATCTGTCAGACATCCATGATGAGATGGCCGTCAGGAAGCATGAGACCTTTTCCAGGACTGACGGAGACAGGTCAGGGGTGGACAGATAAATTTGAGTGTCATCCGCATACAGATGGTACTGTAAGCCAAAGGAGGATATGAGACTACCGAGAGAGGAGGTGTACAGAGAAAAGAGAACCGGTCCAAGGACTGACCCTTGGCCAAAGGAGGATATGAGACTACCGAGAGAGGAGGTGTACAGAGAAAAGAGAACCGGTCCAAGGACTGACCCTTGGGGAACACCAACAGGGAGGAGTAGGAATTACCTTTGAAAAGAGCGGTCAGACAGGTAGGAAAAAAACCAAGAGAGAGCAGTGTCACTGATACCAATAGAGCGCATGATTTGTATGAAGGGGTAAGAAGGGGGTGATCAACAGTGTCAAAAGATCAAGGAGAAGGAGGAGGGAAAACTTGCCTGGAGACTTAGCTCTGATGAGCTAATTTATTAGGAACTGTTTCGGTGCAATGGGCAGCTCAAAACAGCCCATCAACTTAACTTCAATAAAAATTCCAATGTCTTAGTATCGGAAGCCATAACCAATGATCTCTATGATGCTTATAACTTATGTAATCATTGAAGATCACAGGCATGTGTCCTCTATACTGTACAGTGCAAATTATAGAAGGACTGAAAGTAAACAGTGCAATGGTTACACTTGTGTGGACCCGGCAGCGTTATTTGCATTGGTAAAACATTCACACTATTTATTCATAATTCATCATATAATTCACAGTTTAAAATAATAGTAATAACAAGGTGCAGCACTGTGGATAGTAAATTTGTTCCATTGCCTTAATTTTTCCTGATTAAATGAACTGCTTACACTGCACATTGGTTACAGTTGTGGCCTTTTATTTAGGTTTTGTTTCACTAAGATATATTTTTACCAACATATACAAAATGAATAAGTACTCCATTTCTGATTTACAGCAAATATTTATATGCAATATGTTGTCAAATTAGGAGTTAACCCACTTTAGTTATTGGATACCAAATTTGTCTCAAAAGCTGCATTTTGTGTAGAAAAACAGCATCAGAGCTTTCAGAAAATAAAGATATTTGCATATTAGTCATATATCCCTATACAAGGCAGTGATAAACTGATTACAAAATGTACCAGTATGTCAGGAAATGATTCCATTTCCCAGATTAAAAGCACAGTATCGTATTCCTGGAAGAAGCACTAAATTAGGACATAACACTATGTTTTTTAGGACAGTCAAAACTATATGTGTGTTACTACTGTGATATTAATACCTAATAGATTGTATAGTAGCATAATAAAGCTAATAAAATAGTCATACAATAATACCTGAGGATTATAAGGATGTAATACCCTATAAGATAACTATTTTACAAGATCCTAAGGAAATTTTTTAAGGGTAAATTCCTTGTATTATAAGTGTAATCACCTTCATACCAACAGTCAGAACAAAGAACAAAGTGTTTCTGCAAATGCATGTGCTTTATATATATAAAATACCCTTACTTGCTTTATCATATTTTTTCCAATGCACTTACTTGTCTCTGTTTTGTCACAAGCACTGCCATGTTTTTGTGCTCCTCTGGGTTCCCAAATTTCAGCCATCTTGGTTAGCCATGCCAGGATGAAATAACACGTTCATTCAGTCCTGGAAGTCCCAGGGGATGCTGGGGTATCAGGTATATCCTTAGGCATTAAACATAGGCAGGTAAGTATGTTTTTTACAGAAGGAACAGGGCCTCTCAACACAGTTTCCTCTGCTGATCATTACTCCACACATTTTGCTTTTGTTTAGTATGCATGGCCGCAGCATAAGACACTAGGATTGTAGGTGATTCACATTTTTGACTTGCATCTGTAGTCCTTAGCAATGATCCTCTTACTTGACTGTAGAGGAAATTGTATATTCCAAGTTTGAATTGTTTTGGTTGCCCCTAGCAAAAGCTTCAGCAACACAACTTCCTTTGTTCCACAAAAACCATGACGATTTGGAGACAACTTTTAAGGCACAATCATTCTGTGCCACTCCACTGGCAATACATACTTAAGTTTTTTTTGGCACTACTGGCTACAAAACTTGCAAGGGCTTTCTTAGACATCCGCTGCACTTCCCCAGCCAGTGGTTTACTTTGAACTCATAGAAAAAAATCTCTTTCCTTAAATGTAAATGTGTCTTCCCATTACCAGTCTTTTTCTGGAAAGGACTCTCTCTGCCCATGGTCCCATTTCTTTACTTTTTTGCAGGGAATAATCTTGGACTTTGTAGCCAACACAGGCTGATGTAACGCTGCTGCAAGGTATGCAGTGCAGGTAGGTTGAACTACTCATGGTTCATTAACCCTTTTTATGCTGGTGTGACATTCCCTTGCGGCAGTGTTACCAGCAGTGTTCCCTCATCCAAAAATTTACAGCATCTGTCTGCAGTAGGGATGAGCGAGAAGGCCTCTGCCAGTCTCGGGAAAACTTTCGTTGGGTTCGGAAAATTTTGGCAAACCGATTTCGCTGACCCATGAGAAGTTCCAGGAAATTAAAGGATGATTCCCACAGCTGCATTCATTGATGAGCACAGCCGCTGGACTTACACTGACAGGAGGAGTACCGTGGCTGAGGAAAGGTAAACCCTGATGACAGCTCAAGCGTCATCAGGATTTTCATTTCCTCGGCCAATCACAGAGCACTAGAGGTGATGAATGGGGAGACTTGTCCTCATTTAACCTCTAGTCCCGGGGATCGCACACTGACAGGAGGGTTCTCACGGCTGTGCTCATGAATGAATGCAGCTGTGGGAATCATCATGGGGGACAGCTCCACTCCCCTGATTGCTTTTTTTGAATTTGAATTCGGTGGCCAAATTCACAAAGCCGTTCTCTCCTACATGTTCGGGAAGCGAAAAGGCCCAATTCGCCATGAGATTGAATTTATAAATTTCACTTGCTCATCACTAGTCTGCATATGAAGGGTAAACTTTTGCTGCTTTCCCTTTATGGGCTTTGCAGTTTTCCACTGTGCAACGTTTGCTTTGTTGCTGACATTGACCTGCTGTTGGATGGAGTAGGGAATGTGTAGTTGGCTTTCGCCCTGCACAAGCTGTTTTAATCAGTTCACCCGTTGCTAACAGTCCCCAAAAGACATGCATATTTTTATGGTTACTGTTATCTTATGTCCACTTATGCAAGATAGTACCTTTTTACATGTGCTGTCTTTTAAGGATACTGCCCACATTTAAACAGCAAATGTGAGGGATTTACATCAAATATACTGCCCCTGATTCATCAAGCAGAATCGGATGATCACTCGCGCATTCGTATTCGCGATCAGAAATCGTACGCCGTAGCGCTATTCAGCAACTGAAAAAGCGCGCGGCCGGAGCCGCGCATCTCCGGCAGCTTTTCACTGGCGAGCTTGCATTAAAAGTCACTGTTCCCCTAAAAAATCATTCTTTCTAATGGCACACATATT
>NC_092859.1:45027867-45056730 GCF_032062135.1 Pyxicephalus adspersus
GCGCAGCTGTAATCTAATCGCCTTAATTGGCAGATTCGCGCCCCCTATTGCTCATTATTATCAAGGCAGGAATCCGGCTGGCAGTGAGGAGGCGAGCGTACGAGCACACTCGACTCCGGACCGCGGTAAACCGCGGTAAACCGCGCTCGCTGGTCGCGCGTACGTTCGCGCTTCCAGCGATCGCGGATTTTATTGATGAATCAGGGGCATTGTGTCAAAGTCGATTTGGGACTTCAGGGAACTTGTGCCGACTTTTATTTACTCAAGTCACATGAAAGAAAAAGTAATATCTTTGCCTCACAGGCAATCAGTGACATCACTGGCACACTCTCTTCAGGGCTCCTGGCCCAGTTGATCTAACACTTTGGGAGACCTCCTTGACATTCGCTGCACACATGGGTTTCACACACGGGTCCTAATTCCTGAGCCACCTGGCGTATACATTTGCAATTAGATGTGTCACCTGATCTTGCGTCTGTGCAGTTTGCGCCGTAAAGAAGTAGAAGGAAGCAAGAATGGCGAGGCACATACTGGACTGGATTTTGCAGAGGGATCAATGGCTTTACACCTGTAAAGGTAAATAATATTTTATATTTTTTTTTTTTTTCCACCTAAAGTTACACTTTAATACTAATTTATCTTTTATATACTCGTCTTTCCTGAACAATGATCTTCTCTACTATGCTAACCCCTATGTGCCAAAAAGATACAGCTAGGATCCTTTATTTTCTGAAGCATGGACTGTGTAACCCTTTTCTCTCTCTCGCTATAAAACAATGTATTTGGGTATGTAGAGAGATGAGATTAAGAAAAGTTTAGTTAAAGTTTGGGTTTTTTTGAATGAAAAACTTTCTAATCATATTATGCAATCACATACATTCCAAACCTTAACAAATTGCTTTACTTATCTCCAGGGTCTTCCTATTGAAAGCTACATATGGCATTTAGAAACAAAATATCATAATATATGTGTGATACAATGTATTATTGAAGACATTTTCATTGTGAACAATTTTCTCCTGTGCAAACAATCCTTCACTTAAAAGGGACGGCTTTGCTATACGGCTACAGAAAAGCACAGCAGGGATACACTTGGATATTATACAAAGCAGCATTTTCATCCTAATTCCATTGGAGGAGACATCCCACAGTGTCATGAATATGATATTCAAGGTCTGTGGTGTACCTGAAGTGAGTGTTCCAGCTATAATGATGGCGAAAGAATTACATAATGAAAACCAAAGAAAATGAAAAGTCGTTCAGTTACAGAAAATTACTTCTTGTAGCAACATTTAACATTCAAAATAGTTTTGGAATAATAATGTAAAAAAAAAATTACATGGCAATTTTCAAAATTATGTTTGAAAGTTTTTTTTTAGTACTATATTATTTTTTTTTCATTTTCTATCTTTATTCATTATGTTCAGAACTAAATAAAAAAATTGAAAAAAAATATTTTACTATGAAATATTTAATATGAATGTTTCCTATTTTCGGATACCAGGTAGTGCATTTAAAGCAGATCACCATCATTGCTGTGTAATTTTACTGCTATGCATTGAGTAGTTTGCATTTGAGCTCCTGCTGTTCAGATACAAAACACACACATGGCTAAATGAAAGGAAAGGAAACACAGCACCCTACCTTTCAGATTTTTAGTTAGTGGGTAGGCAGTGCATTCCCTGAGAATAAGGCACCACAAATTAATTACTGTTAAAATATGTTATATTTCAATTTTTTAACAATGATATAAAACTCAGATTATAAACTTGTAAAATTCTTTGTATTGTTAGACTGGGATTGTTTGAAGAGGGAGTAATTATTATTAAAAAAATTATAAAAAAAAAGTGGTAAATATTTAGGCAAAATCAAAATTTGCTGCAATTGAAAAGGAATATTCTCGCTTGCAAAATTTTCAAACCAGCAAACATCCATAGTAACTAGAGTTTTTAAACCAGTGAATTATGCATTGTTCATGCAAAATTTTAGCTGTCCACACTTCTCTTAACAGAATACAAACATATACTGCAAGCATATGACACAAGAGCCAGATTTAAATTCTGTTCCATAATTAGAAATAAAATAAGCCTATAAGGAAAGGATTTACATTTCAGTAAAAAGTTGCCCTTCTGTTGCCTTCTGTACTACTCTTCTGCTATTCTGACATGTCTCCTGAATTGTAGATGGCTTTATGCCACTTGGTCTAGCTTCCGCCTTTTTTTCTAACTTAGCTTAAAAGATAAGTGCACTTTTAGACATCCCCACCCCCAAACCTAGACTACTGCACCCCCTGCAGATGCATACTGGCACTTTCCTTGATCATTATCAAGGACATTTGTTTATATCCTTTACAAACAAATCTGCTGTGATCTTGGCATATCTGGCAAGCAGCATGGTGGTTTAGTGATTAGCACTCTGGCCTTTGCAGTGTTCGGTCCCAGGTTCGAATCTTGCCCGGGAGACTAACTGAATGGAGTTTGCGTGGGTTTGGCCCAGGTACTCTCCTACATTACAAAAACATGGAGTTAGGTTAATTAGTTTCCCCCTAAAAAATGACTTTAGACTGTATAAAATTACATATGACTATGGTAGGGACATTAGATTGTGAGCCCCCTTGAGAGACAGCTAGTGACATGACTATGTACTTTGTACAGCACTGTGTAATATGTCGGCACTTTATAAATACTGTATAATAATAATCTGGCCAGGCACACCCCATTGCCTTCTATAGAGCATTTTTAAGGCTCAGGGGACCATCACGGTCCATCAATTCATAGGATAGTGCATTCTAAGTTAATCTATTGTAAGGTACTGTATAGGCAAAGCACAAAGATTTTTGTGAAGGATATAAATAAATGACAGGTCCCATGGCAGCAAGGCAATGTATGGAGAGTGGGGATCAATAGGTTAGGGAGGGACAAAATCATGTTTTACACTGTAAATACAAATAAAAAATTCCTAAACAATTACCGAGTTTTTTGAGACATTGTTATCCTGCTGGGGACATTTCTCCTTCTCTTCTTTTCCTAAAGAAAAAAGTGAGGAAAACTGTCCATAGAGATCGGATAGTATACAATTGGGCAATACTAGCCAGCACAAACTGTACAATTGCACAGGCTGCCATTGAAATCAGCTTACAAGTGGTACCAGAAACTTTTTTAAAAATGAGTTATTTGTTGCCACCCTTTGGGGTAAAGCTAACACCCCTTTTCCCCTCAAGGTTTTAAGAAACCTTAGGCTAGCCCTGCCCTTAAATTATATCTGGATACATTTAAAAGCTCATCTTGATATTTGGTGGAGACACAAAAAGTGTTTTTCCCCCAGAAGTCTGCAGGATGTTAAAAAATCTTCTTCTTTCCTGAAACTAATTGAGTCTCTATACATAAATGAGATGCGTAGGAGATAAAGCTACGCCTTAATGAGGGAAAACTTGAGTCAGAAGGTTTAGATGAAAGGTAAAATCTGCAGCAGAAAATGGGTTAATCACTGTCTAGTATTATATAACAGCCATGATTAAAAGAAATGAAGAGAAAAAAATAAAACTTCATACAGCATTCGTTGCAGGGCTTAATAACCCCACTCCTGCTGTGCCGTAATGCTGATCTGCAGCAAGTAAACATCGTGCACTGTTCACCTGCTAATTGGCAAAGAAAAAGATCTATGCACTCACTAAATGTAAAAGGAAAAGCAACGGAGATAGACATGTTGATAGTAACCTTTCATCTGACCTTCTATTTTAAATGGCAGTAGCATCTTTCTAAAACTTTAGCATGTTGGACTAAATGTAGGACCCAAGGTGTAATTTTCTGATATCCTGATATCTATCGACTGCCAAGTTGAAACAGTTTTTTAGGATAACAGAATTTAAGCATTGAAAGGATCATTTGAATATTTCTTAAAGTGAAACTGTTCCCAGCCTAAGTGCATTTAATTGTTTATACATTCTTAACAAGCAGCAAATTAGTTTTTAAAAAAAGCAGTAACTGGTCTCTGAAGCTGTAGACACTGAGAAGCAATTCATCCTCAAAAAGCTGAAGTCATTCAAGTCTCAGAAGCTCAGCTCACCCTGCTCCCCATGCCAGCAGTATTGCACCTCTTAATCCCTACTGTATACCCAGGACAGACGTTTTTGGTGCAGGAACAAGAAAACAACCTAAGAAGACCAGTAACGGAGTTCCTTTCTTTACTATGGGATTTTCTTTGAACAATTGGAGAAAGGACATTTTTTTCTGCCCCTATTATATTAGATGTCTAATAATATTAGCAAATGCCAGGCAATGGTAGAAGGACTTAGGGGTTTATTTAAAAGGCTGCTTTAACGCTGTACCATAGTAAAGTACATTAGGGCTGCCTACAGTTGAAAGACTGGCCACAAAAGTGACTTGAAACTGAATCTTTGAATAACTAATAATGAACATCAATTTAGAAGTAGGGTACATTTAAGTGCCTCTGGAATTGTTTGTTATTCTCCAATGGCAAGGGTCATTTATTAAAACTAATGGAATTTTTAATATGAATGGCCTGAATGCCTACAATTTATTCTTTTCAGTTGCAGAGCCCCTCAATAAAATATTGTCACAACATTCCTGGGGAAGGGAGGGGGAGCAAAGAAACATATAAAAACCATTGAAAAAAATGAATCATGTAGTTTGTTCATACATTGAACTTAATGTACAGGTTGAAAAACCTATTTTTAAAGCTAGCAGGGGTTCATTTGTTAATTGACTTCACAATATTTACAACATACAAGAATTTTTCTTTATGTGTGAAGTTTAATTTACAACTTTTTTCATAAAACGCTATTCTTTCTCATTCACAACGATGACTATTTTTAAATTCACTTATCATTGAATAAACATGTTTGGGTATTGTTGCAAATTTGTACATCATGTTCAATATTAAGGGTGACCCCACAGTTTTTTCTGAAGAATTAAAAAAAACACCATGTACAGTACAACTTTATAAAAATCCACAAACATGCTGCTGCAGAAATCTTATTGCCAATCACACGTTAAGAAAGCCAGTAGGCCCTTTAGCCCGACAGCATCTTCCAAGACCACGCTGGTATAGAATATATATATATATATATATATATATAGGAATAAGCGAGAATGGCTTCGGTGAACCGATTTCGCGAAAGGACATTTTAACAGGAGGATTCACAGGGGATTCACAGGATTCTCTGGGAATCCTCCTGTTTAGGATCCCTGGGGCATTAGAGGTTAATAACTTCTAGTGCCTGGGGATCTTCTCAATGAATGCAGCCGTAATGTAATGTATACAGTGAGGCCGGTTTTATGTAAGACTGACCTTTAGCCTGCGAAACCTGTGAGACTAAGTATGGTTGGAACACAGGCAAAGGTACACCAATGTCTTGATGTACAGGTTATTGTAAAACCTGGCTAACCCTGGTTAATATCCTTTCCAATGTGGAGGCAATTGAAAATATCCAAAAGAAATGCAAGCACAATTATTTTAAAGTAGGTTCTCTTTGCTGAGCTAAAAAAAAAAGCAGTCCTTTTAATGTCATATACATAACTGCATGGATGTATCCTGTTTGGAAAAAAAAGGGAAAAAAAGCTGTCTTGCATATTTGTTTTTACAAAACTATATTTAATCAGTTAATTTAGTGATTCAATTTATTAACAGTCCTACTGTTTGGTCTCAGCATCAAAACCAAATCTATTCCCCCACTTTATTTCCAGATCTTGCGTGGGTGCCACTCTTCTTTTTCCCATTGTTCTTTAGTTGTTCCAAAATTGTTTTGAACTGTACTATTCAACAATGTCTTACAGCAAATGTTTCCCAATTGTGAAAAGAGCTGAGCACATGGTTTAATAAAATGGGACAGGGGTGCAAGAGGTGGGAAGAATACACATATGCGCTGGACTGGAAGGACGGGCCATTTAAATACAGTCCCCATTTCTCACACCAATCAAAATCTCACAGCAAGATGTATAAAGATTGGATTTAGTCTGTTTTGTATCTCTTTTGTTTTGTAAGCTTTTGAATGTCAAATCCAGCAAAGTTCTCAAAAATAACTTTTAGCAAACTCATTCCTAATTTTACATCCTGAGAAACAATATTTTAGATTTTCAATGAATGTGTTAATTTAAAAAAAAAACAGCAGTCAGAATAAATACATTTTGGTGCTTTTCCCCATAATGTATGCATCATATAACACACTACACTGACACTTCAAAATCTCATTTTTTAATTGATGTAAACATTAAGAGATTTAGGATAGTAATGGCCCGGCTTCATCTTTCTTCTGTAGAAATGCTGAGTACATCTTGATAGTACATTAGCTCTTTAATGCTAGTCAGAAGGCCATAATGCATTAATCTGGGACACATTTATTTCATGTGATACCAGTGAATTAGAATTAAATTAACATTAAACTGTGCCCAATCTCACACCGTTTGCTTAATCATGTCCTCTCAAAAGTATTATCAATCTCTTTACACTAATTATGCATATGGAAACAAATACATTTAGTTATAGTTCCAAGTGTTTTCAAAATGGTTTGCTGTTACAAACAAGAAAATATGATCAGACCTTGGAATTTAGAGAGCCCTGTACAAAATATTGTATATTTTTAAAGTCCCCTAGTAGAACTATGGACAAAACAAAAATACATATACTATGAAGTTAGTCAATAGTATTAAAGTGGAACTGTACATAAAAATTGAAAAATAGGCAGGGTGCAGAAGGGAAAATATATGCCTGTTCACAATCTTCTTGAAATACACTGAGCTGAATCTGTTCATCTCAGTGTAGGCAGCTGGTGTATCGCACATATCAATGAATGAACATTCTGGCCTAGTAAATCAACATAACCAAAGTCCAGACTCCACAAAGAAATCCAGGTAAAGATGGCAGCGCCCACAACAGAGATAGCAATTTAAATTGAATGCAATTTAAAAATTGCCATCTGGCAGGTAAGGTTGTTTTATTGCAGATGGGACAGCACATGTTTAGTTTCACTTTAACACAGTAGACGGGTAGGCAAGTTACAGACAGGTGGATGTTACAGTAGTCCAGACGAGAGATGTTAAGAGCGTGTACAAGGAGTTTGGTGGTCTCTGGGGACAGGTAGGGCGGATTTTGGAGATGTTGCTCAGGTGAAAGTGAGAAGACCTGGAAATGTTCTGAATATGGGGGGTAAATGAGACGAATATGTCAGGGGAAGATTTGGAATGTGAGGGGGGGGTATGAGTTCTGTTTTACCCATGATTATATAGCTGACTAGCTGACATGCAGCATGAAACTTTATCCAGGACTAAGGGGAGCAAGTCAGGGCTGGACACATAGATTTGAGTGTCATCAGCATACAGAAGGTTCTGTAATCCAAAGAAGGAAATGAGAATACCGAGTGAGGAGGTGTGCGGAGAAAAGAGAACCGGTCCAAGGACTGACCCTTGGGGAACACCAACAGTGGGAGAGGAGAAATTACCATTAAAGGAGTAGTCAGACAGGTAGGAAGCAGTCCAAGAGTGATAACTGATACCCATGAAGTTCATGATTTGGATTAGAAGAGGGTGATCAACTCCTCAAAAGAGGAGGAAAGATCTAGTAGAAGGAAGAGGGAAAAGTTGCCTTTAGACTTTTCTCTGATGAGGTTATTGGTCACTTTAGTAAGGGCTGTTTCAGTGGAATGGGCAGCTCGAAAGCTAGACTGGAGAGGGTCAAGGAGAGAGTTAGTGTTCAGGTAATTGGTAAATAGGGTAAATAGATAATTTAGAAAATAGGGAGGGGATTAGTGAGGGTTTCTTTAGGATAGGGAGAATAATGGCAACTGCTGAGAATGCACATCTGCGGCAATGCAGAGACCAGAGTAGATCAGAGGGAAATGGGTCAAGTGGACAGGTAGTAGATGGAGATGATGAGAGAAGAGAGGAGACTTCATCCACAGTAACAGGGCTGAGGGGGGTCAGTGATGATTAACAGGTGGAAGGGGTGGTTAAATCTCTTAAATAGGTGGCTAGAGAAGGTTGTTGTGGGGGGAGTAGGTGTGGGGTTTAGGAGGAAGTCAATTGTTGAGAAGAGGCTGTGTGGGTTGGAAGCTTGAGAGGATATGACAGTAGAGAAATAATTTTGCTTGGGAACAGTGAGTGTAGTGTTAAGGTTAACTGGATTTGTAGTCCAAGAAGTCAGCACTGAGGCAAGATTTCCTCCACTTGCACTCAGCTGCATGAGCAGTCTTTTGTAGATGTTTGGTGTGATTGTTGTACCAAGGTCGGGGGTTAGCAGGACGGGGGTAGCGGAATGTGGCAGGGGCAATTTTATCCAGTGCCAATGAAAAAAATGAGGGTTGAAATGAGTGAAGATTTATCTGGAGATGGTATTTTAGAAAGAGATGGGTAAGGAACACAAGGCAGTTAGAGAAAAGGTTGCGGTCAAGGTTACAGGTATCTCTTTGCCATTGACCAGGTCTGGAAAGTGGCAAAGGGGGACAATATTTAGATAAGTTGAGGAGGTTGTGGTAAGAAATGGGAAATGGTAATATCATTCAAATCAGTATTTGGTTTAAGCTCTCCTCTCTCTGCAGTTCCTAAAGGCAGTCATTACTCATTTGGTAGGTTATTCTAAGTATTTCCAAACCATGATTCTATTACTGCTTTTTATCTTTGTAATTAATCCTAGATTATGTCAAGGTGATCCTGATGTGAAGGTCTCTGTGGGGACCATATAATGTATTGCACATTTCATTCTTCTTCTTTTATTGCACATAGCCCTTTGCTTTCAGATTTTCATGATGGGACTGGTCTGATGCCACCATAATGTTTTTGCCAAATGAATATTAACATGCCTATATCTTTATACCTATATATTTTATACAAAAAAAGCATGGATAGCACATATGGGGCAACCTATCAGCCACAAAATGTCTGCACAGAATCTTTGCTAAAGTAGAATGATAAAATCCTCCATACCCAAAGTTTTTTTTTAATAACAAGAAAATCCCTTGCAGATTGTCAGGATCTCCTCAGGCAGGTACCACGGGATCACCTAGGCACTGAGTCTAAGTGACACCAGGTCTTTACCAGGGCTCCCCGCAAGGGGTGATGGGCCAATAGCCGGGAGGCTACCTGAGCTATGTTTGATGCACAGAATCCAAATATGGTATTGGTTTTGCTAGATTGGCTCTAATTTTTAAATAATGACCTCAATAATAACCTCTTAGAAAACTAATGAAACTTGAAAATAAAACAAAGCAAAATTCAACTAGATATGCCCACGTATACAAAATACATTTTTGAAATACTTAATGACAATGTATTCTATATTCAGTATATTTACAGAACTATTCACAAAGACGTCATTGAAAACCTCCGTATCATGTATTACGTATCACGTATCACGTTGAAGGCTCAGGCAGTAGTCTGCCATCATGTATCTATCCTATCTGCATTGATACCTTTCTTCCATCACCTTTATATCTTGATGGAACCTCTCCCCTTGTTCCTCACTGAAATCTGAGGATTTTCAAATGTATTTAAAGGAATCACCGTCCTTGTTCAAAGCTCTAACATATTGCTTTATTAATCCCAACTTTATGTGTGTTGGAGGGAGAATGATTTATTCTTTGTGAACCATTGGCTCGGTAATGATGTTTGCTGCCCCTTTTTTCATGATTTCCCTTGGAGGCCATGTCACTTTTTTCCAGTAACCCTGCTTTGCTCTACTATCCCACAAGCAGATGAAACATGGGTACTTTGTGTATCCACTTTGCTGTCCAAGTAGGAAGTTCACCATTTTTAAATCAATACATATGGACCATTGATGTTCATGATAGCAAAGCTTTTGTAAGACCATTTTGATATTTTCATAATCTTCTTTAAAGAGGAAATATATTAAAAACACAAAAAAAAACAAAAAACACACCCTCAATCCTGCAGGGCAGACCAATCACTCCGGGGGTGTCCAGCATCTGGTCCCGCATCGTCCTGACATTCATCCCAAAGCTGGCGCTCCGGGCGCCGCCATCTTAGTCTTCTCTTCCAAGCTCTTCATCCTACGTCACCCGACCCAGGCGCAAGATCGTGTGACGTAGGATGAAAAAAAATTTGCCGATCATACTGCGCATGCGTAAGATCAGCAAACTTTTCTTATTGAGCAAAAGGTCTCCTTCTGAAGGTCTCATTCTTGAGTATATACATTCTGAGTATAGGTACGCTTTAGGTTTTGTTGAGTGACCAATTAGAATTGATGGATAGCAGTTGCCATTATGCAGTAAAACAGATTTCAAACTTTGAGTGGAACTATGAAAAGCCGCCAGTTCTCTGCTCGGTATTCTAGTACTACCATATGGGCTAGTAGTCCAGGGATGTTCCCTATTTAATGTACAGCGCTTCGTAATATGTTGGCGCTAAATAAATCCTGTTTAATAATAATAATAATAATAATAATGTTACAACAGTACGCAAAGTCTCCATCTTCACTGAAATATGGTAGGAGTGTCACCTCTCTCGTCCTATAAACCGTTATTTTAACTTCCGGTTTCGGACTTTTCTTTTAGCCTGGATGCTAAAAGTTCAGATGCTTGTTTTGACAGACTTAGGTCACGTATTAAGCTGTATTGAGCTCTCATTGGGAGAACTGCTGGTTTGATGAAACACTTCCTTCATATTCCACTGCTAACTCCTAGATTACACTCCAACCCTGTATATCCTCCATGTCGGATACAGGAATATCAGGGAGTGTACTGGTATGGGAACAACAGCACCATGCGGCACAGGTCGTCTTGCTCATTCCAAATCAGGGGCTCTCACTATAATATAAGAACACCAAATTTCAAACTTTTTAGCTTTCCATTTTTGCACTGACGTACACACTCTACACAAGTTTTGCATACCATATGGGGAGCCCAATACTTATCTTGGTCCCCCAGTTTAATACCAAAATATGCAAGATATGCTTGTTTCACAAATTCTGTAATGTTTCCTCTCTGTTTTTGCTGAAAATATTCACCACAAATGTAGCAAAGTACATTAGGGTAATTTAAACAACTTCTCATAGAAGAACCTGTATCACAAGAACTAGAGCCAATTCAATGAAACTGATGTAATTCCTACATACCCCAACTGTTTTTTTTTTTTTAAATATACAAAGAAAAACACTTATAAATATCAAAGTGTAAGGTAGGAGGAAGGAAAAATCCTTGCTGTTAGAGTCATTTAATTTGGATACAGAGTTAAATACTTTTATTTTAAAGTTATATAATTTAAAAAGGGAATTACAAACATTGGGTCCAAAACTATATATTAGATCTATAGCTACCTATGAACATTCATATTCATTCTGTAATTACTTTTAAAATAAGGTTAGTGTTTCTTCTTCTCAGACTATAACTCATCTAGACTGTAAAATTATCAGTAGAACATTGAGTCTCTTTCAGTAGAAAACTTGTTATCATAGGCCTGGAGTACTCTACACCTTTCATCCTTGCTTACAAGAAACAGACTGCGCCAGCACAGTGCCTGCAAGGCTTTGAAAATAGTCCTGAAATGCTGCTGTTCTAATTCAACATTAGGCCTTATTCCTTCAGTAAGGCTGTGTCATTTATCTTCCTGCTGACACTCTCCTTCCTTTAATTAGCTGTTTTCAGAAAGCTTTTCTGCATTTTCCCCTTAGAATCACATGCCTCTGTTCATGCTTGGTTTTGTGTGTCATTCTCACAATTTTTTTGCTTTGTTTTGTTTTGTTTTTAAGAGGGCACCATCGTCCCCTGCGCTTGTAAAGAATGTGCTCTACTCCAGTATTATCCATCTTTTGATAGATTTTTCATATAAAATTATTTATTTCCTCCCCAGAGCAGGACACATTGAAAAAAAATATGAAATATGAATGATGTCACTTTTCTCCAGACAATTTGAAAGTTAAATAGAAGGTGAAAAGCAAGAATATAAATTGCTAATGGCAAGTAAACAACAGTGATGTTGAGAACAGACCACTTGAGGACAAGACAGTAGAAAGTGTGATGATACATTGAGAAAAAAAAACAGACTGCATTGCAAATTTTATATGCCAGCTTCAAAGCTCAACTAACTCTAAAACTAAAAAAAGAAAATTCTATTAGCAGTCAGGTTGATAAATTGATACAAACAGAGTATGGATGCAAAGTGGTGAACAGAATATCTGAGTCATGTGCTTGTACACTGCACTACATCTCATCTCATTCACATCAGATGTCATCATGTGACAACTGAAATAAGAAGAAAATAGGAAATAGCAATTGATGCCAGACTACATATACATTATTGTACATAGGTTAACCAGCCGGGCCGTTAGCCCAACCTTGGTTCGGGGTAAATAAAATTGCTACTATCATTTACCCTGAACCAAGGTCGGGGTAGCTAAAAGTATAAACAAGCGTTATATTGCTATCCGATTGTCTTACAAACATTGTAGGACAATCGGATTACAACCGAAAAAAAATACTTACCTTGTCCCCAGCTTTTCCGGAGACGTCTTCTCTCTTCTTTCTTCATCCGGCGTGTGCAGTGACGATCCCTGGGGTTTCCCGTTGATGACGCTGCATGCGAGGCGGGAAATTCAAATAACTTTGCATTGAACTCAATACAAAAAAGCTGTATTGAGTCCAATACAAAGAAATCTTTATATATAATATATATATAATTGTATTATATATATATATATGTTACATAGGCTACTATACAGGTACACTACATTATACACTATTTTTTTTTTTAAGATTTTTTTTTTAAAAGATTTTTTTTAAAGATTTTTTTTTTTTTATGTTTTTAAAGAAAAAATGTATTATTAAATTTATAAAATTTTGGACATATTTCGGTGAGTTATGCGGTAATTTGGTGAATTATAAGTAATTATTGAGTAATTCGGTGAATTATAGCCTACAATCTAAAATAAATTTCCATGCCAAAAATTTAACACTTTTTGCATGGAAGTACAGAAGTTCAGAAAGAATTAGAACACCCAGCATTCGCGTACGCGTCCCTCAGCGATTCCTGATGATGTCAGTGCATGCGCCAGTCGATGGGGGTCGTAGCGGGAAATTCAAAAATTTTGTATTGGATTCATAACAAAGTCCTGTATCCAATCCAATACAAAATTATACAAAATATATTTATGTGGTTTTGTCTATAGGTATGAGACGGACACTAGGGAGGTGTTTTAGAAAAATATATTACTATACAGTATACGGAATTATTGCATTTTCAGTATTTTTGATTTATTTATGTATTCTTGTTTAGGTTGATTTTTGTGTTTTTTATTTAAATTTTAATAAAAGTATTTTTTTTTTTTTTACATGATTGTGTGTTTCAAACTTTTTTTATAATTATGATATCTACTAGACCCCTATTCGGACATATTACTGTAAATTACAGGTCTACAATTTAAAAAAAAAATTCATGAAAAACAGTGTACCGCTTTTGGTACAGAAATCTAGAGCAGGTGGTTAAGAAACTTTTCTTCTATATTAGGTTGAATTGGTCTTTTAGGGAACACCTACTATCAGGTGTAAATAGGTACCTCCGAAGGTACCAATGCAAAGGTCTCAGATATAGAGATGAATGGTGTATATACCTGCTTTACAGCATCTTTCAAAAATGGGAATATCCCTTTAAAGTGGATCTACATTTAAAATTGTTGTTGATCTAATTGATTCGTGATTTAAACCACCTAACAATATCTCTTATAGATTCAGTATCAATATTTACCAGGTCTGCATACCTCATATGGCTATTTTATTCCAAATGTTGGAATTGTTCTTTATTTATAAAAAAAAAAAATAAAGCTCACACAAAGTCCATTTGTGACCTAGGGCAAGTCACTTTATCGCTATATGCTCCAGGCACCAAAACATACATTATAAATGTGTGTGTGTTTTTCTATTATTGTCTTTTGAAATGGATTGTTGTTCTGTAATCAGAAAATGCTTTGGGTAACTTAGGGAAAATATTCCTCTATATAGAGCTGTTAATAATCACATTTGTTGCTTTACAACAGAAATTAGGGAATTCCATTTTTATGATTTAGTCACTAAACTATTTTTAAATTATTATATAGGATTTTAAGAATTATGTACTTTTTGCACTATTTTTCCTAATTTGCCTCCTAGAGTCTTCACTTCACCATGTTCCTGGCAGCAATTATTAGTCAGTGGGGTTTATGTCAACTTGCTTCTGCCAGAGGCATCTGAGGTGGAATATGTGATGTACTCGGGTTAAACAAAAATGCAGCTTGATGTAAAATATGTGCATGCTAAACTCATTCTACAGCCATTCCACCTCTCCTGCTCATAAAGACATACAGGCATACAGTGATACAGAATAATAAGGAATAATATAATTGTTGTTTATTGTATCATTGCTAACAAAATATTACAGGGTACACTTGAAAATTAGCAGCTATTGATATTTTAATATTGGTTTGTGTTTTTTTCCCTTAAACAAGAAAATAGTGTGCATCTACATCCTACAGCCCCACGATGGATGAGCGATGGCAGGAGAACACATACAGAACCAAGGCATAGATTCCGTGATGTGGTTCAGGGTTACCCAGATCCTCAGACAATTAAACTTTTGGAGCTAGGTAGAGAAGAGCCTGAGGTTATGGAAATGGAGCCTGGGTATCTTTACTAATAAGAAGATAGAAAAGAAATATAAAGGACATCATTTAAAACAATGAAATGCACTGTCAAAACATACTGACAATCATATGGTTCAATAAAGTCAGGTCCAGGATTTTTTTTTTATCGAAATCAGCAAATGATGTGTTCATTTTCTGAAAGTTGATCTCCAGGCAAGATTTGATCTCATTGGACTTGACCCTAAAGATGCCACTGACATCTATTAAATCCTTTGTACTGTGCTCCTCTGTGCATGTCTATCATAACATAAATCCATGTTGTTTTATCTTTTAACTGCTTCAACTCCTATATTTCAAACACCATATACCTACAGCATTGTCCTCAATGTCCTACAAACCATGAACCATTTCAGTACTTTGTAACCTTTTAGAAGGTATATCCATAAGACCATCAGGTACAGGTGCACTAAATAATATTTCCATAAACCTCTTTAATATCTGATAATAATCTAATAAATACATATCCTTATCAAGTTTAAATATTATGTATATTAATATTTTGTATGTTTTATTATCAGCATTGTTATTACATTATGGTTGTTTTTTTAGCACAGTTTACAAATTGACAAGGCATAGAGACCTCTGGTGTACAAAATTAGTAATAACTGTAAAAAAATTATCCTTTCTGCAATTTACAAAAACTGATCCCAATCCATATCTGCTGTCCTCTCAACGGTTTAATAAATCTTTCTCATAAATCTATAATATGTTTGCTTATTGCAAATCTCTAATGTACAAACTCCCTGTTTAATAAGGTTGCACAAAGGCAAATGTGATAAAGCTTTATTTGAGACAACGCACATATAATTATAATACATTCAATATGCAAATATAAATCTAGATTGTGCATGTTAAAAGAAAAAAAAAATGCTTAATCTCTTATCGTTGTGACAATAAACAATGGAGGTAAAGGAGTGTGCTATGCTGAGAGGAGGGGTTCAGTGGAGATATTAGCAGTTGCTTTTTTTCTATATTTGCAAACGTTTGAAAGGATAGGGAAAAAAAGTCACAAAACACATTATAATAATTCAGGGATAAAAGCTTGAAGCTACACTGGCCGTTCTCCTGCAAACGAAGCCAGTTATTATAACGCAGATAGGAACTGGCAAAAGCCTCGCTTCTGATGATCATCCCGGCTTGAATATTCATGAGACGTTGTGTGAAAGGCACTAGTTCAAAAGCCAATAGACTTAAAACGCGGCAGACATAGAGAATATGGTACGAAGGAGAAGAGCGAGGAGGTATTTAAAGCAGGGTTAGTGATGGAGCATAACCTGCCTTCATCCCTGCAAGATTGAAATATCAGACGAGAAGATGGGAAACCAATCTGCTTAAAAGAAGACAGCAAAAAGAGTGTTTAAGATGAATGACAAGCTTTTAGAAAGGAACAAAGGGTCTCCAAAAAGGGGAAGATTATAGAAAAAAACACTTATGATCCTAATGAGAATGAAGTAATAATAGATAGAAAATGTCATCTTATTTGAAGAGGGAAAGGTTATGGGTATAAAGCATTTGGATCGCATAGTAGCGCATATAGCAAGTGAGGTTACAGATATGTCAAGTTGACACTATATAGAAAATAATCTTGTTTTTTTATCGGACTATCATCTTGCAATAACAATAACAAAAAAAAGATATATAAAAAAAATCAAAATAAAAGGCACTGATATTGCGGACAGACGAAAATGGTTTCAAAAATGTATCTTCACATTTTACAAATATGATCACAAGTCATTGCTGGTTTCTTGTTGAAGCTTGTCGTGGTTTTGCTTGGTGGCATAAAAAGACATCTCTCCCCCTCCCTATTGCATCAGAAATGTAATGTTTATTTTTGTCGTTGGAAATACTTCAAAATACAAACACAAGTATGGATGAGAAATGTGTGCGAAGAATGTTTTCTATGCAGACAACTAAAAAGTTCTGCAAGAATTTTCTGCTGTTTCCAATGTATTAAGAGCATATGAACTGGTAAAATAAGTGTAAACTAGTCATTGTGCTGTCAGTAACTGTGAGTTATATCAGGAAAAATCTTTAGGAGCCATCACTTGCAGTTTTGTTAGCTGGCCCCCTGTACGGTTGTTCCACTTAAAACCAGCTACATCGTTACTGTGTTCCTGTAAAACTGTAATATTGTAGAAGCCGGCAGGTATATTACATGGTAAGTTGCATAGAATTTGACACACTGGTACAGCTCTTTACGAGAGTTCTTTAAAAGTTCTTTTATTCTTCATTAACCTCCCTAGCGGTAATCCCAAGTGTGGCTCGGGGTGAATTATCCATACCAAAAGTGGTAACACGGAGCCCCACCCAGGGTGGAACTTCCAGGGAGTTTTCAAGTTTTTCCTGGTCCCCATGTGCAGGTGGCATCCTCCAGCAATGCCCGGCATCTGCTTCCCCTGGCGATGCTGGCCGGGCATCCCCAGGCTACACAGATGCCGGACATTATCTGTGTCCCCAGGGTGTGAACGTTGGGGACACGAGGCCAGGGGACGCAGATGCCGACCAGGCCAGGTAGTGCGAGCGTGCGGCTGGAAGGCGGGACTATGAGGCTGGAAGACCGGAAATTTAAAATGATAAGTATTTTTAAATGTACTGTTTTGATATTTTAAAATACTTATTATTCAGACCACCAGGGAGGTTAATAAGGGAATTGTCACTCAAGGGTCACAAGGCTTTCTGGCAGCCTATTTCTGCAAACTCTGTCAGTTTACTACTGCCCACATAATGCCGGTAAAAGACACTTCTGTTCTGTGTATGTCAAACTGATAATGCCTCTGATTCAATATTGAGTTTTTCCCATGATGCATGGTTACCTTCACACCTGGGTTTTACCCAGAGAGTCAATGTGGTTACCAATCAAGTCGTAGCTTTCCTAATAAATAAGCACAACCACAGGTGAACCAATTCAGAGATTCTCTATACTCTGTTTTCATATATCATGTTTGCTTTTTTAGATATAAAATGTCCCAACACGGGGCAGTTATGTATGCAGTCTAATATTTGACCCTTCAAGGTCAAATATCATTATTATCTGCATGTAATCCAAAAAAAGGTAGGTTAAAATGGATTGTCTTGGATTTCCCATCTATGAAGAAGTAAATTTAACAGATCATAAAAGAGTGCAGAATGCTATTATTTCAAATTCCATAGCAGAATCCATAAATGTTTGCTGGATTATTCCTATTCAGCAATTCTTCAGTGAGGAAAAGTTGCCGGCAGCATTGAAAAAAATAACTTTTACACTGGCTACAGACAATGAACGCTCTGCTTTGCATCATCTTGCACAGTGCTTTCAATTGTAGAAGGGATCTATTCAATGGAATTTAAAGCTGTCTTAAATCAGCAGTTTTCAATGTGGAGTGTGATTTTCAGACCCTGCCTAAAAGCTATTGAGAACATTTTTAAATGACTTTGGTGCCACACTTACTAAGATTGCTTATGTGTGCCCAAGAACATTGCCGTATTCAGCAGGGGCATCTGGAAACAAGATAACAAGTCCCGCTACACAGCCGTATATACGATTATTTCAACCGTGGACTGCCAGAAAAAAGGCAAAGGCCAGCGGGAATAAATAGCTTCAACTTTTTTTCAAGTGTCCCACTGGAAGCTGAAAAGTTAAAAACTAGGTTTATAAAAAAGAAAAAAAAGGGAGTAACAGCATACAGGCACATCACATCCAGCTTTATTAAAAGGCAGCCTCCTTTGCTCATAAAATAAATTGCATTTAATTGCCTGTAAAATAAATATTTTGTCGCAACAGCATTACTGTAGGTATATTACTGCAAGTCTGTGATACCAAATTGCACATTCAGCAGTGCGAAAAGTGGCCATCTTGCTTGGCTGTAGTCACAGCTGCTTGTTAGTTGTATCATTTAGAGAAAGAAATGGAGAAATAAATGATGGTACAGCAAAAAGAGAGAAAAAAGAAGCTACATTCACTGGAACATAATTTTAGCTACATAAAGCATTAGTTAATTGAACACAAAATTCTGTGATTATATACCAGCCAAAATTGAATACTTACCCATTGAGATATCAGCCTCGGTACCCCCTTTTACACCCCCACCTCCTAAATCACAAGCTGTGACCTCTGTTGGTTTTAAAGGAATATATAAGTGTTGTTGTTTGTTGGGTATTCTCTGTCTTCTTTGCGTCTTCCTATTTTTATCTGTCGTTTTGTCTTTTTTCTATTTGAAAAAGAGTCTTGAATATTTTTTAGTCCAAGATGTCTGTAAATGAATATGTTCAAATGTGTTCATTATCTTAGCAAACAGTGTATATCACACCAATTTATTGATTATCAACAGTATAACAGTATAACGGTATAACAATATGGCACATACATTTTTTATGTTGATTACCTCTGTATAGTTTTAAGTCCACTGCCTGAGATATAAACGATCTTACCACATGATTATGTTCAATTGGACAGATCTTTTAGACAATAAGACTTTTGTTTGTATCCTTTTTTTTCTTCTACTTTTTCTTTTCTTCTACTTTTTCTTGTATTGGGTATCTGTATTTATGTAAAAAAGATTTTCAATAAAAATTCATTAAAGGAATATATAATATTCAGTACATATTGCATATTTAACACTAGCAGGCAGCAGGTGGTGGGCTGCAAGCAGAACAGCCACTTTAAAACTGTTGTGAATGGGAACTCATCAGCGGGAAGAATATACATACTCACTACAAACACTAAAGAGAAACATAAAAATGAAAAATTCTCTCCAAATGAAAAAGCATACAAAAAAAGCATATTAAAACAAACATAAAATGCACAAAAACACAAAGCATTATCAAGATAATTAAAAGCATCATGTATTTTTTCATTGCAGAACCATAGTTTACATTTGCTTATCTAAAAAAAACTCTAAAAAACTTTCCTTACACCAGTTGTGAAAGGACTCACTGCCACTTTTACACACCGAGTTGCAGTGATTTGCATTTTTTAAACACTTTGCATTGATGTGAAGGTATTTTTGAGGGGAACAGCAGAAGCTAAAATACATAATTATTCTTTCCTCAATGTGCATTAAAGTGTGATGTTATGTACCGTAACACCAAGGCAAAAACAAATCAAAGCATGTTTAGTCTATTGTTTTTAGTGGGTTTTCTTCTTCTCAATTTTTAACGTTTTGATAACAGTTATATTGACACATTCCTAATTTTTTTACAAAACTTTTTTTGCTTATAAATTTTATGTAAACCTGACCTGATAAAAAAAATAGCGATCAATCGCTAGACATAGAGAACAATAGGGTTTACATTATTAATTCATAATCATAACACAATAATCCAGCATTTGTGCAAAAGTTTATGCAATTGCATTCTTAGGGATCCCTAGTGATTAATCAATGGCCACAGTCCACCTTGGCTATGGAAACATCAAGCCCTGCCTTTCTTGGCATTTGAACTTTTACCTGGTTGATCTCTATTTGATTGACTCTATTGATTTTCTATGATTATAGTGAGGAGAAGGAGGGCTGCATATATATATATATATATATATATATATATATATATATATATATAATGTAAGCATAAGCCAGTATGCTTATGTACTATGAAACGCAACCAACATAATCAAGTGACCTCCAATTTCAAGAAATATTTTAGACAGTGTGGTGTATATGTGCCACCCCTGTGCCAACTCTCCTGGGCAGCTAATTGCAAAAGTTTTGCAAAAATCATCAAAAGATTTACAATTGAACCTGTGATTGCTTTCACACATGCACAAAAACAAATTAGTTTAAATTTAGCAAGGAGCACAAAATCATGAATCAAGCTGGGAACTTTTAGTAAATGTGTCTCATATTCTGACCCTTTGCTGCTGCAAAAAAAAAACCCTTTTACACTATACAACAATCCTACCTGATCTGGCTGTTTACTGATAGTTTAGGGAGCATTGGAATGTTGATAGGCTTCCCACAATGTCTCCTGCCTAGGCCTGCTCAGGAAATGGTAAATTTCTTTGGTTGATCAGTACTGTTTTTTGCCTAATAAATGCAAAAAGCTTCTCTTCCCTCTACATGAAGGTAAAGGTGCAAGCTTGTTTTGTAAACCAATTGTTTGGAATCATCTCATATCCTTTTAAATGTAATATTTCCTGAAAGCTTACATTTGTAAATTATATTTAATTAGGTAACAAATCACCTGCTACAACTTTCCCTTTCATCAAGGGTCTGTACTTACCGTTTGGTTTAATTTACAAGAGGCAGTGAGGTATGTCTGTAAAGTCACTAACTCACTTACTCGCAAACTCATGCCTTTTGACCTATTTACAGCAGATAAACAGGCTATAAACAGAAGTGACAAGTCTCGGTTCAACTATGGATGAACAGAGCTGCCATTCAGACAGGCAAGTCAGGTAATTAACATTTTTGGACCACAAATAGCCATGCCTGCATTAACCTCACATGTATAGTCACACCAGCCTTATAGCACATTTATATGCTGTAATCAGAACAGTTATCAGCCATTGTAGACACAGCTCATTGCTTTGTGTAAATGAAGTCATAGGGTTGCCAAATTTGGCTTGGTAATTAAAAAAAAAATGCTACCAATTTAAAGCATGGCTTATCAGTACAAGGCTGCTTCTGAACCGTTTGAATGCAATATCAACTACTTACAGGTAATTCCAGAACGAGTTTTAACTGTGTGATAGATTTGTATGAATACAGCATATACGTAAAAGATATGACAAATCCCCCTTTAACTACTTGAAGGGCAATGCCATTTTTGACCAAAATCTTTCCATTGTCTCCACTATCTCCTCTCCCCCCTCCTTTCTAACTAACTTTAAGGAGCATTGCCCACAGATTGAAAAACTTTGTAGTGGGCTTGCCAAATCCTGTTAAATACTTTCTCAATAATGTTTCATTGCTCTCCATTACACCTTTACGCTTGTTTTTCTTTTTTCTTTTGCCAATAATGCTTCATTATTCTCTAACAAAATCCATGAAACCAATTTCAAAATAGTTTCTCTGTTTTAAATCCAGTTTCTAAATGTCCACAAAACACAAAATTCATAGAAAACTGCCTTATAATCTCATTATCTTTGCAGATGACCTAGTAATAATTGGAGATATTGCCCTTGTTCCACTCATCCTCCTCCTTCTTCTTTTCAAATCAAATTCATCAACTGAAAATAGTACACAAAAATCAACAACTCATTTGGTCCTTTCAGGAAATGCAGTTGCAGATTAATTTATTATCTTATTAGAGATGAATTTAATGATCTTATTTTATATAAATCAAAAGTAGAATAGAATAAAATTACCCTTTTATGAGTTGTTTCTTGCCCAAGCTCTTCAGAAGATGAGACTTTGATTCCTTATTTCCTAAATATGTTCAACTGAGAAAAAATAGGCAAATGACTGCATAAGTCTGAAGAATAGTGACTATCTTGATAGAAAATATATTTTAGACTTTATACATTTTTTCACATCATTATAATCCACTTTATTATCCCAACAAACCAGATTGTAGTGTTGGTGTTCGAATTCAGGTTGTCCTTATATTCAACCCGAATATGGCTTTCGAGTTCGGATATACCCGACCCGAAAACATGGGATTCGACTTCGCAAATTCGTGTGTAAAAATATGTGTTTTAAAAAAAAAGAGGCTTAAATGTTAAAGTAATTTATTGAATGTGTGTGATTTGTGTAACTAACTTTTATTTTTTTACAGGTTATCCCACAATGACAGGATGATTCCCATGGCTGGACATCCGTGGGAATCCTCCTGTCAGTGTGGGGGTTCCCCGGGCACCAGAGGTTAAATGAGGACAAGTGCTCTGTGATTGGCTGAAGAAAAGGAAAATCCTGATGATGCTTGAGCTGTCACACTGACAGGAGGATTCCCACAGCTGTGCTCAGAATGATTGCAGACATGGGAATCATCCTGTCAGTGTCACAGGCCGTGGAGTCACATACAGTTCGCCTAAGGCTGTAGGAGCAATCAGGGGAGCGGAGCTGTCGACTTCACTCCCCTTATTGCTCTTGCAGTTCTACACAGTCAAGAATATAACCCAAATTTTCCCCCCTATAGATTTTAATGGCGTTCGAATTCGGGATTCGATCACCTGCAAAATCTTGGGCTATTCGATCGAACAGTCGCCGAATCGAACACTGAGCTATTCAATCAACACTACCAGATAGTAGTTGGGAATATTTAGCAGAGTCGAAATACCTTACAGAGATGAAAAGCTAGTCCTTCAATGGTCCTCAAACGCAGTAATACCTCCCACCCTCAAACAATGAAATTTAAACTTTTCTTAGCGCCAACATACAGTAAGTGAGAACAATTCCATTGTATTAATTTTTTACATTTTTGCAATAAAACACAAATAGTTTGTTAAAATCCCATACCTAAGATAATTTTTTTCTCTTGTGGTTGAATGACGCACTTCCCAGTTTCCTGCCCCCTTCCTCAACACTTCCTACTTCTTTACCCCAATTTCTGAGCACTTCATATTTTGTCTGTCTATTGCAGTGGTACCCAACCTTTTTCATCTGGGATGAAATGAGATAAACCCATGGGCCACAATGCAAACAAACATTAAATATGTATGTTTAAAACCAAATAGTTTGAATTTAAAATAAACTGAAATGTTTCTAGTTACCATAATTTACATGCACCAAAAAAAGGAAATGACAAATCAAGAATTTCTGCACTCACTATTTGATGATCATTTTATTAATGAAAGATACAAAACTAAATCTATCATACAGTGCTGGCCAATCATATATTGCTTCCCGTTCACCATTCCTGTACCAAACAGAAGAAACTACATCATACAATGGGTCCTGTCAGTTATAGGGGACCACTAACCTTCTTTGTACCCCAAAATCTCTGCAATGGATACTTCCAGATAAATGCAATTCATGTGACAGACAGCCAAGGGGTGCATGTTCTTACTACTACATCTTCAGGTCATCTACATCTCTCCATTCCTTGGAAATTAGGGTTCACAGGAGGTCGGTGGCCAGCTATGTGTGACAGGGTAGCACAGTATGACAGGTATAGTTTTTGTATCTTGGGATGGTACCATAGTGATGAAATTTTATGGGGAGCTACAAGAGTCTCTTGCAGTTACATGTCTCTTTTCTCGTAATTGAGGTTCATAGAGAGTAAAGTTGATAGCTATGTGTGACAAGGTAGCATGATATGATGGGTAAAAAAAAATGTTATTAGGGAGGGGACAAAAGGCATTTCCTACTGGCTCCCAGTAAAAAATTGAGGGTCACAGAAGGTAAGTGACCAGCTATGTGTAACAGGCACCTTACCAGCCGCTCAGTCCCCCACACCACAACATCGGCAGATTTGATTCCAGGCAGCAGTGAGTGGTACTGAGTGTCTACCCCTAGGCAAGATTCTATGGTATGAGGAAGGGGTAAACTCACCGCCAGTCTTAATCCAGTCTTGAAGTTTTGTGAATGAGCAAGTACTGTATATATTTTGGGCACCACAGCACAGAGCGACTTGACAGTACCCCAATGCTTATTGCCATGGAAGTTTCCCCTGGGGGTCCTTAATATGCAAACTAAATTTAGGGACCCTGGTCTTGAAATAGCCCTGCTTAATGTGAAAATATCCCTGATTGTTATTAGGATTTTATTCTTATGATCCCGTATCAGGCAATTTGTTATGTTTAGGGGGCTGGAATTTGGTTTAATAACAGATCTCATGGTCCCCTGTGTACCCTGAAAAATGACACATTTATATGAAACTTAATGTAGGAGATGTGAAGGTTTACACATAGGGATAATGACAGCTGCATGGACACAAACACAGCTCTCATGCTGCTGCTGGGATTATCTCACAGTACAAGGTGGGCGGGGAACAGCCACAGCTGATTGCCAGGTCTATAGTACACGCCCACTCTCAGGGAGCTCACACCGAGCATGCTCAGGAAGCTCCCTCTCCTGGCAGCACAATCCTATAGAGGAACATAGGAGATTCATGTACCCCATCCTCTGCAAGACAATGAACAAAGAGGGAATGAGCAGAGGGCCAGATCTGGCAGCTCTGCCAGTCGTAGATTGGGCACCCCTTGTATTATATCTCTGCTGATCTCTTTTGTTGACAAATGAACACTAGAAAGGCCTAGTAATGTATGTTAATACAATAACATTATTATCTTTTTCTTTTATGTCACACTCAAATTAGATATTCGAACATGTTTTAGAATAAAGGAATGATATTCTGTAAAATATATGAAAATGAGAATATAGGATTTGAAAATAAATGTATTCATTGCAAAGTGTTAAACTAAAAAATCCTGCAACAATATTCTCTTTCTGGGGTTACACTTTTTCAGTCTGTCATTGGTTTCCTACTGCGTATGTGAAGTGCCCATTGTCAAATATGTATCTTTCTCAGTAGTACAGTAATGCTCAGTGTCTCCCGCTCTGTAATCTTTTCTGAAATTCCTAACTGTATGTGAGGTGACTGCCCCACTGACTTTGTGTGCATCTCCTCCAGACGAATCCTACTGTGCAAGCTCAGCACTGCTGTATTTCACTATGCAACCATCCAATTAAAACAGAGACATGTATGCAGGTTGAACTGCTATATGGACATTATGTTCCCAGATATTGCTCTTTTATACTTCATCTCAGTAACAGACTGAGGAATAGAGAAAGACGGATGAATGTTTGACACAGAAGGGTTTTACAGGCAGTATGACAATATAACCAATTTAACATGGAGGTAAAACACAACTCAGGTTAAAATAAAAAAGTAAAGGGAATTCGATAACAATTACTACCACTGAAATATTGTGAGCAATTCTTTTTCTGTTACTGGCTTACTAGTGTAAAAATCTAAATGAAAACAGTGGGCAGTCTCAAGGGCAGCTTCCTAATGGAAAACTTTTTGCAATAACTATATATATATTACATGATCAAAAATCCGGCAACCTCTGGACCTTAGGAGTGGCAGATTTTCGAAAATTCCAGATTTTTGAAGGTTATTTATGCTGTATGTATTATTATGAAATACCACTAAATGAAATGACACTAAATGAAAAGCAAAGGAAATTTTAATGTTAACCAAATAAATAAAACAGTTTAACAGAATGTAAAAGAAACTAGTGCTTCAGAATTTTAATCATTACTGTACCCTCGAAAAGAAGCTAAATAGCAGATAGGCTGTCAGGATGATCATCTTCATGACTGACAGTAACAGCATCCTCAGCAACAGGAACAGCTTCATTTTATGGAGGAAAAGCAAAACTAACAGCTAATTCTGGAAACACTTTTTCTTTCCAAAGAACAGCCTCCAAGAGCACATCTGAAAAGAATTCAAAATGGCATTCAAGTATTCAAAAAAAAAAGTTATTTTTAACGCATAGTTAATTGAAAACTCCCTAGCTGTCACTACTGTTATAAAGCTCTACAAAAATGTGATTAGACAAATAAGTGTTTGTCGGTTTGCAATTTTAAAGTTTACTGTTCTAAACGGAATAATACTTTTTATTTTGTAACATATTTTAAAAAACCTGGCTGTCAACACTGTTTTAAAGTCCCCCTAAAATAAAATGCACAAATTACTGTTGGTCTTTTACACTGTCACTGTTTTTTTTTTTTCAAAGTGTGGCATGTTAAACTAAGCACTTGCTGTCATCGTTGTTGTAAAACACCCCCTCCCCCCAAAAAAAGTAATTTAGTTCACAAAAAAGGGTGTTTTTTACCCTTTTCTCTTTACAGTTGTAAAAAATTGAATGTTTTCATGTGACATGTTTGTGAAATACTTTTTGCTGTGTCCCCAAAAAAACTAAAATACACAAATTAGTGTGTGTTCTTTCGTACTTAACCGTTTGTTTAGTTCTAAAAAAAAGGAAAGGTTTGTAATTTGTTTGACCTTTTCAACAAGTAAATTCTTTCACCACTGTCAGAAAAATAACGGCATTTTTGATGGCTATCCTACAGGTGTAACATTTTAATCCATTAGGATCAATATGGGGACAGTCCAATAGTAAAGATCCAACAGCACTAACATAATGCTTCACTATTCCAAACAACAAAAGGAAAGTCTCGCCTTGGACCTCATCTGATGCCTTTCACCCCAATGCTTAAATAAGTAGGGGCTAGGGGGGAAAACATTTATACTCCAATCTTAATAATAGGCAACTGTATATTTGCTTGAGGTGTGGATGAGCCTCTATCTGGCTTGTGCACCTAATTTAGCCTCAAGGTAATGGCCAAACATTGGGCTTCAAATGTCAGACAGGGTAGACAAATGTTTTCAAACTTTATGAAATTAAACCAGACTTGGATCTCAGATCACTTATACAGCACATTATACAGCTATCAACAAATAAGAACAACATGAGAAGAGACAAGGAAGGAACAATTGTGCAAGATACCACACTATATAAATAAGCAATGCTAAAAATATATAAATATTGTTTTATGCCTAATGCCTATTAAATGCTTGTCCCTATATACTCAGAGTACCTGTAGCTGCCCACACATATGGACATTTCTTTTTACAAAGTGCAATAAATAGCCATATTTGTTTCATATATTTACAGTTATCACTTATTCTTTTTTAATATATTTATATATTCTTTAATATATTTATTGCAGACCTCACTCTATAATTCTATTTAAGGTGTTATCTTCAATAGTGTAATATTTTTAGGCATGTATGAGACAATAATATATATTTTTCATACATTTATGGTATCTTTTTAATGCAAGTGGTATAAATATGCAGTTATTTTTACTGCATGAACTTTTCAGAAATGTTTGCTTGACAACAGAGATACTATACTAAACTTCACCAAAGAACTACCCATATCTAGTTAAATACTAATTATGGACATTTCAATTTTATTTTTTCCATCCACAAAGAGAGAAATAAAATTCAATGTTTTGACAAGCCAGGTGTCCGCTTTAAGTGTTCTTCAACTAAAATAATTGGGTGGCAGATTTTGAAGAATATAGACTTAAAAAACCTTTTATACTGTTGGTGTTTTGTAACCAACATACTGTCAACTCCTTGGTTACAATTCAAGAAAGAAAACAGTTTCAACACATTTCTGCCGAACACTGGACTTATAAAAGAACACTGTCTGCTTCAACTCAAGCACTATACAATGACATCTATCGCACATTCTTTTCATCCGCGTAACCTGCACTCTCAAAAGAGAACCTGAATTCAGTAGAAGCATTTTATGTATTGAGTGAAGAGGTACTTCTGTTATTTTCAGCATCTCTTTAATTGTTCAAGGTTTGAACTTCAGTTTTCAAGAACCACAGTCTCTAGACTATGTTCCCATTAGTGGGGCCAGATATAATGGGACATAATGATGGAATTACATATATAAAATATATAATATTATAAGATTTTTTTATATCTCTGCATTGCATTGGGAAGCTTCCTTTGTTCTTAAGCTATCCTGGATTTACCAATGCCACAAAAAACATACACATATATATATTAATAGCAAAAATGCATAGAATGTATTGTGTGCGAATTAAGTACATGGTATATAAATATGTGAAAACTGTTAGAAGGGATTACTCTGGTATTTCTGAGCACCCAGTAGGGTTCTCAATCAGGTTAAATCTGCAAACAATATCCAGTATTGTCTGTGGTCTAACTACAGCTGATCCTATTATCCTAACCAGGTTAAATTATCCTACCATGTTTTGTTCTTCACCACATTTCTTTATTAAGATGAAAATATTTGTAGAAGAAAAGCTTTGCTTTTTCATGTCACAGTCTCCAGAACAGTGAGCAGCATAGTACCAAAATGATCAAATTTAACTTCAAAACTTCTACAACTTGCAGTCAGAGGTAACAGTGCCTTAAATTCATGACATTAAAAACTTCACTTTTTGAGTTATAGGTTCACTTCAAGTGTGTGCACTTACTTTTAGTACCTAGTATTACAGTATGTGAATTTTAATATTACCACCAAGTAACCCCTTGGAGGTAATAAAAGGATGAGCCTACTCATTATATACATTACACACATGTGTTACAGTCCTTTTACCCATTGCCAACCCACCTATCCATATGGCTGCCTGAATCAAATATATATACAGTGATCCCTCGTTTTTAGCGGTTAATGGGGACCAGAACCTTCCGCGAAAGCTGAAAACCGCGAAGTAGGATTTCCCCCTAGGAATTTTCGTGTATGCGGGTACAACAATGTTTTACATATGTAAACAGTACTTATACTTTACACATTTAAGACAAAAATTACAA
>NC_092859.1:45058722-45120626 GCF_032062135.1 Pyxicephalus adspersus
CTGTACAGTATGCGAGACAAGACTCGTACTCTCATTGGTGGATGTCGCACCAATCACACGCCTTTATGAGAGCCTGTGGTATCTACAGAAAACCCGCGAAGCACTGAAGCCGCAAAACATGAAGCGCGAAGTGGCGAGGGAACACTGTATATATAGAATTTTACAGTATGCAGAGAATGTGATCCTGGTCCCTGTTACTCCTATGTCTCAACCAGTGTTGTCCTTTAGGTGAATGTCATACATACTTCCTCTGTTTGCTTCGTAAGGTCAAACAGAGAAACATAAAAGAAAGAAAGTGAGGTAAGTATAAGGCTCACCATTAAAGCTTTGCGATGTATTGGCAAATTATGTGTTCATGTTAACCTACAGTATATACTGAAAGTATATCTCAAGCTAAAACCTTTTTATATTATTATCACAGATAGTTGTTACTACTATCTGTGAGATATATTTATATTGCATTTCCAACTGGTTTCATGAAATAAGAAGGAGGCTGAAATCTGTAGGGACAACGGTTCTAGCTTTACCCAACTCTACTAAGTAAAACATTTTTTTTTTTGATCTATGTTGCTTTTGGGGAATTTTTTTACTTTCTGTCTGGTAAAACATTGTCAGCTCAAGAAGAAAGAGGCTTTATGCACACTTTAAATAATTATCGCCCCATATGAACCATCTGGCTCGTCTTGGGCAAGTAGATATCTGATGAAGCCGACATCCCATTGTAGTTAATTGTAATCTTTATAATCTCGTTGTAACATTATATGGATTAGTGGCTAAATGTAAATTTTATTTTCTTACTATACCATATTGGAAACATATCTAAGCATTCACTTATATTTGGTATTGTATGATCTTATTGTAAACAAGGTTGTCTACTGTACCATACTGGTAACATCTCTAAGCAAATACTTTGCTTACTGTGTTACTCTATTGTTTATTACATTATACCTACTACAACATAACACATTCTTTGACTACCTAGAACCACTATGTCTTCTCTACACCCCTGAGTAAGCCAAAAAGGTGAAAAACATCGAGTCATGGGACGTTTTATTACAGACTAAAATTTAGATGATCTCTGTATAGCTGAGATGTCCATACCCCATGGCGATATAATGGTTGTCAGACAAAAATAATTAATACATAAATAATTTGTATATACTGTATATTGTTATATAATATACGTGTTTATACCAGACTTGAAAGCCCTTCACTTTCTTTTTTCTTTTCTTCCCTCATTGAATTTATTTTGCTTTGGGCAAGAATCTGACATGTGTACAGAGGTCATCCAATGGCGTTCATGGATCTCTCCAGACAGATCCATGAATGACCAATGATGAAGGACTGCAATACAAGTCAATAGAGAGGAGCACAGCAGGAAGTCGGTCACTCATCTCCCTCCCATAGAACAGAACTGTGTGACATATATTGAATGTGTGTACGCTGCCTAAATGTTTGTAATAGAGCCACAGGAAGCAGAAAAAAAATGAAAGTGGTAGTAACCTTTCCAGGTTATCTCCAACAGAGTAAAGGTTTTGATTGGACATACACCTTTATTGCTTAACTCTAACATTAACCTCAACTTCAAACAGGTTTGCATTCCCAAGTCTTTAAGTATGCAAAACCACTCAAAGACGAAATAATGCACATCAATCTCAGAAGCTTCTTCAGTTGATGTCCATTGATCCAAATATAAAACCCATCAAAGCAGGCCCTAACACTAATGCCTACTGTAGTTCAAAAAACCCCTGCAGAAGCATGTTTAAGTATCTGAAACATCTTCACTGATTGCTAAAAGTCTCATGCTGAGCAATAGGTAAAAAAATGAAATCAAGGTATTGTATGAAACTCAAATAGCCAGGCTTGCCATACCCATTTCCCAATATGAGAACGTCTATGTCTAATGCCCTTCACACAGATTATTGCTGCACTGTTAAATCACTCTAAAACATAGTAAAACTATGCGTGACCATGGTATGTTTTAATAAAAGGGCCATCATCATGAAACAATTGGCAAAGCCAACTAGAATGCCAAATTCCTAAGCAGCTCTTGACCTCAACTCAACACAAGCTCAATCATTTAAATAAAACAGATGTGTAAGACCCACAGTTACATTTTTTAAGCGCTTCTATATATATTTGAGGGGAAATCTCCTCCAACACAGTTGACTTCAGAACAAGTTTCTCTCTTATTTTTTTACTTCTAGCTGAAATTGTCCTGTAAGAAACAAGGACAACAAGGAGTGTTATGGACAACTAGGAGTGTTATGGGGCCGCTCTAGAGACTGTTGGTTGGAGTAAGCAAGTAGTGCATCTCCGCTTTGCAAAATGCCTATTGCTTTCCACTGTGGACTCAATCCATTGCTGAGGTCAATTAACAGCAAGAGGTGCACTGGGTTACCCAGTCCATTATTGCCTATGTCTGCTTTGGTAGCATAAAAAAGGAACTGCTGGAACTGGCCCATGAGCAGCAAACCGCACTGCTGGTAACCACATTTGCTCGCTGCTGACTCCTTGGCACAAATCTTCAAACAACTGAGTGGCTTGTCACTTTTGGGAACAGAGGAAATGGTTTCCAACTCTTTTATCCATTTAAAGGGGAATGGTAAGGACTGCAATTGAGCCTACAGCAGAAGCTTCCATGGTGACCCTTAGGAACACTTGGCATTTGCCAGCAAATTGCCGCCACATATTCAAGCAGTGATACCTACCTATAATTTACCATTTAAATTATAAATAAAATGCTAGTAACTGTGTTTGAAACTTCTTTTACTCATTTTCCCTGGATGTTATGTTATTTTTATGCCATTTTACATCAGTCTAACAAATTGCTGTACATCTTTGAGCTGATTTCAGGACACCAGGTCATCCATGTCTGTAAAATTTCTAATGTGTTATTTTAATGGTTCAACTGTAGAAATTCTAGCACCTACATTAAGCTCATAACAACAGTTTATTTTGTTTGCCGAACCAAGGCTGGGAATAGGTATGCTGCAAGTAATATATGTGTATATAAAAGTAAAATCACTATACTATTACAGTTGAAATGACTTCTGCAATCTGCATTAATAAAACAAAATACACTGCCCATTGCAGGACCGTAGAAAAGAATAATAATTCCTGCACCATGAAACCATAACAATGTATCATTTTGTTACATTTTGTTTTGCTGAACGGGATAACTGATCTTATAGATGTGTCAATGATTAGCAGAGGTTTTTAACCACAGCCAACATTGTATAACCATTTTAAACTCTGATATAGTGCTTTAAATGTAGTTTGGTTCCTGTCTGTTCTCCAAGTGAATGGCATAATTTTTTTTTGTGTATCATAATTTCATTTCATTCAGTTAAGCAGCGTAATTGAATTGAGTCTGAGCAGATCATTGATCTGAACCGGCAACTGTAACAATTATCCGTTCAATCGTTTTTAACTTTGTTTGCACTGATTTAATATATTTCCTTTGTCTTATGAGCCATGCCTTACTTTGGATATATGGTGTTGAGCACTGCTTTGGGCTCTGTATATTTTATACAGCCTTTTATTTTTTAAAAAAAACTATGACCTTTACATGAACTGAGGTAAACTCATTCATCTGTAATAAGCCATCCAGATGTACCTATAATGTAATATTTAAGGAAAAACTATATAGAATATTTTTAAACTGTTAACCTGAGAGTACCTGTTAAAGTCTCTAAGAAAAACTATACTTTTTTAATAGTGAGGTAATAAAACAGCTAAGGGGCAGTAAAGGTTTAACCCGGCTCAAACTTTTTTTTAGTTTTATGTAGCGGAAGGTAGGAAGCCAGGTTTATGATAAACGTGACAACGGTAAACTATGCATGTTCAATGTGTGCCAAAACAACCACATATCGTTTCTAATAAAGGTACATATGGCAGAATGGCAATACTAGGGGACAGTTTTTACCCCTTAATGGCCTGATGACAGGTATATTGCAGGAATTTTTAAAATAAAAGATTGAAAACAACTTTTACAGGACCGGGTTTAGATTTTCTTTAATGAGTACATATTGTGGATAACACAGCTGCACAGATACCACATGGGAAACTAGAAGACAAAAGCAAATGTGGAAATTTCCCAGCACAGACAGCAATAGGGGGATTAGGTGAGCAGGAAGAGGCAGGACAGAAAGTTACCACAATACCAGCAACCATAAAAAATAAAGTTAATATGCACTACAACCCCCCAAAAAACAGTATTACTTTGTTAAAGGATGAGTTTATTTTCATTCTCCCATACCATTACCTGACCTAATCTTTCCCAACCTCTTCCTCAACTGTTGTCTAAATACTCGAGTTTGAAAGACCACCACACTATGCTTGTTTACATTTACCCTGTCTGTCGTCACCCCACTCACACCTGTGCAGTACACTTAATAGCTTTTGTAAACTCTTTTTTAGGGGGGAAATATTTTTTATGGACCCTCGGTCATTTTTATCACCAGCACGGATCACAAATTGAGCCCTGAAAGGTAGAAGCATAGCAGATGTATATAACTATAATTTTGAGCTATAAATACATGTGCAAAAAAAAAACTATATTTTTGTTGAACTTGACATGAAGTATGAAATTATTTGGTTGGAGTACATTAGTTTGGGGCGTATATGTTATACACTAGGAAAAAAAGCCGAGATTTGCTGTGCAAAGTGCATTTAAAGTTTGTTGTGTTTTGGTCATATTTCCTTGGTTCTTCCCTGCATTTGATGTAACTGATCATTAGTAATGTTCTCAGATGCTGAATGACAGTTGAGGTTGTCAAGCCTAATCTAGGGAATGGCATAGTAACAAACAAATGACAAAGAGGCAAACAGGCCTAGAGGAACCCTTAAGCACAACAAAACACAGTAAAATGTAATTATGAATAGAAAGGAATATGCCTACCTTCCTCCTCAGCTGTATTTTATTTGTACATTTGTACAGCAATTACAAATATAATAAATAAATATATAGAGAGAGAGAAAGAGAGAGAGAGAGAGAGAGAGAGAGAGAGAGAGAGAGAGTAAAACATTGTATTGTAACTAGTGTTTCGCAAGACGAGCCATCTTTTTCATTAAATTTTAACTTGCAATATGAGTACAGTGTGCCTCATCAGAACTGCGCCAATGATTTTTTTTCTCTCAGATGCTGCGTGATTGTTCTCAATAACGGTGGTTCTATAACACTGTACTGTACTCTGTGGCACCTAACAATGGCCCCTAGGAAGAAAAAAGTTGAAAAGGAAGGGGGTGAGAATGGAGATGAATATGGTGGAAGTTAAGAAGGAAATAATCGAGAAGCACGAACAAGGTATACGAGTGGATGACATTGCAAGATGTTATAAGAAGTCAACGATATGCACACTATTAAAGAAGAAAAAATAAAAGGGAGTTTAGATGCAGGGAAAGGAGTCACAAGAGTATCAAAGCAATGGCCACAAGTTCTGGAAGATTTAGAAAAGTTGCTTCTTATATGGTTAAACGAGAAGCAACTCGCAGTGTGACTGAGAATGCTTTTTGCAAGAAGGCAAAGGTCTTGTACACAGACCTCATAAGTAAACTTCTAGGTACCTTGACTGAAAACAAAGGCTTCAAGGCGAGCAGGGGATGGTTTGATAACTTTAATAGGAGAAGTGGAATCCATAGTGTTGGGAGACACAGAGAGGCTGCAAGTTCTGATGCTAAAGCAGCTAAGACGTTCGTTGACAAGTTTCAGAAGCTTATGGTTTTCGAGTGTAAAGCTACGTACACACTTCCAATTATTATCGTTGGTAAACGAACGACGAACGATCCTGCACGATATCTGCGAACGATCGTATAGCACCGATCCTGTACATACAGATAACGACACGATCGTTCGTAGATATTGTACACACAATAGATGCGATCGTTTGAACGATACAGGAAGTTACGTGCACCGCAGGAACGTTCGTTCATCACGCATGCTCAGATCATGGACGATCAATGAACGATCGTACACACGAACGATGGTCAACGATCGTCGTCCAATCCGATCCGCCGGTCCGGTCGTTCATTTCCAACGACTTTCCTCGTTCGTCGGCGTCGTTGGTTACTTTTTTTACGAACGATTTTTGCCCAATCGATCGTTCGTCGTTCGTTCGTCGTTCATTTTGAACGATAAAAATTGGAAGTGTGTACGCAGCTTTACTTGCCACAGCAAGTTTTTAAATGTGATGAGACTGGGCTTTTTTGGAAAAAGATGCCAAAGAGGACCTACATTACAGCAGAATGCAATGTCCAGTCACAAGCCAATGAAAGACCGTCTCACCCTCTTGTTTTGTACTAATGCAAGCAGGGATTTCAAAGTCAAGTCCCTGCTCATGTATTATTCAGAGAATCCACAAGCCTTCAAGAAATGCAAGGTGCATAGGTGTCAGTTAAATGTTATGTGGAGGTCCAACAGTAAGGCTTGGGTCACACGTATCCTGTTTGTTGAGTGGATCAACAAGGTCTTCGGTCCTGCAGTGAAAAAGTACCTTTTAGAAAAGTATATGCAGCTCAAAGTCTTGCTGATTATGGATATTGTTCCTGCTCATTCTCCAGGCCTTGAGGCAGACTTATTGAAGGAATTCGAGTTCATTAAGCTTAAGTTCTTTCCTCCCAACACAGCTCCACTACTCCAGCCCATTGACCAGCAGGTAATTTGTAACTTTAAAAAGCTTAACAGCACAGCACTATTTCAGCAATGCTTTGAGGTAACTGATGGAACAAACTTTACCATCAGAAAGTTTTGGAAAAATCATTTCCACATTGTTACCTGCCTCAAGATAATTGATAAAGCCTGGGATGAGGTCACCAAGAAAATCCTCAATTCTGCTTGGAGAAAACTCTGGGCCGATTGTGTTCTTGGATATGACATGGATGGGTTTGAACAGGAGCCACCAGTTGTAGATGAAATTGTGTCCATGGGATTACTTTGTGGAAAAGCACCACAAGAATAAGGATGTAGCAGTGCGAGCATTGACTCTGTTTAAAGACAATGCAGCGTCACTTTTCCGTGAAATCCTGAAAAGGAGGCAAAAGCAACTGTCATTGGATAGGTTCCTTGTTAAAGTTGTACAAAAAGAAAAAGATTCCAGTGAGCCAACAGATAGCAATGATTCTGTTAGTTATAGTGAAAATCATCCTATACAATAATCTTTTCTTGATGATTTTTTTGAAAACTGCAGTTATTTTTGTATGTATTTGCAGGTAATACTGTATGTATTTTTATTTTACACAGTACAGTATTTTGTAATAAATATTTTTCTATAAATGTTTTTGGGTTGTGGAACAAATTGTCTGAGTTTTCATTATTTCTATGGGAAAATTTGCTTTGATATGCGCCTGCTTTGGATTATAAGCATGTTTCCAGGAATGAATTCTGCTTGCAAACCAAGGCAGCACTGTATATGTATATGTTCTATTCCGTAATCAATTTAATTGGGTTTAGGAATTGAGATAGCACCCTAATTCAATTGCTCACTAAGACCTTATGCTATACCATTTGTGGAACTTTAGAATTTTAGAAGTTTAGACATCCTGTCTTCCTTCTTCTTTCCAGTGCAGACTAGACAACGGGTGCAGTCTTGTCCCTTCTTGCTTCTTTTTACGATCCTGTGCCTGCTAAGTGTGAGATCGGGTGACATGTTTTCCTAAAGATGTAAAAAAAAAAGTGCCAATCTCACAGGGCAAGTGTGAGATCAGCACTTTTTTTTACATTTTAGGAAAGCCCCTTATGATGCATGCCCATTTAACCACAGCGCTAAAGACAGAAGGGGTCCTCCCCAAAAAAAGCAATTAGATGAAAATTAAATAAAAACATATTGTTTCATTAGCCATCCTTTTATACAATGTTAAAATGTGTTAAAAGGTTTGCTGTAAAGCCAGCATATCAGTATTTTGTATTCAGAACACTGTCCTATTAATATTTTTACTGTTTTATGGTAAATATGAATTTTATTATAACTTCAACATGTGTAAGCATTACAAGAAATATTTAACCAAATAAATATACTAAAATAATAACTGATTAGAAAACATTAACAAATATTGTGATAATATTAATTGGGCTTATCTTTTTTGTCCTAAGTATGTTTGCTTGTTGCTGCTTTGGTTGCTAGCAAATATATCAATATCTTCTTTGCTAATTACAGAACTGTATTGCACCTCATAAAAAGTAAAAGCTTTTAAATTAATGTTAGGTTTGGATGCACATTATGAAAATATTCATGGCACTCGAAGCCTACATTACATTTTATCTGTGTCTTGCAGGCAGTTTTTTGAGAATAAGCAATGTTAGAACTGTGCCACCATGCAAATTTCCCATCATCTCTAGCTCCGCCCCGTCTCTGCCAGGCAGCTCCCTCCAGTAATTGGCTGCTATTGTCAGACTTGATTAGGCTCACATTTGAGATAGGGGAGAAGCAGCGATTTTGGTTTTCTTATTGAAACATAAATCTACCAGCTGGTCAGCAATCAGTACTTTTATAAAGTTGCCCACATGCCAGAGCGCTTTAGCTTGCCAGGGAAAACTAGTCTGCCTCTCAGGTTATCGATGGAGATGTTTTGCGGCGTTACCGCCATCAGCCCAGCTGTGTGTAATATTGAGTTGCTCTTCATATGCTAAATTCTGCTGTGTATTTTCTTTTTCTGTTGAGAGGAATTTCCACCTAAAAACACAGAAAAAACAATTAAATCAAATATAAATATATTTACCCTTTGCTTGCAGCCCAGTGATATGTTGTATTCTTATGAAGTCTTCTTACCTCCCCTTCTCTTTTGTGCAACCATCTTGCTGGCACATCTTTATTTCATTTTCACTGCTTCTTGTTTTATGCAATGTCACCCTATGATCTGAAACACAAACTTGACAGAGCATGCTCATAGAGCTCTCTTGTAGAAGTGGAGAACTTAAGCAAGCTAAAAGCAGTGTTTCATTCTTACCCCTTCTTTGGATTAATTAGCCTGACCCCGATGGCGCCAAATTACAATTACTAGGGTTTTTGCTGGTGGAAGTTTTGTTTGAAACTTTCTTGTTTGAATGCACTTGCATCTTTTCAATTATTATGCTTGTATTGTATATTTTATTCTTTTACTTTATTTATGAGGTACACATATGCATGAGTTGTTATGCTTTTTGAATTTCAATAAAAGCCTCCATAAAACTATACTCATCTTACTCCTGAAAGAGCAGTTTTATCTGTGAAACGCATTGAGAAACTAAAAAAGTGTTGTATTTTGATATGGGATTGGTTTAAAGCCACCCATTTGAATGGAAGGTATGTCTAAATTATCTTCACTATATGTGGAACTACACTGGGACCATGGTGAACTTTGTTTAATGCTAAATGTAAAAACAACAAGGTATTCAATGTATGCTTTGAAAGTTCCACACACTTACCTTTTGCAATTTTTTTACAGGCTGGTTTCTTGTGCCTGTTGACCTGATGCACATTTGGCTGGGCTGGGCTAAGCATGTCAATATAGTTTTAAACTTATAAGTGCTTTAGAGAGCATTGTTTTCATATGCACATTAATAATTATTATCACACAGTATTTATCTAGCGCCATCATATTACGCAGCGCTGTAAAAAGTCCATAGTCATGACACTAACTGTTCCTCAAAAGTGCTCACAATACAATGTCCCAACCATAGTCACATGTCATTAATGTAGTCTAAGGTCAATTTTTTGGGGGGAGGGGAAAGCCAATTAACCTAACTGCATGTTTTTGGGATGTGGGAGGAAACTGGAGTACTCAGAGGAAACCCATGCAGACAACCTGCAAACTCCAATGCAGATGGTGCGCTGGCCAGGATTGGAACCTGGGACCTAGCGTTTCAAAGGCAGTAAAGCTAACCCCTGAGCCACCGTGCTGCACATGTTCTGCACTTTGATGATTGGTAGCTATTCTAAGGCATAAAACTTTTATTACAGAATGATGTGTATGCATAATATGGATATCTTGAAATGTATTTGTACAATTACTATACATATTAATACACTTGCACAAAAGGGTACCTACTTTTATAGAGTGCTGTATTGTCATATGTTCATGACGAGCTTGCAATTTTTTCACTAGCTGAAGTTTACCAGTGGCCCTTATATTAAAGGCTTACTTGCCCCATGGCGTTTCGTCTCTGTTTGAACACCTTGAGATTATGCATTATATTAGCTAGTAAGGGAACTTTGTTGTAGAAACTGGATGTGTTCCTGTATCTGTCAGTACAATACTGATTGCATCCCCCCTAATCATACCAGATTTTGTGTAACTGTTCAGAGTTTAAAATATAACCCCAGCACCTTGTAGATTCAAGCAGTTTTCAACAGTTGAGAGCATGAATATTTTTTCCACCAAGTGGGTACTATTGTTCCTTCACACCTTCTGCTGGGCACTATTATTCTTTTCTTTAATATCTTTTTCTTCTCCCACACCCCTCCACGGGGCAGTATTGTTCTTCCCATCTCCTAGGTGCTATCATTCTCCTCCCTGCTATTAATATTGCTTTTTTGCAACCTCTACAGGGCACTACTGTTTTTCTCCAACACATGATGGGTTATCCACCTGCTTTCTCTGAGTACTGCTCTGACTCCTTACTGGGCACCTTTGTACCTGCCCAGCCCTTTCTGGGCACAATTTTATAGTAACAGTGGAGAAGAAAATCGAAAAAGGGGATTAGAGCGGCATGTGTGTTAAAGAAATAATGATTTATTTTCAATCAGTTAACAGAAGAATATATATAATACATTAGTTGTAAAAAAAATTAATAACATCAGTCCTTTGTCAATAAAGATCTGCACACAAACGATAGAATTTTGAGTGCCGTTTTAAGATATCCTGAAGTGTTTCGCAGATTGGGTTTTCTGCTTCTTCAGGGGGAGAGTTCTGTTCAGCAGATCCACCCACAGATCATCTATCCAGCAGCTTCCTCAGCCAGCTTGCAAAAATGTGCCTTTTCCCGCATCCCCTGCACTTACTCTGAGGCTGTGCACAGCTAAAAGAGATTTCAGAATATGTGCAGCAGCCAATGAGCAGAGTAGATCCTGGTTCCAACCTTGTCATGTGATTGGTTGCTAGCCATAATGCCTTCTTAATTCTATTCTCTGGTTTCTGGATCCCCAGCCGTAATACCTGAGACTTGCTTGGTTACACTGCCAGATTGAACCGTTTTTGGATGACTGACCTGTACCTGGACTCTGGGCTATGCTTCCCCGATGCCTGCCCTGACCTGTGCTTGGAAGAAATTTCAGGTTTTAGTGGAAAATTTCAGCAGGTTTTGTGCTTTATTGGTGTATGACTAGGGTATATTAGGACTGGCCTTTTTAGAGCAAGTACCTTAGCAGTAAAATAAATGCCATCTATTCTGCAGTTGGTCTTGTAGAAGGACTGTGAATTCAGGGTGGGATCTTTTTTTTCAGGTACTATTGCTTCCCCCCTCACCCGATTGGGCACCATTGTACCTGCAGCCCTCTCTGGGTACTGTTTCTCACCAGCCACCTCTGGACACTACTGTTTGCCATTCCTTGTGCTGGGAACTGCTGATCAGCCTAACCTTTGTTGGGCAATATTGTTCCTTTCACCTCTTGCTGGAAAGTGTTGCTCTTCCCATTTTCTTATCCCTATCCCCTGCTACCATCATCAGGACATGCATTGCAGGGAATGTAGGAAGATGATGGCCAGTGGTCAGGACCTGTAGGGGTGATGTGCATAGCAAATCTATAATAAATAAAAATAGAAAAAAATCATCTCTTTTGAATATTACAAGAGGAATACAAGCTACAGCTATTTTCCAGTTCAGTCATTTTAGTAGAACCTTTTTTTAATTCCTTAAAACAAGTGAAAAATCTGGATATTATACTTATTAGTCCACAGACATCATTCACATCAGCATAATACTTTAGGCTGTGTTACGTGCTTGTTTTGGACCACTGATCTTTTGATAGCTGGACAGTGTAAAATAGATATTTATGGCTGTAAAGAACAAGGTCAGCTTCTTACTAGCACATAAAACAGTGGATTTTCATAGGACGAAGGAAGCCTGCTTACCATGTGGGACGTGCTGGCTGCGAGGACACTCTCTGGCTGGAGAACATCTCAGCTGTGACTTTTACTACATGCCAGGATTTGATGTGATTTAGCAAAGGGGAGAAGCTCAAGTAGTTCTCCTAATTAAAGAGACTAGATTGCTCCAGGCCAGAATCAGAAGCCATAGCCAATGTACAGAAATTCTATGGAACTGTCCTCTCTTTTGTAACTAACAGTGCTCTGTTCATAATACATGTGACAAAAGGTAGTGACTGTCATAGATTGCCATTGCCAGCAGTTTCACAAATGACTTTTGGATGTAAATACTTTATTTGATGAGCAGACAATGAGAACACAGATCAGCTCGCCAAATCAATAGACTTTTCTATGGCACCGCAGTACCAGTTAATGTTTTGAATACACCAAAGACTATTACTTAGACATCTGGTGCTGCTTTCATTTTATCCATTATAAACAAAGTCACAAGCACCAGAAAGACTTCTGGTTTTGATCGCTGAGTGCGATGTGTAAAGTGTAAATGTATATTTTTTTTAGATGCATGTGCCACTTATAAAACAGTATGTATGATTTAATTAAAGGATTGGCACAGATACTGTTACAAGACTAGGAACAGGAACTGGGCATAATAGATTAATAAAACATATTAGGAATATGATCTCAGGCAGGCTTTTCACCTGCTGAGCATTATTGGTTGGAGAACAGTTTGTACCACAGAGATGTATACTTGTACTGGTGTCACTAGGGAGGTTCAGAATGCAATTAAACAAGGAATTTAAGAGGGCTTCAAGGCAATGTTGGCTTTTTGCTGCTGGGATTTTGGAATGTGCTTGTTTCTGTATTTGTATATTGCAAGTTACTTCATACACACCAGGAAAGCTATTGCACTCACACTCTGTTTATGTGGGCTGATTCAAGAAGTTATAATAATAAATAATAATATTAATGTATGATATAGCACATATACAATATTTTACTAGATAGATAGATAGATAGATAGCAAGACAGATAGATAGATAGATAATAGATGAATGGATAGATGGATAGCTAGATAGATATATAGATAGATAGATAAAGGATGAATGGATAGATAGATAAATAGATAGATAATGGGTAAATGGATAGATAGATAGATAGATAGATAGATAGATAAATAGATAGATAGATAGATAAATAGATAGATAATGGATGAATAGATAGATAAAGGATGAATGAATAGATAGATAGATAATAGATGAATAAATAGATAGATNATAGATAGATAGATAGATAGATAGATAATGGATGAATAGATAGATAAAGGATGAATGGATAGATAGATAAATAGATAGATAGATAATGGGTAAATGGATAGATAGATAGATAGATAGATAGATAGATAGATAGATAGATAGTGGATGAATAGATAGATGGATAGATAGATAGATAGATAGATAGATAATGGATGAATAGATAGATAGATAGATAGATAATGGATGAATAGATAGATGGATAGATAGATAGATAGATAGATAGATAGCAAGATAGATAGATAGATAATGGATGGATGGATAGATAGATAGATAGATAGATAGATAGATAGATAATGGATGAATAGATAGATAGATAGATAGATAGATAGATAATGGATGGATGGATAGATAGATAGATAGATAGATAGATAGACAGAGACAGATAGATAGATAGATAGATAGATAGATAGATAGATAGATAGATAGATAGATAATGGATGAATGGATAGATAGATAGATAGATTGATAGATAGATAGACAGATAGATAGATAGCAGGGAAGATAGACAGACAGCAGACAGACAGATATATAGATAATGGATAATGGATGAATGGATAGATAGATAGATAGATAGATAGATAGATAGATAGATAGATAGACAGATAGATAGATAGACGGATAGATAGATAGATAGATAGATAGATAGATAGATAGATAGATAGATAGACAGATAGATAGATAGACAGATAGATAGATAGCAGGGAAGATAGACAGACAGACAGATATATAGATAATGGATAATGGATGAATGGATAGATAGATAGATAGATAGATAGATAGATAGATAGATAGAGTGACTTGTTCCAGACGTATGGAAAAAATTTGTTGCATGGCAAAAATTAGCTGAATTTTAGTAAAGGTATATCCACTTCTAAAAATCCCCAGTCATCCATAGTCATGGGCTAACATGCGTTATGTTCCTTAAGGCAACATATTCATCTGAATAAGCTGCCTCTTACACAGAATACACAAGGTGTATGCACCATTTTTTGTGACAAAGAACAACACAACACAATTTTCAAAAGTTGTACTGTGCTTTAATACAGATGCCAAACAAAATAAAATGCACTGCAACTCACCAAAGACCATTTATAAGCTCTTAATTCTTTTTACCTTGTTTTTACTTTATAATGGTTCTTGCACAAGTGACATAGCCCTCCACATTTCTTACAGTTTGAAGATGGAAGATGGCCACATAACATAACAAGATTACCACCTTGGCTGCCATGATGTATATCAAAAGTAATTGGCTTTTTAAAGTATGGATAGTCATAATGAATAGAATTCATCAATGGTATTCTTAGAGTTAATTTCTCTAGCAACTTAGCATATATTAGGTTGGATTCTTATTAATACCCAGGTGAGTTCATTAAAATGACTATATCTAATCAACTTGCCCATGACTTGGGCCTGCTAGGCGTCCCCTGAGGTGTGGATTGAGAATCAATGACATACAGCAATTGTGCATCATTCACTAGTTTCATATGTATGAGAAGGCACAAAATAAGCTTGGCGAGTACATCTTGCATAATTGGAGCAGTAGAAAAGACACATAAGGAAATGGATTTCCATTGCTCATCTCATGCAGAGTGTAATAAAGGTTGTGATGGGTTCTTGGCTTCCTGGCACATCTCCGTTACGGAAGACAGTCTATCTGTCCCTTGGGCATCGTCTCTAAGTCATCATATCCTATATGAAGACAGCTGTCACTGAAAGCATCGTCTGTACACCTAACTACCCATGCAACAATTACACCTGGGACTGGACGCAACATTGTCATCTCAGCTATTAGCTTCCATCAAATGAAAAGATTGAATTGCCCCATACCCTTATGACAGAAGGATAATATGTATTCCTTGCTGTGTTAGAAAGAAAAAGTTAATTCTGGTATGGTGGGCTTTTCACTATGCTATTTTGGCTTCTCATCCTGCTAACATCACCATTAATTTCAAGTATTGTGCATAATTTTTCCTAAGGTAGAGCAATTTTTAAACCACTTGGGTCTTATTTGAGAGGCCTCCAATAAAGATTCAGTAATGAATGTACAATTACAATTTTTCTTCTTCTGAAAGTTCAGTTTGAAATAAGCAATGTTTTCCAAATATGATTGGCCCAATTCAGGGCCAATTGAATCAGTGTACATAAATGAGAGCACTCGCAGCAACCTTGAGCCTGACTGAGAGCCTGAGTTCTGACAATACTTTTTACTTACTGTACCTATTTTACTTCACGCTTGCTCAGTTCCAGTAACCCCGGAAGTAAAAAAAACAGCAAATTACCCTTTTTGAAAAAGTGATCTAAGCATATATAAATTTAGTTATTTTAATATGTTTCTCTTTGTAATGGTTGTGTTGTGTGTTGTAAGTGGCATGGGATCTGTGGTCTCACAGCAGTGTTTCAGGTCTGGAGTATGGAAAATAGTACTGGCTCTGGGTTTTATTATCTCATTCTTTTTTTAGAAAAAAATCTAATTATATTAAACCATACCTACCAATATCAGAAGTTGAGAAATATGGACAACCTGGAAAACAGTAAGCCACAAGTGAGTGTGTCTAAACTGCGCTGGATTTTAGGCACAACCTAAAGTAGAATTTACCATTTTCAAATTTATGGTAGAAAATGTTATTGTCAACCATTTTGACTTGGAGGACAAATTGTATTGACGTTTTTCACTGCCTCCTTTTCTGGTCAGGCAGAGTACCTTGGACCTGGACTGCTCAGAAAAAGGGGCACCTACTCCTTGTCTCCCCTTCTTTTCTGACCAGCCAGACCCTGGGACCTGGCATGGACAGGAAGAAGGGGCTCACTCACCTGCTGTGCCACATTTTCTAGGTTTCATGTTTAGGAAAGGGTCTTATTTATCAGGGTGACAAACTAGACAAACCTTTTTTAAAAAAAAAAAAAAAAAAGTATATCTAAGTTGTTATTTGGCTTTGGAAATAACTAAAACATTTGTCAGTTGCCATTAAAAAAACTAGCCATGTGAAAAAGAAAGTACATCCTCTTCTAACTCTAAGGTTTTATATATCAGGACCTGAAAAATTCACCTGGTCCTCAGCAAGTCTTAGGATGAGGTAAATGCAACCTTAGGTGAATATTACACTTAAGTCTTATTATATATTTCTTATATAGACCAGTTCAAAAATCAGAACCACTGGGTGAAAAATAAAGTACAGCTTTTCCACTGTCATAGGAACTAAGTGAATAAATAGCAATCGGGTGCTGCAAATCAAATTCACTTAAAGCAGATCTAAACTGAATGATTTTACTTTACATAAAAATCTTCTTTTTTTTTTTCCAAGACAGAATGGGTGCACAGAGCCTACCAGGATACCTATGTCACGCATCCCAGGAGGCTCCTGGCTGCTCCTTCTGCATATGTGACATCGCCTCTCTCTTCTTTTATCCCTTTTACAGTTGGTTACATAACCCAACCTTGCACCTGCACAATGCAAGATTGGGTGACGTAGCCAGAAGAAGGAAGAAGAAGACCAAAGATGGCTGCGCCCCATGCAGACGAACAAGAATTATAGTATGGTGCGGGACTGGACCAAGAAAAGGTCCAGCAAGATCAAGGGATCTGGGGGACCAAAGGTAAGTGTTTTTTTTTTAGTTTTTCACTTTAGTTCTGCTTTATTTGATCATCAGCAAGTGTAACCACCTCTATAAAAGCAGAAGTTTTGGCAATTTCTACATCTGGAGCATTTAGGTGTGTTAACACAATGTCAGGAAGGAAAGACATCATCAATGATCTCAGAAAGTCAATTGTTCTTGTCTATCAATCTGGGTAAGTTATAAGGCCATTTCCAAAATATTTTAGGTCCATCATTCTACAGTGAGCAAGATTATTTTATTTATTAAGTGAAACATATTAACATAATTTAACTTATTTACATAATAATTTAACATATTAACATAAGTAAGTTTCCAGTATTTCCAGGAGTAGACATCCAAGCAAATTCACCCCAAGGTCAGACCATGGAAGGCTCAGAGAAACTGCAAAAAAATCAAGAGCTGCATCTCAGATTCTACAGGCCTCAGTTAACATGTTACATGTTAATGTATTGACACTACAATTACAAAAACTGAATAAGTATAGATTGTTTGAATAAGTTGCCAGAAGAAAGCTACTTGAAAGCTCTAGAAAGAACATGGCAGCTTGCCTTTGGTTGACAAACTTGCAACTGATCAAGAATTCTGGAACAATGTCCTTTGGACAGACAAATCCAATGTGGAAATCTTTGTCCATAATGCACAGCACCATGTTTTAAAAAAATCAAACACATCATACCAGCAAAAACACCCCATATCAATCGTCAAGCATGGTGGTGGAGGTGTGATGATTTGTGTTTGTTTTACAGCAATTGAATCCAGGCACCCTGCTGTCTTTGAGTCTACCGTGAACTTCCCTGTACACCAAAGAAAAGAAGCTGTTGCAATCGCTAAGTCAAAGTCCAGACATCAACCTGATCGAAATGTTAAAGCGGGAGCTGTGTATAAACAAATGCCCACATGCCTCAATAAACTGAAGCAATATAGTAAAGAAAAGTGGGCCCAAATTCCTCCCCAATTATATGAGAGATTGATAAAGCCAAACAAAAAACAACTTCACGTTATTGCTGCTAAAGATAGTTCTAGAAGCTATTGATTTATGGGGTGTACTTAGTTTTTCACATAAGGCTTCTCTATTTTTGGATTCATTTTTGTTAAATAAATAATGAATATAATTTGGTATATGTTGTTTTAAAACCTGTTAAGGACCAGATGTTTTTTTTTCTAATAAGAAAAACCTTAAAACTAAAAGAGGTTGGACCTTATTTTTTCCAATACTCTATTACCAACTATACTTTAAACAATGATTTATGGAAATACAACATTTTTCTACATTTTTTACATTGGGGACATGATTTTACAGGCCTCCCTCGCACTTCCAATGTAATGTAAATTTTGGTGACATTAATGGGCTGTGCAATCAGCTTGCAAAAGTTGAAATCTCCAAAAGTTTTAATGTATTCTGTGCCAGTCAAGTTTTTCATTTCTACCTTTAGAAGTCAATTTTCTTCAAAATTTATCTGGTTGAAATTTTTCCTCTTATTCCTTCTGCACACATGCTTCAGTCCCCAAAATCCTGCTTAAACAACTATACCGCAATAAAAAGTTTTACAAAAACCTGAATGATTGTATTTAAAATATAAAACATAATATGAATAATGAGCTGACAACTCATTGGGCCCATTTTAAAGAGGAACTACATCAATATATTCAGAAACTACTTAGCAATCATCAACTGTTGAGAGTTTAAAAACTTTGGCCAGGAGTAGGGATTAGCGAGAATGCCTCTGACATTCTCGCAAACATTTCCCTGAACTTCCGATGGGTCCGTAAAATTTTGGCGAACCGATTTAGTGAATTCCATTGAAGTGCAGGTTCCCACGCTCCCTGAGCTGTACTTATCATTGGTAGGAACCTGCGGTCAGGGCTGATTGGAGGCACACTCCATCAGTTGTGCCTGCAGGCGAACTCCAGATGAACTCTCAATGGAGTTTCTCCATTTAGAATTCACCTGAGTTCAGTTCCCACGGTCACTGGGCTGTACTTATCACTGATATAGTACAGCCCAGGGAGTGTGGGAACCTGCGGTCACAGCTGATTGGAGGCACTCGGGTGCTTTTAATCAGCTGTGACTGCAGGCGAACTCCAGATGAACTCTCAATGGAACGAAAAAAGGTTGCCACTCCTGGGTAATGAGAGGAAAGAGATTCTAGAGTTTGTGTTCAGTGATAATAGGAAAATAGTCTGTGCTTAAAGGTTGAAAAAATGTTGCATTGAGGGAGGCAAAACTGCTGCTCACTTGGCGGAACGGGGACTTGGTACTCTATGGAGAGAACGAGGGATTAATGCATTGTGGAGGGAGGGCTGGTTTTCACTGATGAAATGGGGGGTTGGGTTAGTCAGGTTAGGGTAAGGGAATATCGATGTCTGTGGGAGTTACTGATGAAAATGTGGGAGTTACTGATGAAAATGTCTCCAATAGTAATTGGGAGACATTAGTGCTCAGTAAATAATCACTTATCCAGACTCTGCAAGCCACAGTTCTACCTGCTGGGTACTTTATACTATATCAGACATTAGAAAGATAAAGAATTGTTGTAATGAACGTTCCAGCAACTGACCAGCGGTGGGACGCAACCCAGTCCCAGATCTTAAAATCCTGAGATAGTTCCATGGACTCTGTGACTATTAGATGGTATGCAAAAGTGTTTTCTTTTGTTTTTTCTTTTGTTTTAATTCTCCAAGCCCTTGAGGTTTGCCTTAGGTTAACTGAGTATTGAGTTAGGATTTTTTTGTAATTTTCCTGCTATAATAATATCCCATTTGCTTGATATGGCCTGCATAGCCAAATCACAAGTTTGCTTCAAAGGCAACTAAATGTTGGTTGGTGAAACACCATCCATTTTGTACTGTTTATTAAGTATACCCTACAACTCCTAAATCTTCAAATTCACGGTCTATAGTTATTTATCTCAGTTGTCCTTTCTCTTTCAGGGAGCAAACTGGGACTAATTATTTGCCTAATACAATCAAATACATTGGACAGAACTTGCTTACAGACAGTAATCGAAATGTCTCAATGATCCTCTATCTAGAAGCAGCAAACAGCATTTTCAAGAATAAAACTAATGGAAAGTCTGGAAATACCTACCTAATACATCTTTTTCCTGTCCTAAATGTCTGTGTACAGCTTTCCCTGGCTCCCTTACTGCCTTAAACAGGAACAATTTTGTGATTTTATACATTGTACACATCAAGATTGTGCAGGCAACTCCAACTGTCCTCTAATGTTTATGAATGTAGCAACAGAATATGGGGTAAAATGATAAATTCCTTCTGCTGGAAAATTATTTAGGGTCTTCTCAAAGGACAAGGGTACTGCGCCTGGTAGAGAAAAAGTTTTTTCTGCTCATATGGAAGGGATTCTTCACAGTAAGCTCTATGAAAATGTGCAATAGGCTCCCCCAGGAAGTGGATTTGGCACATTCTATTAGTTATTCAGCCCTTTGTCCGCTCCTTTGCTTTCTAGGCTAAGATTCTAATAGTCAATTCCTCTATAACTGAAGAACCATTATAATTATTATTAGTGTTGTGTCAGGCTGGACTTTCCTTCTGATATGTATAACCCAGGAACAACTTTTTTATATCCATAAATATGCTCTAAGTCAACCACATCAAGTTGGGAGCTCAGGCTGTCTGGCTTGTATCATGTGCAGCTTTCCCCTTTTTTATGTTCTGCATTTTTTTGTTCAGCTTTACTTTAAGCCAGAGAATCCTATATAAGGGCTAACAGCTAACACAAATAAACCAAACTGATTTTATGGCGAATCTATGAGCTTCCTTTACTGTGAGGTAAAAAAAAAGAAAGATTGGCTGATTTATATCCACCAGATGGCAGCACTAAAATTAACTGCAATGATTAGCGAATTACAACTTCACTTATAAAGATGTACGCAGTCCCTCATTAAAGTTTTATGATGAGCTAAGTTGAAAAATAAAGAGCCTGAGGAATAATGTCATAAAACTGGCAAAACAGGTGCAATGCCTGATGTGTGGACCATATAAATCTAAATATAGTTGGGAAAACAAATAAACCTTAAGTCATAGAGACTATCAAAGCAGTTGGACAGTCATGCAAGAGGCAAGAGATAAAATGAGGAAAAATCACAGTAAAAGTGGTTTCAAAATTGTGGTTAGTTTTCTTATTTAGACATCTATGTGGTCTGACCCAATTTGCAAGGAGACCAGGTGACCTTAAAGTGGCAACCATGTTTCTAAAATAAACTGAGCAAATCAAAGGCATAGTTAAATATGGAAGACAAAAGGACAAATTTAAACTTTAAAATAGTAGTAACATACATAAACATAATATACTGTACATACAAACGGGTCTGTTGAGTTCACTAAAATGTACAATAGTATTGATAAGTTCATAAGTGCACACCAATGATAGATGAAGTGTTGTTTTAAATCCAGGGTCGGCAAACTCCGGGCCTTTAGGCCAGATAAGGCCTAGCCATTAGTTTGTTCCTGCTAAACGCCCACTAGCCGATCCGGCCTAATCCGGAGCCGCAGGATGCCGGTGGATCGGCCAGGGGGCGTTAGGAAATACCCGAGCCGGAGCCGCCTCCTTGCTGTGGAGATATTAAAATTTCCATAATTGCCCATAAAACACCCATAAAGCTCCCAAAGCACCCCACAAACACCTAAAATCATGTTAAAAAATTTTAGGCACTTTTTATTCTATTTTATCTCCCTTTCTGCCACATACTTTGGTATAAAATGCCTCTATAAATTAATAAATACTTATACAAAAGCATATGTTGTAAGTGTTTAGTGACAATGCTCACCAGGGTAAATAAGGAATGTGAATCTTACTAGCAGAGAAACACACAGTAGTAAAAACTAACCCTTCTTTCTAACCCCATCTTGCTTTATCCAAAACTTAAGAAAAGCATTTGCCTTTATTTACACTTTCCGTAAGCAAGCAGGAAGGAAATCAGAAAGGCTTAGCTCCTGTCTAGAAGATGAAAACTGTTTACTGTGCCGCATGCTGTTTTGTAATTCTCTGCATTGGGAAGTCAATCTGGTGATTGAAGCATCATCATGTAGCAGACTTTCAATACTTGAAGCACGTAGTGTTGAGTTCAACATACTGTTATGTATGTGAGAGCAGACTGGTCAATCACTGCACATTGCTCTGATTTCACTGTCAAGTAAACGTGACTTTATTGTCTTTCTTCTGATATAATAACATCCAGGTTAATGAAACAAGTCATATTTGCAGTAGGCGAGAGAGGAGCAAGAATGATTACACTGTGTAATATAAAACCATGCCCGTTAATTTTATTGTCTCATTAACGGGACCAGGCAGTTATATAAAATCTATTTTCCATGGTGCTACTTGCTTCTTGGATGATTTGTACTCATGGAAATAAGTTCTGACCCATATGAGGCCATGAAAATCCTGCAGGACCCTTGTGGGAAGTAATAACTGAGCAGTCTGATATGATGTGCAAAGTAAAGGGGGGACACCAGAAAGTAATCATTCAATTGTAACAATTAACCTACCACAATGGAGCCCTTGGTGACACATCAATATCCCATTAAAACAGAAACCTATCCATAATGTACAATTGGACTTGCTCAGGGATATATAGAGGCCTGGAAAATGAAAGCCCCAACAACTGATTAAACATACATTCGATTGTGGCCAGCAGATCCCATTTGTCTTGCAGTAAACACAAAAAGAGTTTGATTCCATCTTGTACCAGCTGCTGTCCCTTAGCTCATTATAACAAAGATAACTACAGTAAACTCAATAAGATATGGGTTGAACTTTGGCACGTTGTACTGCCATGGGCCCAGCAGTTGATTTAGGGCCCAGTAGCAATAAAGGTTTAGCCATGGTTCTTAAGCCTTTTTTCACTAAACTGCTTAATATTGGTATTGACAAGAAACATCGTACAAAGACAGCAATATAAATTCAGCCTAAAACGTCTTTAAAGTTACTTTCTTTTATGTATTTTCAATAGACATTTCCATTATATATTTCCTATGGTCAAGTGAAAAATTATAAAAATATGTTCTTTTCTTTTTAGGTCAGGTTAATATAAAATTTAGCACATTAATATTTTGTTTTCTTCTTTTTAACAGCTTACAACAGTGATCCAGCCCCTGCTGGGTTGCTCTGTTCAAGGTTTCAGATAAAAGGAACTTTTTTGCTCTTTAGCTAACCCTTAGTGCTCTGGGAATCTATCAAAATATATACATTTTTCTTCGTCTTGGGTAAAGTAGAAAAGTACTTGAATATTTGTCAGACTTATATAAAAAAAAGTAAAATTAAATTAAGTAAAACCATTGTAGGGTATAATAAAAAACAATTATAGTTCACATGGACATGTAAACATTCCAGAGTTGAAGATTGTCTACTGGTGTCTGCTACTCCCTAAATATATACTATAACTTTCTGAATTTGGGCAGATCGACAGATGGTAAGCTTATGTTTGTGTGCACTTTTAGACACTTTTGATCATAAAACATATTTTAATATAAAAAGAAATTGTCCTTGTTTCTCATAGAAATCAATTAATTTTTCCTTTTATTTTCTGGCCAGAAAAGTGACAACGTGTATCTTTCCTAGCATGCAAGTAATTATAAGACAATTACCAGATTTCAGGACAAATCAGTTGAGAATTCTACACTAGCCCAGCAAATGTTAAAAGTGATAAAGACTGTTGTCAACCAAAGAAAATGATAGGGCTTAAATCATACTGTGGTAATGATTAAAAACACACACTGCATACAAATACATTTTGTTAAAAAAATGTCTATGATAAAAACTATATGTGCAAAAAGATGGCTAAAGGTGGTGGATTAACCTTCTGGGCGGTTCATTTCTGTCCAGATTTATATTTCTAAAAATGGTACATTGTTTTGCATAAAAATTTATTATACAGTATAATATGATAGAATGAGTATAATAAAGTTTGAAACACAAAATCATGTCAAAAAAATAAATAAATAATTTAAAAAAATTAATACATATTATACCCATACTATTATGTTATACTTTAAAATTCATTTTCATGAAAGACAATGTACTGCTTTTAGACATCTAAATCCACTGTATTGCATTCAATACAGTTATTTTGTATTGAATGCAATACAAATAAATTTGAAATTCCTGCCGTGCCCCTGACACAACAGCCGCACGTACCAACGTTACCAGGAACTCCTGGTGACTCATTAGACACAGAGGACGCTGGCCAGAGGATGCAAAAGGCCGGGGATCACGAAGAACGAGACCGGTGGACCAGGTAAGCATCTATTTGTCATTGTTTTACATCGTTTTAGCTCAGGTTTAACACTTACACTCTGGGTTACCGCTTTCAGCATATTTTTTTTTACACACTCAGGGTTACCACTGGTGAAGTTAATGGACATAGAATATTATTCCCATTTAGGAGATGAGTTGCATCTTCATACATAAGAGTGGAGCGCCACTGATTACTGATGGTCGAACAGCCGAGTGTTCGATTCGGGAGCTATTCGATCAAATAGCGTGATATTTTTCAGGTGATCCAACACCGAATTCGAACACCAACAAAGTCTATGGGGGGGGATGCATGGTTTTTGTAGAACTGCAAAAGCAATCAGGGGAGCGGACAGCTCTGCTCCTCTGATAGCTCTTGCAGCCCTAGCGTAACTGTAGTATGTGTTCTTGGATAGAGAATCTTTATCCAAGAACACATACGGAACAGCAGTTCATCTGCAGTCACAGCTAATTGGAAGCACTCGTGTGCCTCCTCCAATCAGCTGTGACCGCAAAGTTCCCACGATCACCGTGCTGTACTTATCAGCTCGGTGACGGTGACCGTGGGAACTGAACTGCAGATGAACTTTCAATAGAGAAACTGCATTGAGAGTTCATATGCAGTCACAGCTGATTGAAAGCACCCACGTGCCTCCTATCAGTTGTGACCACAAATTCCCACACTCCCCGGGCTGTACTTATCTTATGATATCTTATGATCTTATGTACTTATGATAAGTACAGCACAGTGACGGTGGGAACTGAACTCAGATGAACTCTCAATAGAGAAACTCCATTGAGAGTTCATCTGCAGTTCCACTGCGATCTCGGGGCACTAGAGATTAATTAACCTCTAGTGCCTGGGGATCGCTAACAGGAGGATTCCCAGGGCTGCAAGGGCATCCTCCTGTTTGCGATCCCCAAGCACTAGAGGTTAATTAACCTCTAGTGCCCTGGGATCACAGTGGATTCTCAGGGCTGCAATCATTCTTGCATGCCTGGAAATTCTCCTGTTTGCAATGCCCGGCCACTTGAGGTTAATTTACCTATGGTGCCCTGAGATCGCAGTGGAACTACAGATGAACTCTCAATGGAGTTTCTCCATCGAGAGTTCATCTGCAGTCACAGCTGAATGAAAGCACTCGCGTGCCTCCTAAGGCACCGCAAGTTACCACGCTCCCTGGGCTGTACTTATCAATGATAAGTACAGCCCGGTGACCATGGGAACTGAACTCAGATGAACTCTCAATGGAGAAGTAGAATTTTGTGTTTTTCGAGTCTGGTCTGCACGAATTCGAACCGCCATTTTCGGGTCGAATATAGGGACAACCCGAATTCGAACACCAACACTATTGATGATTCCTTACAAACCCACTGGGCATGAGATTAATATAGCACTATTTACACTGTCTTTATGATAATCTTTTGAGCTCTTTACACTATCATAGAATTGATGTAGGTTAGAAGAGGAACCAAAGTCAAAGAGAAATGAAGTTACCAAGATGGTACACTGTATTTTTTTTTTTTTGGAGAAGCCAATTACCCAAACTGCATGTTTTTGGGATGTGGAGTTCCCGAGAACATACACATTCTATGTAGAAGAGATTCAAACCCAGGACCCTAATGCTGCAAATGCAAGAGTGCTTGCCATTGAGCCAACCATGTTGTTCTGTTAGTTGGTCCTGCTCCAGATGCTCACACACAGTAGTTAGTAGCAGACATCTTTATTCGGTGTTCCTGCTGCCATTACATAAATCTATATATATGTATATAACTACTTCCTCAACTCCCACCAACGAGATGCAATAATACAGTTGTACCAGTATCTCAGTAGTGAGACCCTAGAGACCATACACAGCATATATAACATATTGCTATACATGTCGGCCTTGTTGAAGCTCATACGTATGTGAATTTCTTCATAACAGAATGAGAAAAAAATTCAAATATGTTGTTTATTCTTTACATAAATGGTCTGGAGAGAAGTTTTCTTTCATTTTTCAACACTAGAGTTTTTCTTTAAATCTAATCTTGTATTCTAAACTGTTTGAATGGTGATGTAAGCTTTGCTATGCACATTTGGCTCAGGCTGTAAAAATAAAACATGCAAACAATAATAGGAAAATTTCAGTTCAGACCTCCAGAGGCATCCTGTGCAGCTGATTATTTTTAAGACTAGCATATAGCACTCACAAACAGTCCTTTCCCTCCGTCTGCCTCCATCTCTTTCCATGTTCTCCCTTCACTCTCAGGTCCCTGCAGTCCAGATTTAGTCATGCACAGAAAGGCAAGCAGCTGCGCTTCACAGTCTGCTGATTAGAATGGATCACTCCCACACCAATGGGAAATCTTTTATCAATATGAACTTGTGAGCCTTTTACAAGAACAAATTGTACATACCAACACAGGCACTGCCAAGTACACCATTTTTAAACAGGCACACAGAAACTGGCAAGAGTGTCAGTGTGCAGATACTCTCCGATGAACAGATTCTAAAATGAAACGTTTTTTATCTCAGCTGTCATACAGTGCTAATGAGCATAATAAATTTGCAATCATATATTATCTATTTTTCCCCAGCTAGTTCTGTGCGTAACCAGTAATGCATTAGGAACACTCCAAAAAATCTCAGAAACTTTGCATTAGCATTCACAAAGAGGACACTGTCTCCCTGATCTGGGAACACCAAATCCCAAATTTATTCTGCAGGCTAGAGTTCAGATTTCACCTGTTTGTGCCTCTGCAGACCCTGTACTTAGGAAGTCCCTTTTAAAGTGATCCTGTTTTTGGCTTACAAATTAAAAAAAATTGCTGGTAAAGTCATAACAAAAGTATTTTAGGTGGTTTTTGTTTTTTTGTTTTTTTGCTGTGTTTTTCTTATTATAAATAGTTTTTTTTTTCACTTGCATTGTCTTTTTAAATTTGACTATACCAGAAAGACTAATTTCTCTTGCACAACATCAAGCCCAGATGAAACAGTTTTAAAGTTCAATGGTGCTGAAAAGTTTTGTCCAATTTTTGAGCTAATAAAGTAAACTGTTGTTGATGATGGATAAGGGGGGCTAGGCATTTTCATGGGGAACATGTACAAATATATTCAAAAAAGAGACAGTCCTTTCTTCAAATTTTTTGGTTACCCTAAAATTGATTCTCATACAGGTAAGCAACATGAGGGGGATGTCAGGAGAAGGAGCAAGAACAAACGTTACCTATTCCCCTTTCCTGTACTGAATTAGGTCCCATGCCTTCCCTCAATATTGGGTGACCTCAAATGATAAGAGACAAAGGTTTTTCCAAAAACATTATGCAAAGGATTGCTGAGCCACCTATTTAGAAATCTGGGAACCACTTTACCTAAAGAGGATTCCAAATATCTACCTCACACAAATGTATTTAATTATTTAAATGTGTTTATTTTTTAAAAGGCCTAGCAGAGAAAAACACAGTTGACAGTGGTTAACTGCAAACTGCAGTCAGAGTGAAAGTACAGCTTCCGTTCTGACTTTAATGTCTTCCTATGCAATTTCTAAGCTTTGCCCTTTCTTTCCCTACACTGGTCCAACCCACAATGACTTTATGGCTGCTCTGCGCCACAGCAATTTGGTAATGCCCATTGTAACCCTGCTGGCCGCAGTTGAAAGGTCAGGCAGGGTATTATGGATCCTTTAGAATAAAAATAAAATTCCCAATACCTTCAAACTCTCCCAGATTCAACCTATTCCAATCATGGGTTGAACTCAAACCTCAACCCTATCTCCCACACAACATTATATGTAACTGCTTGGAGAAGTAGGAAGATTTTTTGTTACAATATTTGATCCGGCAGCAGGATCTCCTAATATTATTTATTTAATTGATGATTTAGAAAGACATTATTTGCAATGTCCAAAAGCCAGACCACAGCCCCTGGCTCTTTTGTGAAATATATTTTTGTTAAAAAGAAGACTAAAAGCACTGTATGAATGGTGTACATATATAATCTAGATGTGTTCTCAACTGAATGTGTTCTGCTCTAGTTCTGCTCTAGTTTTCAGGGATTTACGTTTAGTTATATACAACAAAGATTTAAACAATAAACATATGGGCTGCATTTTGCTATCAGTTTTATTTTCAATTTAAATAAGCTTTAATAAAATCTCAATATGCTATATAATGTATTTTCCTATCTGCTAAACGTGACTTATATTCTGATGCACTTTATACTCAATAGGGGAAAATTATACATGATTAAGCCCTATTTGGAGATAAAATGCACACAGGCAATATCCAATGATTTTTGTAGGGTGAGCTAAACCGGACTGAATTGTGTGAAGGATGACCTGTGTGTACTTACTGGCACAGATACTAGGAATTAGTTACTTATATTGGGAGGAGGGGGTGGTCCTGCTTTTGTCTTCTCCTTCAATTTGCTTTTGTGTGTATCTTCTAAAAATTAGTAAACTTAGGAATCTTCAGCAAAAAATAGTAGATTTGATATTTTTGGCAAATTGCCTGGGCTTCAATAGGTAAAATTAAGATGCTTTTAAGGGCAATCAACTTTAAATGGTTCCTAAAAGTAATTTTCAATGAACAAGTGCAGACAGCTCTGGATTGTTTTATGTAGAGGGGAGGGGGAAGAATGAGTGGGACATGCTCTGCACCATCCCCATGTTAAAGGAAAGCGGTCATTAGAGGTCTCTCATCAGGCATGGCAGATTACTAAAAATGTCATTGGAACCACTATACTAATGCCAGACTTTCACTTGAGATGATAAATAGATCTAAGGTTTGAAAGCAAATGTTTGCTTTACACAAAATATAAGTGCTCTAGGTAGCTTGCTATATAGCCAGTTTGCGCCGTAGTGACATACATTACTGCAACACATACACCCCAATGCAATAATTTATGGTGCCATTAATTTTGAAGGGAGCACCAAAGTTTGAAACCAGTGGACAACTGGTGCACGTGTGTTGCCACACACCTCACTACACAGTAGCTAACTACCTTGCTTTGTAGTGTGCTGCATTTGCACAATGAAGATCTGATTAAAGGTTCATTGTGGTGCATTGGCAAGCCTATTCAAATGAATAGGAGGCCATAACATATAGACAATATAGAGGACTTTTAAGGCTTCTTTCCTAAATAAATCTATCCAACATTATTCATAAAATCATAATTTATTTAAATATTAAAAACTGCATTAATATTGTCGGACATACAGGACACGGTATAGTCTCTATATTCTTATAAATCACTCAAAGTGGTTCGCAAGATCTGCTTCTTCAGAAAAAGATGATGAGACTAGTACATTCTAGTTATGTACTCGAGCTTCCTGCCCTCCAGATGAAGTGTTGCTCCTAGGATTAACCTTTGGGTGGCGCTTTTCTTAAATTTTGACTTTTCTTAAATTTTTCAGGATTACAGAATATTTAAATTTCTCTCTCATTCTCTCAAGAAGTGTTCTTGGAAGAGCCTTAACACAGTACACATTTCCTTGTGACATAATGAATGTTCAAGCGCATGTAAACACACCACAGGGATAGGGCCAGGGTTGTGGAACAAGGAAGATGTGAAGATTATGTCCAAAATTATTTTATGATGAACTTTACAATACAAGCCTAAGCTCACTGAAAATGCATGATAATTTCACTTCAATTTGTACACTATCAACGTATGGCAAACAGCCTGTCCTTTCCCTGCCTCCTTATCTGTAATTGCCCTTTTCTTTCCTTGTTCATATAAGGAAAATACCAGTGGAAATTTTTGAAAACTGTATACATAATGTTCTTTAAATGTTCCACGTCAACATTTTCTTCTTCTCTGTCTAGATTTTGTAGTTTAATTGCGCATTCCTTTTACAGATGTCTCGAGGATTGCTAAAATAACCTCTCGTGCCGCCAAACGTATAATAACTAAAATCTCTTTCTTTATCACCAAAGCACTTGCACAGTGTCTTATCACATCACCTAAATGGGCATCCATCCTTTGTTATTGCTTCTGCATCACCCAGCTGTCTTGCATTCTCTCTATCTTAAAAACACATCATAGCGTGAAATCTCAGATACTCTTTCAAAAGATGATAAAAGAGCTCATATTAAAGGAGAGAATTTAATACATTTGCTAACCTTATGTGCAGATCACTCTGTGGTGCTGCTGAGAGGGAATTAAATCAGTATGTTAATTCAATAATATTTTGAGATGATAAAAAAGAAATGCCTCTTTATAATGTAGTTTTCTTAGTTGTAAATGCAGATACATTTCACCGCATATTTATAATTTACGGATAGAGCAATAAAATAAGTTTCCAGTTAGGTCCTATTTGCAGGGATTTGTCTTCAATAGATTTGTTTATTACTTATAAGGAACAAAAAAATTAAGTGCTTGAAATGGTTAAATTGATTTGGTTTACCTTTATCAAGGGCGTTGTGTGGGCCAAAAGTGTGTCAGAAACCTACTTTGAGGGAATCCTTTTTTCATGTACTCAAAGCAGGAGATAAGCTTCCAAGTAAACAAACCAGGAACATTCTTAATGACAGATCAAATGACTGTAAAGCTACGTACACACGTCAGATTTTTATCGCCCGATAATCGGCATCGGCCAAATATCGGGCGAAAATCTGCCGTGTGTACAGTCGGTGTCGTCCATCGTCCGGACGACCGACCTGCCGGATCCACGGACGATGGACGACAGCCGATCGTAATGAAAGTGAAGGGGAGAGCGCGCAGCAGGGTGCCGCTCCGTCGCTCTCCTCCTCCCCTCTCCGTAGAGCATGAACGGTGCTGTATGTACAGCATCGTTCATGCATCGTGCACTCCCTTGTGGTTGGAAAGGATCGTGAAAGATCCTTTCCAACGACAAAAATTGGCAGTGTGTACGCAGCTTAAGTCTTTCTAGCAATTCCTTTGAGCATCAAATAAACTAACTATGCATTATGGCTACTGTAAGGACTAACTGTGCTGTGAAATAGGCATGTTGTGCCAGAGTTTAAGTAGAGTTGGCTACAACTGTAATGTTTGGCTAGCTCTAACCATCAGAGAGAACAACTTCCCTTGGTAGGCTCTCTAGAGTATGAGCACCTCCAAACTTTGTATAGAGAAAGATTTTACTTATGTTGTACATTCTATTCTGGTGTGTTAATAGGAATTCACTATTTTCGGAAGGAAGTGAGACCTGCAGATATCTTCGGTTTCAAGAAATCTTTAAAATGGATAATAGTCAATAAAACATTTTTAGGGTATGTTACGGACTCACTGTATTCAAAAGATTACCTGGGGTATGGAGACTAAAGATACATACACACGTCCAATTGTTGTCGTTGGAAGGAATCGTTCACATTCCTTTCCAACGACTAAGCACTGCACGATGCATGAACGAGTGCTGTACATACAGCACCATTCTGCTCTATGGAGAGGGGAGAGGGAGAACGATGGAGGGGCACCCTGCTGCGCGCTCTCCCCTTCCCTTGCATTAGGATTGTTTGTCGTCCATTGTCCGTGGATTCGCCAGGACGGTCGTTCAGATGATGGACGACGGACGCTGTACACACACCAGATTCCCGTCTGATTTTGGCCCTGAGCTGATTATCGGGCGAGAGCCATTGGACGCGTGTACCCAGCTTTAGTGAAAACTGGTCTCCACCAGTGCACACCACAAGGGTGGTGGGTCGATAACTTTAGTGTCCATCACACTACTTTGCTGTGGGATAACACCAGGTTGCGACCCTCAGGGCAAACAGGAATAAGAGGTTACAGAACGGGAACAGTCAGCAGAGCTAGTACAAGCCTGGCTGAGAACAAGACAGGTAAGCCACTGGTTGATGGCATGGCCATAGACAGGAGATCAAGGCAGGTGGCTGGCTGGCGGTCTTGGACAGATTGAGGTCGAGACGCAGAAAGGCAGGCAAATAATGCTGGGGCAGAGATAAACACACTAAAAGTCCAGCAATTGTCAAGAGTGCAAAAACAACCCTCCTAAGTCTAAGTCTTGCCGATCCATGTGGGCATGCGCTTGACACACACATTTGCACGCCAAGCACAGTGACCCACCGCAGGCTGACACACAGCAGGTGAAGATGTGGTATGGTGACAAACTAATACATTTTGGCCAGAATGACACTTCTGTTGCCTTGCATATAATACATGACTCACTATACAATGACTCTTACTACTTTTGTTTTATTGATTTTACTGTGTTTGTCATGATAACTCATGTTTTTATTCAGCAACATGCGTTTCTATTATAGTATAATTGTATATATAGAATTTAGGTGCTTCAAAAAAAGAGCGGTTTAGGTTAGACTTTTTATGTGAATTTGTGAAGAACTGCACTTCTCGCCATTTATATTCATTTATTATCTAAATATAGACTCCATTGTATTGTATTGTATTACTTTATATCATACTATAAAAATAATTAGAGATATAAAAAGAGCCAGCTGGGACCTTTATTAATAGTTTAATTATTTCAAGTATAAAATAAGCCAATAGCATATCTCCCATGCTTCAGACATTAGAAAAGGACACATCTGAGCATAGAATATTAAAGTAATAGCAAAACCCTGCTGCAATCCAAATTATAGTGATCCTGATGAATTAATGTGCAAGAATAGTCAGCCATTTCCCAGTATATTAGCATTTAAAATTATTAACTGGATGATTAAAGAAAATTTTCATACAATAATAAAGAATTATATATTCATTCACCCTGAATTTCTAAAAATGTGTGCAATTAAGCACTATAAACACCTTAGCCTTAATGTCTGTGGCTACAATTCATGCTCAATTCAGAATGTCTTTTTTTGTAGCCACCCCCCTGTGCTGTTAAGAGCTGAGACTACACATGTAAACCAACCACACAATGATACACAATGCAAGGAGGGAAAGAAGCTGGAATCGAGAGTGCTTTGCTGTCCTCCAGTGTTCAGCCAGAAATTCACCAGCAGCCTATGTGGAAATTGACACCATGAACCAAGCCATTTCAAAGGTAAAAACACTTTTTTTTTTTTCATTTTTAAAGTGATGACTGTAACTGTTGATCTTCTTTACCAATTTTGCAACATTACATTTATTATTACAGATCTAAACTGCATGTTTTATGAAGTAGTGTGCAGTAATAAGCAATGTTACACATGAAGATTTTGCTGTGATGTGTATAGTGTTACAGAAAAAGTGTTGTAATCCCCATAAATTACACCAATATTTGTCCTAATAGTTTTAAATGACAGGTTCACCAACTCCAGCCTTGGAGAGCGTTAATAAATCAGGCCCATTGAGAGGGGATTATTGCAATTCCAACTTTTCCCATGTCATTCAGGGACACCACAATTTTCCAGGTATATGAGGATTTCATTTGTGATGTCTTATTAGGATATAGGCCCTGATTTATTAACGTTCTTCAAGGCTGGAGAGAATACACTTTCATCAGTGAAGCTGTGTGATCCATCAAACCTGGAATGGATCTGGTCCCGGATTGAAAACATTTGCTAACAAATAGCTATTGACTGGATTACATAGCTTCACAGATGAAAGTGTATTCTCTCCAGCCTTGGAGAACTTTAAAAAATTAGGGCCAAACAGTGATGCCAGAACTACAAAATTACATTCCTTGATTAAGTTTGTCTCAAGACACTTAGAAATTACTATTTACTTACTGTTACTATTTATGACATGCAACCTTAGTCTGTTTCTTAATATTATAACTTAGAGCTTAGGTTTTCAAAAATATGTTTATACAGTGCACTTGATACTAAGTTTTATGTCCGGAGCACAGTTCATCATATAGTAGTCATTGAATAAACTTTTGCTTTTATCACCTATGTCTATTGGAGTGGTTGTGTAGCTTTATATTACTCATTTTTTATGTATTTATTAGATATCCCAATTTAGGCCAACTAGAGGTCATGAAAAATGTGTAAAAAAAATACAGACATCACAAGCACTGACTATTTCAGGCCTCGATCTTTAGAAAATGACCTAAAACAAGCGGGCAGTGTAGAAAATATTCTGCTGATCGGGGATATTTTTCCTAAATCTGACTCAAAAGGCGCTGAAGATATTGGACACGCATGTTAGCCAGGGAAGTAGCTGGCATTGACAGCCTACATAATGGGCCTCATACATTAAAGCTCTCCAAGACTGGTGAAAATAGACTATCAAGGGTGAACCTGGATGATCTAGCAAACCTAAAATAGATTTCTTATAATCATTTGCTATTATCCAGCAAATGTTTCAATTCCAGATCAAATACACTCCAGGTTTGTTGGATCACCCAGTTTCACCCATTATAATCTATCTTCTCCAATCTTGGAGAGTTCTATTAAATCAGAACCATTATTGCACTACAGATTACCTTAAAAGAAATTCTGTCATTGTGCCCACCACACTGACTGACTTTTACCCTGGCTGTGCTTCCCCTCTCCTCCATTGCTTTATCTGAGCCCTCAGGAAATAGTGGCCTTTCCTAATAACTACCATGGCATCATCCAACAGGATTTTAACTACCAGCTTTAACAGAACAAAGGAGTGTCTAGTGGGCAGCAGTTTCTTGTTTTAAAGGTGTTCTCAATTCCACTAAAACCTTAATATAGCTCTTTGCCCCAACGCACATTGTTATAGTGAACATAGATAAGTAATTAAAAAGAATAAAAAATTAGGCAGCTACAAACACCTTAAAACATGAGTAGACATATCTTTCACTTGAAAGTTAAAAGTTGAAATTACTCTTTTTTTTACAAAAAAAAAGATATTTTATTATTTCAAATATTTCTCGAACTTGGCACATTATTCTACAGTGTCTTTGATTTATACTTACGCATGACTCTAAAAGCCATGTCTGTTCTCCGTCTCTCCCTCTTATTAAACTGTTGATGAGGGAGCACATATTATCTCTCAGCACAGCAGAATGAATGTAGGCATGATGGAACCGCTGTGAGGAAAGAGGCTGACTTTAAGTTGCTAATTTACTTAGGCTGGCATGCGGCACTCAAGCCAATATACTTGAAATTATGTTGAGCTTTACAGCCAAATACTCTCATAAAGAGATTTAAGAGTATGAGTGAGATAATTAAATGACCCCTGCAAGAGTATTGACTCGAAACTGAACAGAGAAGAAAGGAGAGGCACAAAATAAGTACATTTTTCATGGTCACTATAAATCACCTTGAGTTCATAGGATATGGGTATCTTCTATTATCCCTGCCAGTTCTTTGGTTTTACAGATTCTTTGCCATTTGTTCCTGGTCTATGGTTTAATATTGGCTTTGAGAAATGAGCAGGGAAGAGAATAAGCTCGTGGTACCTTTCAGGAGACCAATGAAAATGTTTTTCTACAAATGGTCCCCTAGCTGTTTCCATTCAGTAACTACATAAGCACGGCTGAGCTGCTAAGTATTTGGTTGGAAAATCGTCTGGAGAGCTGAAATGGAAGGCACCCCGTATTTCTATCTTCTAATGGAGAAAATAGATGCTCCGTTTAAAGCAGCAGCTATTGATGCTCACATTCAAAGGGATGTAGCTTTGTGAATTTTTCTTTAAACAAGTAAACATTACAAACAAATATGTGTGATAACAACCCCATCTTTTCTTTGATATTGTTCAGGGAAGGAGAGAACAGCACATCAAAATAAAACTGGGCTATAGGTCATAATGACTGACTATGTGTGTTTTATGGCTTTTGTAGAATGTTATTGAGCCAAAACATTGAGAATGAACAAACTCAAGTCCTTTACTAAACACTGTTAACCATTTTCTAGATAAAAGGGATGGTGCTTATTTCAGATATCTGTTGGTGCAGGCCCATCATAGTCAATACCATCAATTTTTGCATGTGTTTAGAATTTAAGTATATGATTGCATATACCGAAAATAAACCTAATGAACCATTACAAAATAAACTGAACATGTTATCAGAAAAATATATAGGCAGTGCGGGCCTTAGTCAAAAATGTCATAATGATCACTCAAGCCACAGATATAGGCAGAATCTATTAACAATGCTCATGCTTTTTTAGATAGAAAGCTTTTGTAAAAAGGTAGCTGAGTGCCCCTGAATTACAGTGTACCACACAATGGGATTTTTCTTTTTAGATGGAGGACTGCACTTATGAAGTTCAAAAAATTAGGCATATTGCATATTATTTTGGGGTGAATTGGTTCATTAAAAAAAACATTTTATTTCAAGATATTCTCTTCTACGGCTGCTTTTACAGGGTGAATGATGTCCAACATCATTCACCCCACTTCCTGTAAACCCAGGATATTGTGAAAACACCCCTGGGAATGCATCATTATGTTGGCCAGAGAACAGTGCAATTTTCTGCAATACTGAGGACTGCCCATCACAAGAGAAAAGATATTGGCCTCTTATTGGCGTATAAAGATCTGTATAGAAAAATAATATACAAAGTAAATGTAGTCATCAAAGTTGTAGAGAGCTCAGGAACAAACTGTCCAATCTGGAGTTGAGCTTCTCAATTTAGCTTCTTCATATTATCATGCATGTTTGTGTACAAAGCAACCCAGTGTGCAATCCTTGCATGAAACTGGACATTCTGGGTTGCATATACAGTATTGCAATGCATGTTCAAGAAAGCCAGCTTAATCTCTCTGTGTCCAATTCCTACTATGTTAGCAATTTGCCATATATTTACATGCACAAAGTATACTTTAATAGACATAATGTGCCTACACGGGGTAACCTGATAGAGTTAAAGGAGTGCCACTAAATATGGCCGGGTCATTGACCTGTAGAATGCAAAAAAAATAGATCAATGAAAGTCAAACTAGCATCAGAGATTAGTGTTGCTTAATAGGCCTCCATTTACATTAAACAATATTTACAGATCCCTGTATATGTGTACATTTGCTCACCACCATCAATAAAATTAGTGGACATTTTTTACGGCAACTGGTAATAGTTGGTTAGGAGTCATCAGGGGACTGGACCACTTATGACACCACCAGCCAGTGAGAATGTTCTCCATCATATAAACATTTTTATTGACTGGTGGTGTTTGGGGCAGTAGCACACATATTCATTGGCAAGTATTTGACAAGTTGCCAGCCCAAGGGTAGTGAGAATGATAGTGAGTGCCTTTATTGTCTATGGATTGTTAGGGTCGGGTGCACAATGCCAGCCAATAAGGTCACCCACCACCAACTACCCGACAATGAAAATGATCACTGCTGCTTTTATTGACAAATGGCTCACAACCTGTTGTGCTAATAATCATAACAGAAGTCAGCAAATGTATACACTGGGCAGTGTTATCCACTGTGTATATTTAAGAGCTAACTTCAATCCTTTAAAAATGTTTAATGTGTGCCACAAATCAGAACAGCTTTACTTTTGTTATAGAGATTCCTTCCCCTGTATCAAAAGCCGAAATTGCTGTATTGTTTTATATGCCTGAATTTGCAGTCATGTGGCATATCTGGTCCCAAGTTCTTTTTCGATCTCATTGCAGAATCCAAAAGCCACCTGATGGAGTGGAAATTGTATTTGGTCCTTTGGCAGCACGAAGGGGGAAGTGTCAAGACATACATAGCTGGAGCAGTGGATCGCCCATTTTTACTGCCAGAAGTGATGCCACAGACGGTGATTTTTTTTTTAATTAATAAATGGGTGGGATCATAGGTTTTACATTTATCCAGAAATGGCCTTGAAGTCATAATCCATTTGAGTAATTCTTAGTCATAACCAATCCTAATTCAATTTTATATAAAAAAAATGTGAATTGGACTTTACTAGTTATTCTGCTATCAAATACCTTTTCTTTCCAGAGGCTTACCATATTTCAAATATCACAGCAAGATCTAGTAGACATTTCTTTCTAATTCCATCAGACCACATGCATGGTCTTTATCCACTTCTCCACAAGATGTAACTCTTTTTAACGCCTTCTAAAGAATGACCTATACTTTGCAAGAACAGACACTCTTTTATCAGATTGTGAAAAAACACCCTCAATTTGAAAAGTAGGATTGATGTCAGCAAGCTACATTTGCAAAAGATAATGATATTAATGATTTTCACAACGCAATTATGTCATTGCTCTTTTACACCTACTCCCAGAAATCTATGATATGTTGACATAAGATTGTTATTATTACAGAATTCAACTGTGAAAAAACAACCACCCAGAACAAGATTAATACTTGTGCAGAGCATAAGAGAAAGACATATGAGGACATATATCTCCATGAAAAGTTATATATTTCTCTTGGAGGACAAAACATCTTTTACATAAACTGTAATCCAGCCTGCATATTCAGATTTCTAATATTTCATTCAAGTTGCATAAAATACGATAAGCTTGACAACCACATCAAGGTAACTTCAATAAAGTCAAGCAATAACTTTTATGTTATTGTCTAATAATGTCTTGTGGGTTCAATTTGATTTCATTTTCTCTTTTGTTTTTAGGGATGAGAATTCTTTGAATATGTCATCAACAAGCCATCTTATCATACATGAATAAAGAATTTAAATTTATTGTAGGTTATTGCAAATCTGCAAACTTTAAGTGTCAATAATGGCGAAAATGTACAAATGAAAGTTCTAGTGTTCTTTTTTTTGGTGCTGAGAAATGGTACAGTTAGAGGGGTTAACAGTAACCAAAGATTTCTTACACTGCAATCAATCATAACATATTGGGCTTGATTTAGAAAAATTATACTAAAACTAGCTACCAATGGCACCCTATCAGTTTTTTTTGCTTGAAGGACAAATTCACTTGTCGAGATCTATCACCAGAATTTTTACTTTACATAAAAAGGTAAACAACCCTTTTATGTAAGGTAAAAATTTACCTTTTTTCTGGGTGGGGTTAAAACCTTTTTTTTTAAAAAAAAACCCTCTTATCTGTCTTTATCACAGTTGCAAGAAAGACAGATTGGGAGCATAGAGCCTTCTGGGATACATACGTCACGCATTCCAGGGGGCTTCTGGCTGTTCCTTCTGCAATGAGGGTGGTACTTTTTTTCCCCATTTACAGTGGCTGGTACGAGATTGGGTGACATAGGCAGAAGGTGGAAGAAAAGGAATGAAGATGGTGATGCCCAGTGCTAACAAAGGAGGATTACAGGACAACAAAGGACCTGATCCAGGAAACTTCTAGAGGGATAGATGGATCTGCGGTTTAATTACCTTTCTAAACCAAAGTGCAGCCTGCCATGTTAAAAACCTTCAGAATACAGCACACCCATATGAATGTGTAGGGCAAGGGTGCATGTGTGCACTATTAAAAGCATGTATGGGTACACAACTATACAAACAACAGGGTTGGAAATTGACACAAATTTGAGGCACAACATCATATAATTACAATGCAACAACTTAACAGGGAACAAGGAGATAGCAGAAGGAAACATAGACAACACCAGAAACCTAAAGTACTCAGTAGGGTCTAGACTAGATGGGGCAGGAGGGGGAAGGGTTAGGCAGTGACATTAATGTGCAACCCTATGTTCTTTATCCAAAGAAGTCTCTATCCATACCATTTGAAACACATAAGCTTTTCAAAATTTTTCAAATGATGACAAAACACATAGCGCATATGGTATGACAAATGTGTTTAATTTCTGGGCATGACGAATGAGTCCCATTTAGCCAAGTGATGGCGGCCTAATGTATATATGTTATATATAACATTATATGTGGGAGGTTCGACCCACCAATTTTCTGTGGCTTCTGGAGCATGTGAAAGACAAGTCTAGAGTCTACCCTCGAGTCTACCCCTGTCCCAGATTAAGGTTTAAATCAGAGCCATAAAAACACAAATCTCTTTTTTCCACATCACAAGGGGAAGTGTTTGAAGGATATATAGATGTTTGGGGAAAATAACAATTTTTATTAAAGCTAATTTACCCAAATAGAAAGGGGAAAAATGTTTCCATCTTTGTAGTAGGTCTTGTGAGTTTTTGGCAATATGTACTCCTAGATAAACTATCTTTTCTTTGCACCAGATAAATGAATAGAATTTGCTCTAGGTAGGTCTAAAAAATTTTGAAAGGTACATAGCTCTCACTTTGTCTAGACTGAGTACCCCAAGATCAGTCCGTATTGAATAATCAGTTGCAGGGTATGGGGTAAGCTATTTTGTTGTTTCAATGTACAGTAAAAGAACATTTGCAAAAGCTGATTTTAAGGGTTTGCTTTCCTGTTTGGATTCCTCGGATTTCAGGGGAGTCCAGAAGGCACAGTAAGAGGTCTAGGGCTAAGTAAAAGAGAATGGGGAAAGAGGGCAACTTTGTCCGGTTTTCCTGGTCATGGTTCAAGTAAATCGCCATTAATTAGGAATTTGGTAGCAGGGTTGGTATAAATATATTGGATATATGAAATGAATGCCAACCAAATGCCCTAGTTGTCAAGATTCTATACAGGAAGGGCTATTCAATTTTATCCTATGCCTTCACCATATCAAGGCTTAATTGTAGTAGCATTGATTTAGAAGGACCTGGGTGTGTGGATTGTACGGTGTCCTGGATGGCTGCTCTTATTCCCAGTGTGGATTCAGTCAAACAAAACCCAATTGATGCCGTGTTAGGATCGAAGGGAGGAAAGATTGGAATCTGTTTAATCTAAATTTGACTAAAATCTTCTAATCATTGAACAATGAAAAAGGACTTTATGATGAGACTGATTCTGGATCTTTTCCCACCTTCTGAATGGGGTTGCATGTATTAGGATATTATTTTACATTTCTGAGAGGACTTAGGTTATCATTTAGCAGTTTGTAACACTCGGCCGTATAGCTGTCTGGGCCAGCAGATTACCAGTTGCCAGTTGTCATATTTGAAAAATGGGGGCATTGAGAAGGTCTCTCTGAGCCATGGACAACTTGCAAAGCCTTGCTTTGGACACCAAATTCTCCAGCAAGTCTGGGCACAGAACCTGTGCTGAGTAGAGTTGGTCATAATAGCTCTCGAAAGCTGATGGTTTGTTTCATGTGAATTGACAAAAAAAAAAAAAACACAAACCACAAGTGGAACATTTTGACCAGCTTCAAATCAAATTACCATGATTCTCATCACTACAAAACATAAAAAATATATATTTTTTTGTTGAAAATAAAAACAGTTTAAAACAAAGCAAACACTCATGTATTTGATATAATAATTACAACAATAGACATGGAATCTCTAGATGAACAGTTTCTCTACACATTTCACTGAAACAATGTCTGCTTCATCAGGAGATCTAAAAGAGCTTGCATACAATAGAACAGATACTATAGTTTCATGTAGGAGTATGAGGCTTTGCTAGACAGGAAAGTGCCAATTTTATTGTCAGTGGAAAAATATTATGTTTGAAAAAGAATTGGCCTGAACGTGAAGCCAGAGCTTCTTTGTGTCATCTGTGTTATGTTGAACGTGAGTTTTAAAAACTTAAACTGTTTTTCCTTGAAGTTCCATGTGCTTGGCTCTGTTCTTCTTAAGGAGACGAGCAGTAAAGGTCATATAAGTGCTCTTTCTACTGCCTTCAGGGTGTTCCACAGCAGGATAAGAGTTTCTCTATGTTCTAAATTGTCATTGAGGCTAGTGGCCCAGCTTAATTTCAAAAAGGATAAAACTGAGGAGGATTTGGCCTAATAAGTTAGGGAACCTCCAGGATAAGGGTTTATAAAATGGTTGATTTAAGTTTAAAGAAAGTGTCACTGGAGTGTGATCTGACAAGGAGAGAGAGGTATCACCAATAAAAGAGGAGGATACCTTGGATATTAAGTCCTCTTGTACCAAGAAGTAATCATATCTAGAAAATGTGGCATGTGTCTTCGAGTAGCAAATGTATTCATTCTCTGTGGGATAAAACAGCCGCCAGATATCTATCACCCCTATCTAAGACATTAGTGCCTTCGGGTCTGAGGCATAATAGGGAGAGTATCTTCCTTAGGACCCACAGCAATGGTAAAATCTCAGTATCTCGGAGCCAATATTGTTTTGTCAGCCCAATGCATCTCTTGTAGAAAAACTATCTCTGAAGACTGATGTTTAGGATGCAGAAGCACTTTACATTGTTTCTGTAGACTGTCCTGCTGACAGAGAGGAGAGGTGACTCTGGGTTGTTGAGCAGGGGGAGCCAGTTACAAGGCTTCCTCCTGCTCAAGGTGCTACTCTGCAACCCCACCAGCCCCTTGGCAAGCATCTGGCAAAGGGACCTGCTCCAAAGAACCGGGAGAAAAGCTGCACACAAGTTGGCTCAGCCTCAGAAGTTGAAAAACAAATATTTAAAAATTGTAGCATCATATTCTGACCTTTGTAGCCAAAGACACTGTAAAGCAGTCCATCCTTAAATATCAAAACAGAAGCATTAAAGTTTTTAAGTTCTTCAAGTAGATTTTCTTCTGCTGCTTACCCCTCCCAGCAATGAGTAATTAACTTCTCAGACTCCTACTCTTTTTTTTTTAGTGCTACTGCTGAGAACATTGAGGACGAATTACTTCACAGTGTCTGCAGCCACTAAGGTCAGTAAGGGTTTGTTTAAAAGCTTATTTACTGTTTCTAATAAATACAAATGCTCAAATATCAATGTCCTCATTCACAGAATCATTTAAAAGTCAACCAGTGAAATAGATATGTGTGTAATAATATATTATTTCAAAATGTTATACTTGCAAAATTAAAGCATGGACATTTTCTATGATGGTGATGCCTTAGGAGAAAAATAGAGATATTTGTAATTGTTATATCCAAACAATAAGAAAGGACACATAAGAAGGGTTATTACTTTCCAGCAACGTCTGAATAGACTGCCAATGTGTTTGTCACACACAAGTACTCAAGTCTCCAACAAAGAAACAGAAGCAAATAGCAAGTTTCAAATTAAAGTAGGCTGACAAGGAAACTATTAATCATGATGGAACTCTTAGTATTGTTCTGCACTTGGGAAAACAACAAGTCTGTTAAATGGCCATAGAATAGCTACACTTAAACCGATCATTTTTAGATCTCCTGTTTTTCATAAAAGGCTATAAAATATAAAGAATACCAAAATACCTGTCCAAATAGCCATGCTTATAACTGTATCAATATTAGTTTTAGTTTAAAAGACAAAAAAACAGAAATGTAGACCTGCTATTTGACTTGCTATTTTATCAAGTTAGAAACTGTGATTCTTGTGATATTCTTTGCACTGAATAATTTCAAATTGGGTTTATTATTGGTCTCTTTTCAGTAAACATTTCAGTCAGACCCTTATCTCTATTACGTGTATTTGTGAAAGTCGTTTAACATTTGTATTTAAAAATGACCAAGTAGAAATACTATTTTCAAATATACATATGTTATCCTATAATGCTGGGTTCAGACTTGCAATAAAACTGGTGTTTACCATTTGCAAACACCTGAGCAAAAGCCTACAAAAGTAATATAGCAATTCCTTTCCCCCTTCATTCAAAGTTGCTTGCAAAAACCACTAGTCTGAGCCCCTGAACCTATATATTTTTTAATGATATTGTAAAGGGGAACAGGATAAACTGCTACTGGAAGAGGAACAGTCCAAGCAGCAAACAAACAGGTTAATTGCAGGATGTGAACAGAAAACCCATAAAAAAAAATCTTCTCCTTGGAGCCACTTATCATACTCAGATCAATTCCTTTCTAAAAGAACTTACCTTAATGTTTCCCCTAAAACAGAAAATAAAGATTTTTTTATTTTTAATGTTTTGTTACCACTATTTCATAAAACATATCACACATATGTAAAGGCCTGTGGACAGCTGAAACTAATAATGAGGTATAGCTACCAAGTAAGGTGTGGACCTAAGAATGAAGCTCAACTTTTTCAACTCTAGGACCCAGAACAGGACGTATTTTATTATTGTGTAAACGTGAGATAACTTTAGTGCCCACTTTATAGTCTGAGATTCCATTTAAAATATTTTTTTTGTAAGAAAGCATAGATAACAACAATTTACAACAGTAAAATTTGCAGAAAACAGGGCCTGGAATTCCAAAATTCACCATACAGTCATATTCAAACCATACACATATCTTCATAACCAAACAGAAACATACTCAACCAATTTATATTTTATCATAAACACAAGGTCAGTCAGTGCATATACACATTCCCTGCTTTTCTTTCCCTTAATTATATGCCATGTGGGGGGTCTCAGTCATACAGTTTAGGTGATTATCGGCAGATAATTCTCTAACAGAAGGTAAGTATACCATGTGGTGTGTTCAAATGCAGCAGAGATACATTCCCCGGTGTCTATTGGCAACATAGCAATAGAGGATTCCCAAACCTTATAAATCAGTTAACCCTTTTTCCTTATTTATTGGCACTTCTAACCAATCTCTCTGAAAAATCGATATCAATTTCTCTTTAAACAGATAGAGAGTAGGTGGTTCTGGACTTTATTTATATAAAATTGTTTTCTTTGCCACCAGTGAAATAATAGAAAAAAGGAGTTTATTGCAGCCCTGGTCAATGCATACCCCATGTAGCGGTAATGTTCAAAACAGTGCCCAAGCTGTGGTAAGTGTAAAATGGTTCACTAGATTTTGCAGGGTGAAGGACACCACTAATTTCCAAAAATATTTAATTTTTGGACAGTTTCAAAAGATATGGTAAAGGTTGGCCCCTTCAGCCCTAAATTTTAGACAAATACCTATGTGGGGATATATATGCCCAATGGTATTTTAAGTGTCAATTCCTTGTAAATGCAGGATGAGAGCACATTCCAGGCCATTCTGAGATCAGTCAAGGTGTCTGATGGTGTTCTATTTGGGAAAAATGTACTCCATCTACTAAAACCGGTTCTTCTAACTTCATAAATGGCATTTGGCCAGGTTAGGAGTTGCTAAAAGTTTGTCAAAATAGTTTTTCTAGTCTGTGTCTGACAGATGCTTTATAATTGTTGATATGTATGATCTAATTTGCAGATAGATCAATGGGTTAGTCCTCAGAAAAGGATATGAGGTCCTGGAATGCTTCAAAGGATATGGGCCTTTTGGTCTGGGGGTTGACAAAAGATTTTAAATCTATGAAATGGAACCCTGAGCAGTCCGTCTTTGTTGGTATTTGCCAGGCCCAGGGGAAATCCACGTTTCCCCACAGAAGGAGAAAAGGCGAGTCCATGTCTCGTAAATGCTCTACAAATATATTTTAGATGTGCCTGGACCTACTGCAGGTTAGAATCCCAGTAAAAACTAAAAATTACAACAATATTCACATCTGCCATAATCATATGTTTTGTGGGGCTTAGGAATGTGGTTAATCATCATTGTGGTTAATCATCAATCAATCATTGACTGAAGCAGGGGTCCCATGTAAACCAAAAAGGAGAAAAAGGTACCTGAACAGCTTGGTGTCCTAAAAGCATACAGGATAGGGCGTGATGGAATAAAGCCTCTGGGTGCTGGATAGTGCAGTAGAAGTGCCACCCTTTTTTGTGCCCTGCCCTAACCCCATAGAATGGCCAACTGCTATATATACTCTTAGCACCTCTATTTATAAACGCTTGTTTGTGAGATTAGGTTAGGACATTCTAGGTTGTCCAGGGTTATGTTCTCTTGACAAGCTTTCATTTTTATAAATGCTGCAGATTTAAAAATATTGAAATCAGTTTATTCAATTACATTAACAAGTTAAGGCTTACATGAAATTTTACTTCTTTGACTTTACATATACATATGCCACTGATAGAAGCTGATATAATAAATGCTACAATAAAAATAAAAAGAGTGTAAAACATTATTTTATAAACCTGTAAACTTCCAAATCATAAAACAAACCAAGAATGATTATAGTTTCCTTTCAATTAATTACACTTCATGATATACAGATTAAAATAACCGGAAGGGATGTTTTTTATATAGATATTTATTTGAAATGTACACATCAAACTATGGAACTACAAAGAAATAAAAAAAAAGTCTAATAAAAAATGACTTACTGGTAAATGTCACAATAATGACTCAAAATGAGATCTTACAAAGAATATGTAATATTTTCCCCTTAACAGAGATATGGTTTGCTTAAAAGGGAATCATATATTTCCTAATATTCTTAGGACTAAAACATGACATTTAAAAATAGCTTTTTAATTTGTAGGCAAATATATATGAATTATTGCATATGAATATGTCATATTTAAATTACAAGCAGCCAATAGGTGTTTTATGCACCATTCTGCATATATTTACCAGGGAGATTTTAGCTGTGTAGCCCAACAAGTCTGTTTGCATATCTCAATAGCTTAAGCTTAAATTTAACCATTTAAGCTCTCACACTTTAATACCCCCTAAAAGCTACAGCAAAATTTTTAAACAAGAATCTTGGTTCATGCTTACACCATTAGATAGTAAACTTTCCTCATGTGAAGTGTGTAACAAACTCTTACTGCGTAGACATGAGACATAAGTTTGTTACACATTTTATACGAAGACACAGCACCATCCACTGGTGCTCAAAAATTAATTTTATTTTATTACACATTATTTTTAAAGCACCAACATATTACGCAGCACTGTGCAAAGTCTATTGTCATGCCACTAACTGTCCCTCAAAGGAGCTCACAATCTAATGTTCCTATCATAGTCATATGTCTTTATTACAGTCTAAGGTAAATTTTTAGGGGGAAGCCAATTAACCTAACTGCATGTTTTTGCAATGCACAATTATGCACAAAAGATCATTTAGGAGAAAACAACCCATCATACCCAACTCAAAAGAAAAAAAATGTCTCAACTTGAAATAAGGCGAAAAAAGATATACAGACTGGGCCCGTGTGATTCATTTTCCTCTTCAAATAAAGGTTTTAAAAGAAACATATTGTGGATGTATTTATTTACAATAATTATATTGGCATTGCTATTGATTACAGTTTCTGAATGTTAGAAGTAATGGCTGTATTTTGAGCCATGTCAAAGCAGGTTTTCTGTATTCCCAGGTAAAAATAATTACTTTGATTTAGAATATATATTTATATCAATGTATAATAAATTCACATTATAGTATATATGGTAGTTAATATCTTATTGAAGGTCATAAACCTTCCTATAGGTCCTTTTGGCTTTCCTCGTCTTGAGTTTACAAGTATTGTATCTTAAAAATTAGAATCTGCTTTGGGGTTTTTTTCCACCTGCTCAGCTTCCCTGGTAAGGAAGGAATTCAATGGAGAACTGATTAGTAAATCATTACCTAGGAAGATAGGAATAGGAATAATGTTACTTATTCCTATATATGGCATTATCCAGATAATTATCTCTCTCCAGCAAAGGCTCACTATTATGTGGATGTGTCCAACCATTATATTTGGCTGTTCATGGGATAGCATACACTACCAGGCTTTATACATTACATTTCCATATACAATTTTTGTGACTATGAAATTATTCATACCCCATCTCAAGAAGATGATGTGCGGTAGAGACACCCACATCAAGTGCGTTGTAATGTAAAGTATATATACACAAGTATCAGTGTACAGCTGATGCACAGACAAGCATCAGTTGATTCAGAGGGCAGCATTTGACATGCTTGTTTTTTGAACCTGTTTGTAACCTGTTTTGAAACAGTTGGAAGAGATAGCATATTGATATAAACTAAACATATCCCATTTTAGAAACTGTAGATAAAATATTCAAAAAAATGGTTTTGGGCAAAAGGTTGACCTTTTGACATAGCTAACCAATGGCTATTAAAATGCAAAATTGTCATCTAGAGTTTACAGGCTGGATTGCTTCCCTGATAGATTGTAATGTTAAAGCGTACCTTTACTCTAAGTTTTCACTTTACATATAAGGGTAGAGAACGCTTTAATGTAGGGTAAAAATTCTGGGGTTTTTTTGTTTTTTTTAGGTGCAACACCCTAATTCTCTTGGGCACTCCTTCTATGCATGACCGAAATGCTCAGAAGGAGCCTTTTTGCTCACAGAGAAAAAATTGCCGATCTCAGGCATGCGCAGTGAGAGCAGCAAATTTTTCCTACGTCACTGGATCTCCTCCTGGGTCAGGTGACGTAGGATGAAAAACCAGGAAGAGAACACAAAAATGGCTGCGCCCGGAGCGCCTGCTCCGGGACGAATGTCGGAACGCCGCGGAACCAGATGCTGGACACCCACGGAGTGATCGGTCAGCCCTGCAGGGATTAAAGGTGTGATTTTTTTTTTTTTGCTTTTAGAGTATAGTTCCTCTTTAAGTTTGAGTGGCAAAGTTTGTGGACCCACTGGGAGTGCCCAAAACTTTCCTGATAATCTGAGATTAAAAGGAGAATTCAAAAGGCACACAAGAGGACAAGGACTCTACAGCCAGGGAAAGCTGGAAAGGACCCTGCCTGGCTGACATGGAACCACTTTGAAGCTTCAAAAGACATCAGATTCAAGATCAAGTACCCAGTTTCCACTGCCACTTCCATTTGCTACCAAGCAAAACAGGAAGATATATCCAAACTATGATACTGATAACCACTACATTACCTGTATAATAAGTTGTTACTCCCTGGTAAAATAAACATATAAGAGAACAACAAAATATGGAAACGTGGACCCTGCAATCCATTACCTTATGGAAGGTCATAGGCAGTAGAGAACGCTGTGCATTGCAGTAGGTTTAAAAAAGAAAACACTGCCAGATATACACCATCAATTATGATGTGTGGCTTAACCAGGAAGGAAGCACAGCCGTAAGGGAGATTGTAATCCCCAGCACAGAGGACAGAAAATAATGTGAAATGTAGCATTCTTTCCTGGAACACAAGGAAAACAAACCCCAACATTGTCACTGGAAAGTTAACAACATTCTGATAGAGAGTACAAGGTTTATGCTGATGAGTGGGTGTCCCACCTAAAACTGTCCTGCACATCAACTGAACTAACAGGAGATTACAATAATTAATCCATTCAATTTATTAAATTAGACATCAAACAGTAGAATTAAATTATTCAGTTTTACAAATGCTACAAATAAATTATTAAATTAAAGTAAACTACAACATAATAAACTTTTGAGTTTGAGTTTAGTTGGTATATCAGCAAGACCTTTATGGTCAATGTGAATGTTTTATTCAAAATGTAAGAATCAAATGGGTAAAGTCACTTCCATATATTATTTAGAGTGCGCTCTGCTACATGGAAGAGGGAAATTATACAACCAACAGTAAATGGTTTAGCTCACCAGAATTTCCTCAAAACTAAATCATTTGTTTGTACATTGGTGAGCCATTTAATGTCTTGTAATTGATAAGAAATGTTTGTTCAATGCATTTTACTCTTTACAAATTTATTTCTTATGCCCTTATATATGTTTTCTATTACAAAACACATATATTCATACGCTTCTTTCCTTGAACACATTTTGTAAATTCAACTGTTTCTGCAATAGGAAGAGCAAAGACAACATTGTATTTTCAAATGATGCGACCTAAAACTTCAAGCTCTTCCATTGGTCCCTTATTCAAACAAATCTAGCTGATGTTGGCACCATTTGCATATAGTTATATATACATTTATGAACTCACAACAACTGTTAAGCTGACATTGTTAGCAAATCTGCGATTTAGTCGTGTGAATTATTCAAATATATGGAGAAAAATGGATGCAAATAGCAGAAAATCTCATACATAACACTAAAAATATCATGGATATGGTAATCAGCTTGTCTCCTGTCTCAAATATTGTGGGACTGTAGACGGCAAAAAGACAGTTGTAAGAAGTTACTTCTAAAATCTAGTTGGTCTGTAATCTTGAAAACTGAGAAGGTCCCACAAGGTATATGCACATGACTTCTATCAAATTCTAATGCTAAATAACCTAAGATGGCATCACAATGCAGGGCATGATCTAGATGTCATAACAGATCATATAGGCCTAGGATCATCCTCCCACTTAGCTTTGTGACCCAATTATTTACGCACTTTGTGACCCAATTTATGAAACAGACCCAGGAACAATCTTCATCAGTGTGCAGAGAGCATGTAACTAAGCAAACATAAGGTTCACATTGGGCAAATGTGTGATTTACACATTTCACGTTGATTGAAAACAAATTCTACCCGGTCTGGCAGGCCAAGGCCCACTTCCCATAAGGCCATCTAGGCCATGGCCTAGGGCAGGAAGACCACTAGGGGGCGGCATTACAGCATCTCTATGTGGAACTGTAACCTGCTGCTGGCCGACAAGCTCTACAGTAAAATGATGCACAAAATGAACGTGATCATACCAAGGTTGCATACATTGGAGAGATCTGTGCAGGATGACATCTGTATTGAAAACATTACTCTTCTCTCTCTGTCCCACTCTTCCTCTCAATACCTTTTCTTTCTCCTCTCTCTCTCTCCCTCCCTTTCTTCCCACTTCTCGCCTTCTCTCTCTGCTCTGTTCTCTCTCTTCACACTCATTCCCTCCCTCTGTTTCTCCTCCATCTATCTCTCTCTATCTCTCTCTTCCTTCTATTTCATTGTACTTCTTCTACTTCCCCCCCTCTGTTTCTTTCCCTTCCCTCTCTATTTATCTCTCTCTCCCTCTCTCTCCAATCTCCCTCCCTCACTCTCTCCCTTCATCCTCCTTCTTTCATATTCACTCTCCCCTCTTCTTCTCTCTCCCCTTGTATGTCTCTTTCTTTCTCCCCCTCACTCACTCTCTTCAGTCCCTCTTTCCTAATCCCCTTTCTTTTTCTTTCTTTCTTTCTTTCTTTCTTTCTTTCTTTCTTTCTTTCTTTCTTTCTTTCTTTCTTTCTTTCCCCTCTTTCTTTCTTCTCTTTCTTTCCCCTCTTTCTCCTCTCTCTACTACCCCGCTCCCCTTCTCTCTTCCCTGTCTCTCCCTCTGTTACCTCCATCTTTCTCTCTCCTTCTTCCTCCTGATCTCTCTTCTCTCGCCCTTTTGTTTGGTGGGGGGGGGGGGGAGCAGCACAAGCTAGGTGGCCTAGGGGAGCAAAAAGTAAACCTAAACTGTGAGCTTTATCTGTGTTGTATTTCATAGTACAAGAGAGGCAAATTAAAAAAAAATTATACTTAACCTTAATTGGAATCCATATATCAGATATATGGGTATTTTATATACCATATTGTATATAAATACTGTCTGGATAGGTCCATCAAATGTATAACTCAGAAATAGAGGAATACAAATATAAATCTTTTGGAAGTAAAAAAGCTATTGAAACTGCATTTTCAATTGTGTATGTATTGGGTTCTGCTTTAGGATTTGAAACATTCCTTCCTCTCGTTACTCTGGGCTTCACAGGTCTAGGTAGGGTGCAAGTTCATACGGTGGAACCTTTTTTTTATTCATATGATGTTCTGTTACAGTGTATAGACAGGGATTATATGATTGTACAGATTTTCCAGTATGCTGAGAATACGCATAAATGCTCAATATTTCTCACAAGTTGACCTCTACATGCCTGACTATTACAAATGAAATGCAAAATAGTCAAACGGTTTGGCAATATTGGGTTGTCTGTGACCACTATAATGTGCATTTTCAACTTATTTGAGATTAACAAATAACCCCATAATACACTCAAAAATATAACTAGCACTTCTTGCCTTTGGCCTTGAAACTCCACATATTCCAATATGCGACAAACACTAAGCCAAGCAGAACTATATATTGAGACTTTCAACAAGAATATGAGCTTTGATTCACAAGCTTAATGAATGATAATATAATTTGAAGAAGGCTGGAAATGTAAAGTATGTTCAAAACTCATTTCTGATGCAGAGAAGGGACAATTTTCAACAGCTTTAAAACATGCAAAGTGTATTAGGGTGATTACTTTTAGAAAAGAGTAGGCAATGCATATTTTCTTTGAATCTCTTCCTATTAAATTAATATAAAAGGCTACAATAGATGGCAGTTGTTATTAAACTTTATATGCAGCATCTAAACAATGTGATGTGCAGCCATATAAACTGAGGGGCTAGGTTTATTTGGTTGCTGTGTAATATCTGCTATAAAAGATTATCATTATTATTTTATTATTATTTTATCTTATAATGTTACAGACCTCTGATGTCATTTAGAATCGCTGGTTAGGTGTTGTCTGTGTACTTTCCACAAAGCAGCAGTGTGTTCTTCTTCCTCAATAGATAAACTAAGAAATTTGTACTTAAGTATACTACTTCTAATAATGTGTAATGTATAATATTATATACGTAATGTGACTTTACTTTCTTTATCAATGGTTTTTAAACATTTTGTATTTTGTTTTGTAATTGCATTTTATGTTTAAATTAATATTTTATATATTTATTAAAAGGTTCCTCAAATACTCCATCCTTCTTGTGAACAAAAGAAAATAAAAAAAGGTGATCAACAAACAAAAACATGTGAAAAGAAAGCAACAGCCCCACCTGCTGTTGGAAATGTAAATACAAAATATTCACCTGCAAATTTTTATATTGTTTACCATTTACGCTGGCTGTAAATATTGCTAACAGATTTGACGTTTCTCACAGTGTCTTTTGGAGCAGGTTTTCTCCTGTAAAGAATCCCTTTTTCTTGGGAGCATTGTCCTAAGAACAGCAGCTTGGAACTGTAGTTCAATACCCCATTACATTTAAATTAAATTATTTAACCGTTTACAGCCAGATTGGAATCTGCTATCTTATGTCTAAGACAGCAGTGGCCAATGCCATTATAGTTACCAAATAATATTTTTAAAAAAGAGCTTATGCAGTTCTACAGAAGCTTGTAAGAAACTATGATAGTTCTGCAGATGGCTGGAGACATAAGGCAAAAGATAAAACAGTAGAGGTGCTTTAGCAGTGTTCAAAGGCAGAAGACATAATATAAAAGACATATAAATCATTACCATACTTTTGAAATTTTTACAAATCTGGTCTCTTTGATCCCTTCAGCTCCACTAAAAACAATATTCTTACATTTTTAACTTCTTTGGAGAAAAAATAATATTTACTGAGCTGATTCTGAGTTGATAACTGTAACCATGCCAGTTGTGTGATGCCAAGCCCACATGCTGTAGTTAACCAATTAAACATTTTCCAGCCATAGTTGTGGTTTATCCCCAGACTTTATTGCCTACATTTGTCATATATGGCCCAATTAGCTCAATATTTTTCATTAGAATAAAAAAAGGTCAGTATAGGTTTTAGTGGGAATTTAAAAAAATATATTGATGGTGTCAGTGGGTTAAGAGGTGCAGTCACCGATGACAGTAGAGGGAACATTTAAATCAGTAGGATGCCCAATGTAAATATACAGTACATGATTGACAAAATAGATATAAAAATGGTCTTGGATAAAATAGACTTTGTTATTGGTAGAAATAAACTGCATCATTAACATGTGTGGCCTAAAAAACCCATATCTTTGGAATCAGCAAGATAAAATAATCTTGATCAATAGTACACCAATGATTGGTGTCAGTGTGAAAACAAATAAACCCTGTCATTTGAGAAATTGGAATAAAATAAGGCCAGCTATTGGAGATAGTAGGAAAAAAAACTCCATTTTTTGTTGTTAGTGGGACACAATAAGTACTATCATTGGTGCCTGCAGGAGTAAAATAAGATACAATATTAGCTTCATTTTGAAGGGGATAGAAAAAACAAGCTCCATCATTGCAGAAATGCCATTGCTGTGAATGTAAGACAACACCAAATTCTATTGTGTGAATAGGATATCATATATATTTATCACTGGTGACAATATGTAGCTGTTGCATGTGCAATAAAATAAGACTGATCACTGGTATCATTTGGAAGAAAATAATACCTATTTAGTTAATTTCATTGGTATTAAATTATCTGTAGCCTTGGTATCAAATTTCTTTGTCATTACAAAATAAATTAGACCCCTCAGTAGCACTTTAGTCAAACACTCCTCATTATTAATGCCAGTGGGATCAAATAAGCTCAGTCATTGGTATCAGTAGAATGAAAAATGCTCCATATTGTTAGTGACAATGGGAAGTAAATCATTTCTATTTCATTGGTGTAAGTGGGATACAATAAGATCTATATTTTTTATGTTAGTGGAAATGAAATACCTGAATTGGTAGTGCCAATGATAAAATAAGATCTTTGGTGTTAGTGGGACACTCCTAATTCAGTTTTATCACTGGGATGAAACTATACCCCGATTTATTAAAGCTGGCCAAGGCTAGAGAGGATACACTTTTATCAGTGAACCTGATCCAGCAAACCTGGAATTAATCTGGTCCAGGATTCAAAACATTTGCTAGCAAATAGCAAATGACTTTGAAGAAATCCAGTTCAGGTTTGCACTGATGAATCTGATGAAACTGGTGTATCCTCTCCAGGCTCTATATTTCCCCAGGACAAGTTTCCAAGGAAATCCTGCATTTTATACTCGTACTGTAAACCCTTAATCACTCCAACACTGGACAGATACAGAAATATGGTATCAAATTCAGGATTATTTATGCTCTTTCAGACACAGAAAAATAACTTTGCAGAGTAATTCAAGTTCTCCATGTAAGCCCCAACTTGATGTCAAGGTAAAGTAATCCCCAAGTTAATGATGTGTAGCCCGCTCCCCATTTGTCAAAAACCCAATCCCCATCTGCCCTCAATGGTAGCATTGCCATTGTTGTGGGAGAGCGCCTTTTCCATGACCAGACCCGTGTTATGGTGGTCTGTTAATTTGAAAGACATGAACTACACCTGCTCAGAACCACTGCTCTACCTACCTGCTTTTTTTTAACCTGGCTACAAAATGCAAATTTCAGAAAAGTGGACAACTTGGTTTGAAAAATAATGGCTGCTTGGTATCTTCCAGTGGGGCTGAACACACTCTATTCAATTATATTACCATGTTTTTATCTACTAACTTGAATGGCTATACCTTGTATTGTGAATTTTAAAATCAGGGAATCTGACATTTCCTCAAACATTCCTTGGTGGGAATTATTTACTGCCATTGAAACACATGGACCTGGAATATTCCCATAAGGGGGTGTTTGAGGGAATATCAGATTCCCTGCTTTAAAAATAGAGCCCTTCGAGTTGTTCTTTTATAGGCTGCTCTCCCTAAAACTGAACTGACATTAGGAGGTCTGTTGGCTCACAACGTCTTGCCTTTTTGCTTAATGTCAAATGATTTTTCTAATGCTACATTAGAATGTTTTTTAACAGGAAGCCAACAAAAATTATTGGGTTAATTGTTCCACTGCACGCATCACTTATCACAGACATATTTGATGATTGTTTGATAAAGTTTATGTTCAATTTAACTGCAAAATCCCTAAAACTATGATATTCTAATCCCTCAAATTTTTTTTTGACTCCTGCCCAGAGGGGGGTGATGTATTTTCTATAAGGAGGTAGAAGAATGTCGGTGCAGGATGCTGATTACTTCCACGATTTCTATCTTAATTAAACCTGATCAGGAAACACAGGGAACTAATTTTAGTCATAGAAGTCCCTAATGGGAACTGATATTACTAATGTGGGGTTACACACTAGCTTAAAGTGGCAATGTTATAGGCATAGAAACTGTTCCACTGCTTCTGGTTTGACTTTATTGCTTTGAGGAATTGTTTAAAAAAAATATGTAGGAGAAACATTATTTGAAGTCCAAGATTAAACATTTATCTTAAAGAATTTTAATATGACTTATTGTTTGCCTCAAAGATCAATGTCTAATTTAATTTTCTTAGCTTCTTCCATTTCAAAAAATCCCCAATTTGACTAGTGTGTTGGGCTGTAACCAAGATCACGTGCAAATTCAGTTTTTCTGAAAATGCCACCGTCATCACGTTGCCTAATATTTTTTGTTTTCTGATAACGTTTAGTCCTTGCCCTCTGTTTGAAGGAATGTGCAGTACCATTATGTTGAAATATCTAATGTAAATCTTTGTAGAATTCTACAAAACATTGTAAATCAATGTAGTCAAGGAAATTTATTTCATGTTTCCATTTCTGTAAGTTTTTAAACTGGATCATTTTGGGCAATTGTTTGATTGCCCTTGGAATCAAAATTCAACAGAACTGATTTAAAGTAATGGTGGTAGATATCATTTCTAATTTGTGTGATGATTGTGCAGCTCTTTCAAAAGTCTTAAATTATTGGATAATAGATACATGACTAGGGTAGCCCTGATACCTTCATCTGAGCATCCCCCCCACCTCTGCTGGTCAGCCCCTCCCTCCTAAATCCTTAAAATCTCACAGACAACATTTTCAATGAAAATTGGCTAACACAGCCATCTTTTATTATGCAAACATTTGTTATTACTACAAAAACCAACATACTTTTTCAAAAATAAATACCCATAAAAGTGCCATAATTACCCCAACAGTACCCTAAATTATGCACATTGTACCAGCATAACCTTTTTGGCTGCTTCTTCTGGAGGGCCCATCTTTTGGGTACCACTTGTTTGCGATGACTAGCTCTTGATGACTAGCCACCCAACCTGACTTAGGCACCAATGTTAGTCATTCACAGACTCCATCCCCCGGCCTTTAGCCAAACACCAATTTACCCCCTCATTTTACTAAAACAGAGAATACCCATACCATAGATGGGTTCCTCTCCACTCTCTATCAGTCCTGTTTAGGTAGGGGGGGTACTTTCTTCCTGCCAGTCCTAACAGCCCAATGTCCCACCCTCCAGCCTAGGCATTCCTAAAAGCTACCTTAACCCACCTTTCAATGCCTACTACCCAATAAACGTATTTCCACCTCCCCCTTCTAGTATTCTCTTTAGGCCTACCCTCCCCTGAAGGCTCTGGTCACCCTGTCATGTATCCCCTCCGCCTATTGGCTGGGTGTCTTTCTTAACAGGCATGCATTAAAAACAATGTAAAACCATGTAACTATTCAACCATCATTAACTCTTATGTACCATGTTCCACCTGGAAAGCCAAAAATATTCCAAATTCAGCAGACCTATTGCCAATTCTTTGACTGTTATGCTTCTCATCATTCAATGACTCATTCAATATTGGTTGTTATAACAAGTTTTCAAATCATGAATTCAAGTATTTTTATGAGAATTCCTAAAAGCATTCAGTTTATATTTATTATCCTTTCCACAAACACTGAGGCAGCATGCCCCAAAACCTTAAGTACACATTACAGGATGATTCCCACGGCTGCATTCATTCATGCTAAGCACAGCTGCGGTACTCCTGTGTTCTTGGATATTAAATCCCTATCCAAGAACACATACTACAGGGCTGCAAGAGCAATCAGGGGAGCCGAGCTGTCAGCTGATCTCGATGGCCGAATTTACACAGGCCATTCTCGCTTACATGTTCAGTAAATGATAACGACCCGATTTGCCGCGTGATCGAATGTTAGCTCCCTACCGTACAGCAATTTTAATGTTATAGTCGCTCAGTTGTATTGGGCTTCTTACTAGGGCTCCTCTTTAGGTGAAATTTGCTGTTGGATATCGATCCATAAAATGTTTTCATTCTCACCCTCTGCTTATGTCAAGTTTTTCATTGAAAGCCTGGAGATTGCTCCTTCAGAAAGTGTGTGGATTTGGCATAGAATAAATAAAGAAACCAGTTTCCTATGAGATATTAACCTGTTTGGAAGAAATTATCTAAGGAGGCTATATAAGGTGTTGGAGGGAAGTTCCCAGAATGAAAGAAGGTGTCTTTTTATTGCAATTACTTGAAATTGTAATAAAGTACTTTGCAATTTTTTTTGTACAAACATTTATAACATACAACTAACTAACTCCATAAAAGTTAAACTTTTTTTACATCAAATGTATTGTTGGTATTTCAAAAAATGTTTTCTGTTTATTTTTGTACTTGTTCTGTTCACAGATGAACACTGATGAAATCTGTTTTTTTTTAGCTTCTGAAAGGTTACTGTGGAAATCCATTATTTTAGTGGTAGATTTTTTTGTGTCTTTATTTCACATACATTTTCAATGTTCATTTTATTAGTTCTAGTTAATGTCTTCTCTTTTGGTCTTTTGGTTGGCATTTTTGTGGTCCAATAGAAAAGCTGTTTTCAAATGGATTTTAATAATTTACTATATGTTGGCTTGATGAATATTAAGATAAAATACATCTTCAATACATAGACTATGTTAACAGCACAGTAAATTTTTGCTTAAAAAAAATATTTATCCAGTGGTTGTTTGCTGCCGTTGACATCTACACTTGAATTGGAACCGAAAAATGTATATGGAGTCAGTATTATTTATTTCCTGGCTGCATATTAGGAGTCCAATGCACAGTTTTGTTTTTTGTTCTACTGAATGGATTGGCTGAGATGTTTGGCACAGGCTCTTGTAAAGGATGGGGTGACAATGTGGCATCCTGCCATTGGATGATCCAAGGAATAGGCACTTTTGCTCGTACGTGGGATATCCAAACTAAGGTACTATCTAACTACCTACCTCTATAGAGTGACATCATTATCTTTGTCTTATAGGTTGGTCCTACTTTATTTACTCTGGTCTACCTCTGCTTCTAAAGCTTCTTGATTTTTCAAATCTATGTATGTATGTTTCACTAAAATCAATCTGGCATTTCTCTCGTCTTCTTACTCTTTCCCGGAGCAAGGGATTTTTTTTTCTCCTTGGGAACTTCTGTTGGGGTTAAAAGGGGTATTCCATTTTTTTATATGGTCTTGCTCTTGGTGGTTTATATTGAGAAGTGCACTTGGTGGTCACCTCCGCACATACTCTAATTTCATGTTTGAGAAATAAAATAAAATTATAGTTAAGCATTTCAACCTTGTGTCTGATCTCAGTTTACAGTTTTTAAGGGGGAAATTGTAAAAGTAATGATCAGCATTGAAAACGAACAAACATGCAGGCCTTTATTGCTGAAAAGGATGGGCGATGTCCCTTCTGCAATAACACATACTTACCTGCCTTATGGCTGTCTTCATCTGTCAAAAATGCTGACCTGTGCAGCACATCCCGGCTTTCTCTGGTGTCTGGGACAGAATCAACTTCTGCACACCCTTGTGGGACTGACTCGGCCAATCAAGATGGCTGGAGACCTGACTTCAGAAAGAAGACTGGGTGAAGATGGCAGAGATCATATGGGCACATTTATTACAGTATATTTGTTAGTCACCAGTTTCACAGTACGCTATCTTGCCTTTATACAAAAAAATGTGAATACTTACTCAAGTTAGGTAAGTACACTTCAGTCTTTCTATTTGCACCAGTCTTTTTATATGAAAAAATATAGGGTCAATGGTTCCAGGCTATGCACCTTCAGAGACAGCGTAAGACTTCTTGGCTTTTCCTATTGGTGTTCTATCTAAAGCACATAGTAAGTACTATGACACAAACCACACAAACAAGTCCATTTAAAGTGCTGGTACTGAAAGTGTGAAATAGTGCAGCACTTCTATTTTTAAACGTTTGTTCATTTTGATTAGTTTCATGTTGTTTTGTATTTTCTGGTTAGGAAACACCACATTTGTAAAAATACACATATGAACCTCAAACTGTAAATAAACTAAAAAACAAAAAAAAATTCACTCACCTTTACTTTTGCAGATCTGTTGATCCCTCTGGAGGTTTTCTTGATTAGGTCCTACACCATCCTGTAATCTTCCTTCATTCTGGCACAGAGGAGAAGAAGGGCGCTGCCATCTTCTTTGCCCTTCTTCCATTCCTCAGGCGATAGTTTGGGTGACGTAGCTTACAGTAGATGGGGGAGGAAAAAGAGTGCCGTTCTCACTGTGCATGCGTGAGACCGACACTCTCTTTAAGAACAAAATGTTTGCATCGTAAGAACAGCACTATACCTGAGACAATTGTAATTCATTGTTGCTATCCCTTTTGTCCTCCGAATTCAGCAGATATCTTTTTTGTACCAAATACACTTTTTTGTGCAAAAGACTCCTTTTACCCATTCCACCAGACAGATGTTTGATACCTTAGATATTTATAGAAAATGGCTGCTATACAGACTCAAAAAAGTAAAGAAATGCTGTAAAACAAATTGCAACTACTTTCCTAATTTTAGTAGCTGTTTTAAGTAACTTAAGATTCTTAAGTAACTCTTAAGTAATAAAGCAACTGCTTTAGAGAACTAGTATTTTCAAATAAAGAGATTATCAATGAATACCTTGAACTTCCTCAGTATAAAATTTCTTTAAATGTGCTCCCCACCTATGAATTGAAGCAGCATCAAACACCAATAATGTATGTTCTGGTGCCATGCAGTAAAACATATATTCTTCCCCTCACTACCATATTCTTCAATATTGCATGGCACTTGTGCGGTGCCATTTATTTAGAGCACCACAACAACCAACACACAACTACAAACTACAAAGACTTAAGTGCACAAGATTATACATGAATTTCACAAGATTATACATGAATTTCACAAACATTTAAGGTCTAATAAAACTTTCATTGGAAACTAGTGAAGGTGAACTCACCCAGGTTCAATTTGCTATGGGTTAGGCAAACGCCAAAAATTTTAATTTGAAGTTTACAGACACAGCTATAAACCTTAGGACAGCTCCGGTAGGAGTCAATGGCTACTGGCAAAAGGTAAATAGCAAGTAAACATCCACAATCGCAACATATTTAAAATGAATATGCTGAATTAGCACAATGTTCATTAAAGGTAAAATACTGAACATAACAAGCAGTAACAGAACACGAAGCTTTAGAAAGGTGATATTGGACTGTTTTGGGTTAAAATGTGCATTTTTTTAACTGTTAGATTAAAAACAAGGAAAAAAGAAAAAAAAAAACATTGTTCTTAAATACTATATTCAACTTTAAGGCATTTCGATGTATGACATTTATAGGATGTATTTGAGAATTTTTTTATGTTTTATTGCATAAAATAAAACCCTCTCCTGCGCTGCATTTTTTTATACATTCATAAATGTCCCATATGGCAGTGGCCTGATTCCAATGCCTTTTTGATTGCCTATTAGTCTACAAAATGAATGTTATTGAAAATATGTAAATGTAAAGAAATGAAAATACACTCTTCCATGGTCACAAAGTTAAACACGCTCCCAATGGAGACTACAAGTGGCAGTGGCAGTGCACATTGCATAGGTATAGTCTGTTCTTGTCATGACTAGGGTAGCCTTGATCCCTTGAGCCCTTTGAGCATCTGCCCTCTAATTCCCCCACCGCTGCTGGTCAGCCCCCCTAACCCAAAAAATTCACAGATACCATTCTGGATCTATCACAACACCTGTCGGTTCCCACAGCGGCCCCTGCTAAATCGCGCTCCTGCATCCCGTGCCTGTGTACCCTGCCGAGCTACCAAACACAGCACTCACTCTTTGTCTCTGGTTCTGACCAGAACATGCAGCACTTCCTGTTCTGCTCACACTGACACAGGACAGGAAGGAGGAGCTCCTTAAAGGGGCAGAGGCTATTTAGTCTCAGCAGTAATGGAGGCTGGTGCTGTGACTTTGCACCAGCTACCTTGATACTCTGCTCGTGATTCCTTTGTGATTTATGACCTGACCTGCGCCTGGAACCTGACTCTGTCTGTCTGCCACCTGCCCTGACCTGTGCCTGGAACCGGACTCCATCCACCTGTCACCTGTCACTATCTCTACCTGTCTCTATACTGAGGCCGCTCCACGACCTGGTGACCCCCAGCAGCAAAGAGCCCAGTAGCCTCCTGGCCCATCACCCCTTGCGGGTGCCCTGGTGAAGATCTGGTGTCACTTAGACTCCGTGCCTTGGGTGATCCCGTGCTACTTGCCTGAGGAGTTCCTGACAGGGTCAAACTGGCAGACACAGCCATCCTTTATTTTGCAAACACAAGTTATTAATGCAAATCAAACATACTTTTTTGAAAATAAATAACCATATTAAC